>NC_006047.2:1259483-1633499 GCF_000006445.2 Debaryomyces hansenii CBS767 | reverse complement strand
TAAACAATTTCCAGATGTCTGAAAATGCAAATATTGTTATAAATTCTGCAAAAGCCATTGGTTGTGTTGTTGTTAATGTTCACTCAGAAGACATTATTGATGGTAAGGAACATTTGATTTTGGGATTGATTTGGCAAATTGTTAGAAGAGGATTATTGTCAAAGGTTGATATTAAACTTCACCCTGAATTATATCGTTTACTTGAGGATGATGAAACTTTAGAACAATTCTTAAGATTACCTCCTGAACAAATTTTATTACGTTGGTTCAACTACCACTTGAAGAATGCTGGATCTCAAAGAAGAGTTAATAACTTTTCTAAAGACATTAGCGACGGTGAAAACTACACTGTTTTATTAAATCAATTACAACCAGAAAGCTGCGACTTGGGTCCATTAAAAACTTCTGATTTGTTAACCCGTGCTGAGCAAGTCTTGAATAACGCTGAAAAAATTGGTTGCCGTAAGTTTTTAACCCCAACATCCTTGGTTGCTGGTAATCCTAAATTAAATTTGGCCTTTGTTGCCAACGTATTCAACAACTATCCTGGATTGGACCCAATCGAAGAACATGAAAAGCCTGAAATTGAAGAGTTCGACGCTGAAGGTGAAAGAGAAGCCAGAGTCTTCACTTTGTGGTTGAATTCCTTAGATGTCGATCCACCAATCGTCTCACTTTTCGAGGATTTAAAAGATGGGTTAGTATTATTACAAGCTTACGAAAAGGTCTTGCCAGGAAGTGTATCCTTCAAGCACATAAATAAAAAGCCTGCTAACGGCAATGAATTATCTCGTTTCAAGGCTTTGGAGAATACTAATTACGGGGTAGAAATCGGTAAGGCCAATAGCTTCTCATTAGTTGGTATAGAAGGTTCGGATATTGTCGATGGTAATAAATTGTTAACCTTGGCATTAGTATGGCAATTGATGAGACGTAACATCACTAACACTTTATCGCTGTTAAGTAACGATGGTAACCAAAACTTAACTGATGGTGATATATTGAAATGGGCCAATTCTCAAGTCGTAAAAGGTGGCAAGAATTATACTATAAGATCATTCAAAGATTCCTCTTTGTGTAATAGTGTCTACTTGTTGGATGTATTAAACGGTATGAAACCAGGATACGTCGACTACGACTTGGTTCATCAAGGCTCCAATTTATCTGAAGACGAAAAGTATGCTAATGCTAAATTGGCTATTTCAATCGCCAGAAAATTGGGAGCTTTAATTTGGTTAGTTCCAGAAGACATCAATGAGGTTAGAAGCAGATTAATCTTGTCCTTCGTCGGAAGTTTGATGTGCGTTGCGGGAAATTAATCCGTCCTCTCTTCTTTTATTGTGTTATTATATATTTCCTAATCTATATACATCCTTGAATTCGAAAAACCAACATACATATGTCCTCTGTAGGTTTCTATAAAAAATATCAAATGTGTCACGTGATTTCTCGTTCTCGTTTTAAGCCAATGAAATTTTGACCATTGAAAATTGAACGGTAATATGATAAATAGAATCATACAAATAGGTTAATACTTCCAAATATGTCAAGCTCTATCTTACCATTCACAGAAGCCAATTCTAAGAGAGTTGCCTCTTTATTTAGAAGAGCATTAAGAACTGCTTTTGACAGTTCTTTAAAGTTCGATGCTTACAGAAACGAAACCATAAAAATCAGAGCCCAATTCGAGGCCAACAAGAACATTAACAATCCCTCTGACTTGGAAGAAGCTATTGCTAGGACAGAACGTAAGTTAGAAGAATGGAAGCACCCAGATCCTTACATCACCCCTTGCAGACCAGGTGGTACCAAATACCAAAGAAACCTTCCATCTCCAGATGAGCCAGTTGTTCCAGGTAACTGGTAAATTAAATATACTGCTATGATACAAATACTAGCTTATCCTAGTATTCCGGGTTTCCATTATTATTGGGTGTCTCAGAATGCTCGTTGGACTTTCCATGGAATTGTCGATGATTCGAAATGCAATATAGCCGTTTATGTCAATAGACTTTGGAAACTTCTTGATGTTTATTCTTTCACCTATTATTCCCATATAGCCAGATCTAACCAATTATGGCTGGTTTCTGGCAGTAAATCGTCATTTTTCATGTTGTGAGGTTACCGTTCCTTCATTATTTTTTTATTCAGCACCGTATAGAAAGTACGGTGCACCGTGTCTTATATAAATTATTGCACTTATAATATACTTCTAATCGTACAATTTATTGTAGTAGCTATTTTCATTTTCTTATGGTAGGAACCTGGTCTTGTAAGAAACCTCAATTCTATAAAATCTCAAATTTGCAACACACTGGCGGTTAATATTTTAAATGATTTATAACTCATAAATATACTCATTTTCAAAGGATTCAACAATGTTGATCTACAAGATATTCGATTACATTAGTATTACGCTACTTGGTCGTATCGAAAAGTTTATAAGAAATCTTAATGCAAGACTTTTGCAAGAATCAAATCTCAAACTAATAGCGAATAGTGATAACATAGAAACTACTCTGTCGAATAGCATAGTACATGTTACTGAAGACGTCGAAAGAGAATATTTACTAGATACTGACTTTGAAGCGGTAGTTGTTGATGTACATCATGGCTACATATACTACACAGAAGATGGTATGAACCTTCTCGATGGCTTTTTTGAGAATAGTCTATGCGATGATATAGGGTACGGCTTATGTGTATCAGGATACAATAACGTGCCGACTCAAAATATATTCACGGCAATTTCTTTGGTGGTATTCGTTATGTTTGGCAGTGTAATGTACCTTGTCATAGGATACTTGATACCAATAAAATTTTCTGCTGGAAAAGTACAATATACTAGTTGGAATTCAAGCTTACAAAATGAACATCACGTTCAGCGAGATGATTTATCTGTATCGGCCTTAATAGATACATATGCTTCACGTCCAAACTCCCAATCTAATACAAAATTTATTGTCCATGTTGAGGCAAATGCTCAGATACCTTATAACCTGAGTAAACAAACCGGGGATTTACTACTGAATAACCTGAATTTTCTATCGTATGACTTTATAATAGATGACTATATGGACGAAAACTTAGTGGGTAATAAGGATGAACTTGATGTTAAATATATGGTCTCGGAGATGCTAGAAGATAAGTCAAATATAGCTCCAATAATCAAACCAAAACTAAGAGAAGTTCGAAATGCATCAAAGCGGATTCGAAGGGAACATGAAGGATCTTTCTCTGAAACTCCATTTCCTCATAATATATCTCGGTTCGAATACATTTGTCCGCATCTGGAGAGCTCTTCACTATCATCTGCAGATTCCTCACCACCTCAGACAATAGAATCAGATATTCAAAATAACAGTATTGTAACAGACGATGAATTTGAAATAAGTCAACAAAATTGTTTGCAGAATTTGTTGCATTTGTACAATGAAACGCACACCACTACTATCCCTTGCTTCCCAATAACAATTCAAAGGAAATATAATGGAGACAATTCCTACCACGAAAGACGAGATGCAAAACAAAAATGTTCCTCGCAGGAAGAAATATCTCAAATAACAGAATCAGATTTCAACGAATTGGAATATATCGCCATGTATGAGAGATTTGGGTGCAATAAGCGAAATATAAAACCTTTCACTAAGCTATCGAAAACAAAATATAGTCCACTTTATAACGCACCAAAATTTGTGTTATCTCAAACCACTGTACCCCTCGTTTCTAATGAAGAACTAGATCCGTCGATATTCTTTGATTTATATGACTATTTGAGTTTGTTGGATATAAATGACAGGCTGGAATCTCTCAAGATCTTATCCCACGAGTATGAAAATGATAGCCAACAAGTCATGCATTTGGTAGAATTGGAAATCTTAAATCTATGCTCCACCTCAAATGAATTTGAAATACAAGATATAGTCAAAACATTGCATTATATTATTTCCAGTGAGTATGATGGAGACAATCCAAATGTTTCGAAGGTTATTCAAATGTATAATAATTCCCTTAAACGACATGTCCATGATTTGCTTGCGCTATTAAGAACTCCCTTTGCTGAAAAAATAGTTGTCCTATTATGCGATTATTTATCATTCGCCGATAATAATAGAGTTGATATTAAAACTTATAATAATTGCCTAGAGACTATTATTGAAAGTACCGAGTTCAATAAGGAGGCTTATGAAACTATTTCAAATTCCGCTTGTATAATGGTTTGTGCATTAGATTTCACAATGCTCCCATACACCTTCTTCATTATCTTTGATCACATATTCATGGAGGAAAAGTATAAGCCCAGCAAGCAAATAACTGCATTAAAATGTCTAAAATACTATATTTGTTTTAACAAGTTGAGCATAATCGATGAGTTAACTGCAAATCCAATGGAAAATAAGGTTAAATGCTGTGGCTACCAACTAGTGAACCTCTTATTATCAAATACTCTGAAAATAATTCGTATATCCCGGAGGTCCAATATCCCCAAAAACATGACTACAAATCCGAAAAACACCAATTCACCAACTATTAATACAAGCATTGATCCCCTTATTTTAGAATTAATTGATACTTATCTTGTTATCGTTGAAATATTTCTCAACAACGATAAAATCCCATCAGCGATCCAATATGAATTGTTATCATCATTCATAACAAAGATATATACTCAGATAAAACCTTTTGTGGAAAGTGACTCAAGAACTCTTGACCCTCCAATTCTAAAGGAGCTTCAAATTCATTTTGATCTAACCCAGTAGTCGACTGCATAATATTTTAGCCACGTGATACACCTATTTTTTTTTTCTCTTCAGAAAAAAAAACCTAAGATGAGCTGCAATTTACAAAAGTAAAGGCATATTTAGCAAAAGATTTCCCTAATTAAATAATAATCTACAAGAATGCCTAGATCCAAACGTTCCAAGCTTGTTACATTAGCACAAACTGATAAAAAGGGTAAGGAGAATAAGACCAGAATCTTCGACGAAGTCAGATCTGCCCTTGATGAGTTCCGTTTTGTCTGGATTCTTCAGTTAGATGATGTTCGTACACCAGTCTTGCAAGATATCAGAACAGATTGGGCTGGCTCTAAGTTAATCTTAGGTAAAAGAAGAGTATTAGAGAAAGCTTTAGGTGACACTCCTGAAGAAGAATACAAAGATAACTTACATAAATTATCTAAGTTATGTACTGGTGTGTCAGGTTTATTATTCACTAACGAAACTCCAGATACTGTTCAAGCCTACTTCACTGCCTATTCAAAGCAGGATTACTCCAGAGCTAAGTCAAAGGCGCCAATCGATTTCACCATTCCAGAAGGTATTGTGTACTCCAGAGGTGGTCAAATTGCAATTGAAGAAGATGTTCCAATGTCACATTCATTAGAAGAAACTTTAAGGAACAAGTTGAAAGTGCCAACGAAAATCAAGGCTGGTAAAATCATTCTTAATGAACCTTACGTTGTTTGTACTGAAGGTGAAACTTTAGATGTTAGAAAGGCTTTGTTATTGAAACAATTTGGTATAGCCGCTTCAGAATTTAAAGTTAACACTATTGCTTACTTTGATAATGAGAGTTCAGAAATTACTAAATTTGATTAAAAGACAAAATCTCTAATCACAAATTACTTGCACATTTCATCTTCTTGCATTAGCAATTCTAATTAAAATGCTATTTAGAATAATTCTATGGTTCAATTTACATGTATAATAACGATCTCTTTATAAATTTTTACAAACTGTTTTTCTTAATGTTTTAGTCGATTATAGTATAGTATTAAGTTAACCGTTACGTGTCTAAAATTACAATGTTATAAATATTAGCCTATTCCCATTCTTCGTCCTCGTCTGCAATGACCATTTTACTTTGAACAAAGAACAATTTTGATGTATCTTGACCCAAGTTTTTAAAAGCAAACGAATTTGCTCTAGGGACATGAAATGAACAACCTCTTGTAACTACGAATTTGTCCTCGTTAATAGTCACTTCTATAAGGCCCTTCACCACATGAAATATATAAACAGAATCTGAAGAATTTCTTAAGCTCTTGAATCCACCGTAGGGAAATTCAATTAGCCCACCAGCTGTAAAATCTCGATCATTACCGAATAAAGCCGCCACTTTGAAGTTTTCTATTTCGCCTGTATTTGGTGGGTTTTCAAAATCACCCTCATTAGGGGCCCAAGCAACAGATCTTTCAACTCTATCATCGCTTGGCCCCTCAAACACTCGAAGTTTCAACGACTTGTCCTTAAACCACTCTGATCCAGAAATTTCTGGATCTGATTCATAATCATATGCAACCTGTTTTGGCAGCGATTTTTTCAGTTTTGGAGGGGTTATTCTCAGTTTCAGTACAGACCTTTTCTTATTCACGTTTGTAGCGGCCTGTTTATTTGTTTCTGGAATGTGTACAACAGCTTCTATCTCCTGTAAAGGTATATTCTTTATATCACTAGCAAGCGTAGTATCTGCATCCTCTTCATCTATTGCACGGGTATACACAATTCTTTCATTCCTCCAAAATGCTAATGGTGCAATTTTTGTTCTCTTAGACCTTCTAAGACCATCAGGAGGAGGTGATGGTAATGGTGACGGTTTCGTAATAGTTTCTTCAGATATCTTGTTTCGCACGGGTTCCTTCTTCGTTGTTGGTGGTGGCGAAATTAAGTCACCTCTATCGTCCTTTGAATAGTCCTGCGTAGTTTCTTCTTCTGAATCATCCTCGATTATCGAACGCTTTTTTCTAGGTTTGGTTGTACCTAGCGCCATTTTCTTTGTAAGTGACGATGCCGATTTATCTCGGTTTGATTTTGATTTAGGTGTGCCAGTATCTGATTTCTTCGTATCTTTAGACATGAATTCAGTTCTTAATTTTATCGGTGATAGATCCACTGGTGATAAACTCATGTCTATATCATCCCCGTATAAATCGTTATCCATGTCATTATTATCATTGTAGCCATATTCCTCATCGTCTCCTGTGGCCTCCTCTCTTCGTTTGTTTCCTTTATTCTCCTGAAGTGGCGACCTTAAAGGAGACTTCTTATTTCTGCTCTTAGAACGTTTGGACGGTATTGATATTGGTGATAAGTTAAAAGGCCCTGCTTCCACATCCGTAAAGTTTATCTTTCGAGCAACATTATTAAAATCATGCCTAGGTGTCGACGACTCAGCCGAAAATTCTGATCCTCTAGACACAGCCAGTCCTGATGCTTGTATATATTTATCTGATTCATGTAGCCTTCTTTCATTATTGTCACTATCTTTATCCTCTTCTTCCTCAGCAAAGAATTCATCCACATCTTCCATATTATATCTATCCTTACTCAAATTTGCTCTTGGTTTTAATCCAGTCTTCCGGGATTGCGAACCAAGATTCAACAAATCCATCTTCTATACCAATACAACGATGCTCTTACCACTATGGTATCTAGTGTGTGTCTTTAGTTTTAGCTGAAAACCCTTATGCTAGTAATAAAAACAAAATAAACAAAAAAGCGTGATACAAAACGCGCTATCATATATTAAACGTTGACTTCCTCATTAGGCAAAGAAGTTCAAATATTTGCGTATATAGTTATGTCCCTACACCTGAAGAACCAAGTCCTGGAGGTTATTCACAGTTAACTTGTATGCAACGATAATCCCATCAGTGTAGGTCACATAAATAAAATAGCGTGGAAATTTCGGTAAAGACATATCCCTAATTGCTAAACCAGCAATCGTTCTGTACCCACGGGAACCCAATGCTAAGCTTAGAGCATTAGGAAAAATATGTTCTTGTCTCATACCAAATAACCCTCTGTGCTGGCACAATCGCATGATGCTTATTAGGCCCTGTTGGGTGACAGCTATGAAGCACAGTAGTGCAGGAATTATATGGGTGATTGAGATTCTGTTTGAGAACTTACTCTCATCACTAAAAGGAATTGACAAATTAAAGAGTTTCTTCGTGGATGAATTACAATATAATGTATCGGCCCTGAAGAGACCCAACTTTTTGGAAGTAGATACCGCAAGCATATTGATGGATGGTTCGTCTAAAGGCCAATAAGACTTACCATTCAACGATTTCTTCTTTGAAATATATTTTTGTTGTTGATTGCACACGAAATTATCAATGCCCTTATGGATTCGTCTATAGTCATCATCGACCCCAGTAAGCTTTGCTGATTCAAGTGTTGAATCTTGGTTCTCTGTCAACTTAGTTGTAAGTGTTAGAACTGGACTCTCGAAAAATTGCCAGCGGGCACTCAAACCCAAATGACTTGTTTTCAAAGGGTCATACTGGAAATCAAGTATTTCGGACTCGTTCATTATATGTTGTATTTCCTGTTCTTCGTTTATTCTGTGATCTCCTGTCATAGCTCTCACTGACTGAACTTGTTTAAATGCATTAGATGAAATTGGTTTACAAGTCCAGCAGTCTTCACCAAGCAAAACCCTACTAACCACTGTTGGACTATTAAATAGTACACGGTGAAACCTCTTCATTCTTAGTTCCGTTTCTCTCAAATCTTCTTCTGATGGCCTGTTCTCTCGTCTGCTTTCTATTTGAGCCATGGTCGCATCCACATAATAGATAACCTCATTTCTGAAATATTCGTATTCGTCTCTATCAAGTGGTCCATCATTTAACTTGAAATTAAATTTGAATATTATCAATTCTCCCGAAATAGAAGCACATGCGACCTTGATTTTATGGATCTCATCTTGGATGTGTGATGACAAGAACGAAACCTCTGGTATATTATGCAATACTTGGTGACTCTTAATATGATAAAACCTTTCATCTTGGACGTGGTAATAGAACAAAACAATACTTTGAGAATTATCGGAAGCTATAATTAAATTATGCATATTTCCTCCATCATCTTCATAAGATAAAAAGTCTAATCCCCAAAGAGATGCCTCCATTTTCAATTTAAAATCTGGGTTTATTTTGATACCATAAAATCTATTTTGATCTGTATATGAATTATCAAGCTCTGACTCATTGTCCACTTTATTATTTTTTGTTAAACCGAACTTTGTTAATTGTTCTGTTATTGTTTCTACGTACCATATCATTAAAGTACCATCGTCGAGACAGGCACCTAATATCTGCTTACCTAGCCAAGTATCAGTCTTTAAGAAGTTAATGGTATGTGGGAAATAAGGCCAAGTAGAAATAAGTCTATCCGTTGTAGAAGTAAATGTAGGCTTTGTATCAAAGCGAAATACGGGTAAGTGATTCGGCAATTGAGATATGGAATCAAAATCAAATATTACTATATCCGAATTTGCACAAGTGACAAGAAAATTATTTCCTTCAGAATCGGATATTGTTGCACTTATATTATTCTTATATTTTCGAACATTATCAAGACCCATTAATTTCTTAACTCCTAAAGGTTCCAATTGTATCAGATCCCTAAATTTTTGAGCTGGAGGTAAAATAACAAGCTTAGTTGGGTCTGAATCTTCAATTGCGGTAAATTCAGACCTATGTGGATCATAAATACCGCCATTAGTTTTACAAATTCTCCGTATTCTACTGTATTCTTGATTTTTATTGGATATAGGCTCCTTGTCATGATCTATATCGATCTGGTTATTAGTTACTGTTTTGAAGTTATTATTAATATTGTTATCACCGTCCTTATCATTATCATTATCGTAATTATCATCATCATCATTATCGTAATTATCATCATCATTATTATTATTGTCTTCATCATTGCTCTCAAGGCCATTCGAGCTTGCAATTTCCACCCGAGTTGTTGAATCATGAGCTTCCCAATTTAAAAACGCTATTTGACTGTTAAGTGGAAACTTATCATTTACAGCCTCTGGCTCGATAGGTTCATACTTAGTACGATCCTTAGAGTTATTCCCATATCTTCGATCTCCGAATTTATTGAAAGCAACATATTGAATTTCTTTATCAACGGTGCTTGTACAAACATCATTATTCTCATCAATTCTTAAATCTACCTCATTAAATTCATCTGAAGTAAAGCTCTCTCTTCTTTCAGTATAGAATTCGTCTGCATCAGGATTCTCCTCAAGTCTACTAAGTCCAAAATAGTCAATTACTCTTTCATCGTTCATATCAATATCTATATTATCGACATCGAATATGCCTAGATTATGGTTTTCAGCGTTAATATTGGCCTCAACCACTGATTCATCATCACTACCAGAAAATAAATTGTAACTCCTTCTGGATTCTCTAGGAGACCTTGTTTCTTCATCATGCTGATCAGTAGATTTCGGCACTCTTTTTATTCCTCTATATTCCAAAAATCTGTTAAACCTCTCGTCATTACTTGATAGAACTCTATCATCATGCTCATTCATAGTTAATGTTGATATACAGAATAAAAGATATCACAAGCTTATCGTCTTTAGTTGGCCTGCTGCGCAATAAATTTTTGATATTCTGAAGAGAAAACCTACTTTTGGTAGTATATACAGAAATATAGCTATTAAAGACATTCAATATGGGCGAAGGTAAACATCACGCTGACTATACGAGCTATTCCAATGATGGTGGAAAGGAGGAAATTTTACAATCTGTAGTAGACTCATATGAAGCATTATCATACGATACTAGGAACTGGGTAGCTAATTTAGCCAACTGTTCATCTTTATTATGGCATGCATATCATTCAATGAAGATTAATGTTAATTGGTCTGGCTTCTATGTCTTAAATGAACCCAGAACAGATGAATTGATATTAGGACCATTTCAGGGTAAGGTAGCTTGTCAAATAATCAAGTTTGGGAAGGGTGTTTGTGGGAATGCTGCATCATCAGCAAAGACCCAATTAGTTCCAAATGTAAACGAGTATCCGGGTCATATAGCCTGTGATGGAGAAACTCAGAGTGAGATTGTTGTACCAATTGTAAACAAAGGCCAAGTAGTAGGAGTTTTAGATATTGATTGTTTGACCTTAGAAGGATTTGATGATATAGATGTAAAATATCTTGAACAATTAGCAACTTTAATTGGTAATACTTGTGACTGGTAGGTTAATTATATAGATTCTAATAAAAATACAAATAAAACTTATATTAACACAACATTATATAAACATACATAGGAGTGGGAAAATACACCATAACGAAAGGAAGATGAAAAATAGAAATTACAAAGGAAACATAGAGTTATTTATTTAGATTCAGATTCAGCTCTTCTTTGCTCTTCTCTTTCTAAATTATGATACAATAAACTTTTTGCCTTTTCAACAGCATGAGCAGTACCCGATATAGTGAATACACGCTCAGGCTTACCTTCAACTTCATCAGAAATTCCGATAGTTGCACCACTAACCTTACGTACACCTTGGATTCTCGACCCGTTTTTGCCAATTAAAGCACCAACCATATCATTTGCAAACGAAATAGAAGTAGTAACAGCATTTTGGTTATTGAATCTCTTGTTAGTTTGGTTATTATTTCTTGCATAATTGGATGCTTTTGGAACATAATAACTAGTGCCTACTATAGATGAGAAGTCTTCGATGAGACACCTGGAGATAATTCTCAACGAGTCATACAAGTTGTCGACAGTACCTTGTAATTCGACTAATCTTTCGTTTGACCCCGGTAAGAAGGATTTCGAAGCAATCATGGAAATATTGTAATTCGCTTGGATTTGTTGGATTCTGGCACCCTTAGAACCAATCAACGTTCCCATTTGAGCATTTGGAATCAACAATCTTAAAATAGTAGTTTCGCCCTCGACACATGGATTCAGAGACAATTGTTTCAATGGAAAATAGCTGTAGCTGACCAAGTTTTCAATATTTGCATTACATAATGCCTGTGCAAAATAACTCAATGCTTTGGCGCAATCGTCCAATGTACCACTAACGGTAAGAATTCTCTCATGCGAACCTGGTTGTAACTTCGAAATGCCAGCCTTCGTATTGGTCTCTTCTCTAATTGAGTCAATCACTGCTCCATTTTGTCCAATCAAGCATCCAGACTCTTTAGCCGAAACTAAGACCCTATAATTTATCAATGCTGATGAATTAGAATTATCATTAATCGATGGTAATGTGTTTGTTTCACCATTAGCATTGTCATTGCTACCATTAGTACTTGGAGATACTCCTGTGTTATTGATAGGGCTCTCTTCCGAGGAAATACCTGCTGTATTGCCTGCAGATGGTTCAGATGTGAATTTGGTATCAAATAAAGATTCAGTCATTATTGTAGATGAGTTTGAAAAATTGTTTATAATATAATTATGGAATTTGAAAAAAGGGTAGGTCGGTTAACAGTTTTAATTAAATTGATGAGATAGTATTATCTTAGGCTTTGATACTTATTAATCAATCAATTAACTGAAAGATTGTGTATATATACTCTTAACGTCTTCCTCAATATCCTTTGCGAGATTCTTGCTGAGATATGTTCGTCTAAATTATGTAATCAATGAATTAATACGGACTCTAATTAGTTTTCCATCTTGGGACAGGTGAAATTCCAGGGTTTATGAACTAGAGTAGACTATGAAAGGTGATTTATAGTGGCTCTGTGGTGCTAATGTTTTTGATTATGATTATATCTAGCTTAAATTTACCTATACATTGAAAAAAATGGAATTGCCAAGCTGAATACGGAGCTGAGGACAAATTCTAAACGAAGTACCAATAACACAATAAGACGACTATACGTCCCATAGACGAATTTTTGGATGCATGCAACAGCAGCGGAAGGTGTACATTACACGGTAACAGGCTATAGCTGGTGCGATTTCATTTTTTGGGAACCCCCACTCCTAGGAACCCCTTTCGCTCACTATACAGTTGACGTAATCGTCCATACTTATGGTAGAAAACCGAGATGACATATCTGCACAGCTCAGGTCTTCAACATATGAAATTCTATCCGTTTGGCTGTCGCTGTGGAATCCCTCGGCAATTTCGCTATTTAACATGTCTGCGTACGAATAAAAATCTATATACGCATTGGTAGACAGACTTAAATTGGACGAGTTATCACGAATTCCAGAGCCAGAACTTGAATTGCGGTTGAATTTCTCCTGGTATGGCGAACTACCGGGGCTATTTTGTGTCGTTGGATCAGTTTTATGATTGGAATTATGCATTGGTGGGACGGTTCTATCTATGGCCTCCTTGGGGCAATTGCTTAGCGTACTAGTACTTTTGTTCCTCGAAGTACACCCTTCTGAGTCATCTATGCAAGGAATGGAGTCTGTATGATTTCCGGCTGATGTTTGGCCATTAATGCAATTCATCAATGAATTACTCACAATCGACCGAGATCTTGACCAACGTCTCAATGGTACCTTGGCCGGATGTGCATGTGGTTCGCCGTCACAGCAAACTAAATGAATATGGTTGTATTCAATGTTAGGATTACTAAATACTTCTGAAGTGTAATCCAATATAGGGGCCACATAATCCTCATTGTTACAAGGTAGCGAAATAGAATTGTTTCGAGATGAATTCAGAGACTCTATTATTCTTTCAAAAATATCATCTGTATTTGTCATATCAAATATATATTGTATCAATCCATATAATACCTCAGTTTATTATCATATAATCATTTTTCGATTTTAGTCGGGTTGAAATAATTTTCGACTATATATAGCAAACTGGTTAATTGAATCTGGTGACTTGATGACCATGTTTTTATGAAATTTTTAACGTCCGATTGATTAATTTAAGCCGTCCAACATATCATGACTTATGCATATCGAATGTTCGTTTATCATTGCTGGGAGGTCAGTAACCTAGTATATACCATATAAATACCTAATCTATCAATATATGGACTATACTTCACTTGCATCATAGGCAAAAGGTACCGAATATGTTAAAATGTCGTGACCGATCTTGGGACCTATGTCGTTTTATTTGCGACATTCTGCCCGCTTGCCATCATAGAATAGTGTTACCAAATTGGCCTAGTAAAAAGAATTGTAGTATAATCGACGGTGGCAAAGAAAGAGACCATTGGATATGAACTATACAGACGTCAATACTACTACGCTTCATTTCGATCAATTAAATTTGATTGATAAACTATCTATTCTTGCACCTTATAAACTCTATAACCCAAGCAACTTCATTAATAGTCAGATCAATTATGAAATAATCTCCTTCGTGTTACTTATTAGCATTGCATTGAGCTGCGTGGTAATGGGAGCATATACGACAATCAGTAAGCCTGTGAATGCACTTGATCCCAACGAAGATATGCAAGCCAAATGGGATGGTACAGACAATGACAATTGTAATTATTACAAGTCAACGAATAGTGACCTTGAGATGCTCAATATTGAGTCTATTGGATGGAAACATGCCTTAAGCTTGCCTTTGATAGGCTCCGTTGTATTGTACGGCTTATACTACGGTTTAACGCATTTTGACAAGGATAGCCTTATGGTTGGCTTAAACTGGTACATTTTAGGAATGAGCTTATTTCCAAACTATCTTACGTATCATTACTTGTTGACTGTCTTTACAAGAAGAATTCAGAATTGTTTCAACCTTCAACCTATTTTCCATAGGTACAGATTGACATTATCGAAGGACGTGGACAATTTTCCATTGGGTGTGGTTGAACCTATCGACAAGACCAAATTCAAAAAGGTGTTGCGTCATTTGAGAAAGGTTGGAGTGAAGGTTATCAAACCAAATTTAATTAAGACAGAAAACCAACTTATTAATTGCTTTTTTGATTTAAAATTTTTACTCATTCTTCCCGTCAGTATATTTGTCAGTTATGGGTTCTATAGATTCAACCCAATCTTAAATTCTCAGTACCCATTAAATCAAACCAATTGGATGATCTCTGATATTTTAGGTATCAACTTTGCTGTGTTTGGAATAAATCATACAAGGATCTCTAGTTTTAGAGTTGCATTTATATTGTTAGTTGGGTTGTTCTTCTACGATATTTACTTTGTTTTTGGTACAAAAGTCATGGTTACTGTTGCTACTGGTTTAGATATCCCGATCAAAATTCTTATTCCACGCAGCCCCGCTATTTATGCCAGCAATGTGTTTGTTGACTTGTACGAAGTATTAACTGACTCTCGTCATTGGGATACCCCAATGTCTATACTTGGACTTGGGGATATCGTCATCCCAGGTGCGTTCGTCGCATTATGTCTCAGATACGACTTATTCAAGCATCACGAAGCTAATGGAAAGTCATTTCACCATTTACAGAGCTACCCTAAGCCATACTTTGTTGTCAGCATTATTTCATATTTCATTGGATTATTATTGACCGTTTCAGTCTTGTATGTGTACCAGGTAGGTCAGCCTGCCTTGTTGTACATAGTGCCATGCTTGATTTTAGGTGTTTCCTTATTGAGCTTAATCAGAGGTGAATTTGGCCAAATCTTCAACTACAGCGAAGATATCGAAGAACCTACCAAAGAAGAATCAGGGGATCAGGACTCAGATCAGGACCCGGAAGATGAAGACAGCGAATACTCCATTGGCGACGATTCAGAATGGGAAAGATTAGTGGAAGAAAAAATGGAGATCGACGAAGATTTCGAGGAAACTGATTTAGACGAAATAGACCTCTTGATTGCAGACCAGTCAAACCCAGTCCATGTTCCCATAACATATGAGTTCGAGTCTGAAGACGACGACGATACTTTCATTATCGTCTCCGACGAGTCATCTGACTCCGAAGAAGAAGAATCTAGTGACGAAGACGATGCGTCCGTCAGCCAATCTGACGAAGAATAAAGAGCATTAGATATGCTGTATAGAAAGATATACTAGTAATAATCCGCTAATACTACTTTTCCCTATAAAAATATATACACCTAAAATGCACATATACACCCGATAGTGCCGCTCCATAGCTTGGTTCGGCATTCGAACCGGCGTTATTCACACGATAACAGCCTGCTATCGCATGCCCAAGGATGGTCCGTACATCCCCATTACATAATCGCGACAGACCCTAACGAATTATAATTGCAATAATGCCATATCGTAGTGAGAAAGCGGATATGCAAAATAGATTAAAATTCCCCACGATCTAAATTCCGTTCGCTAAATATGATTGGATAGATAAGCATCAATCAATGGCTATTAACATTTTGAGAGTGCGATAATGAGGCCTCTGAAACGCTGTATAGCTGAGCCATGGCAAATTTGATATGGGGAACCATTATTAATGCAATAGAACATGTAATTACATCAAAGGTGACTTATGTAAATATATAAATATATAAATATATATACTTAGATTTGGGCGAAAAATTAAAAAGTTTAGGGCATAGAGTAGTTTAGGTCTAAGCTATGAAACGATGCATTGAAACAACATATTCTTCCAGAAAACAAAGCAAACATAACCCATCCATAATAGAGATTGAAGCATTGTTTGATTTTGGCCATGTACTTCAAAAGAAGCTGGACAGTGGAAAAGTAAAAAAGAATGGAGATGTTCATAAACACACAACTAATATTCCAAACGAACTTATCAGCCCAGGAGGCATGAATACTGTCAATAGGGGGTCTACACTTAGTTGGACGTCTGCCAGTACTGTGGACGACGATAATTTAGGGGCCCCCTGTACAATAATACCATTTAGCTACCTAGACTTGGACTACGACTTTGAATTGCCTGTGGTTAATCTTGAATCAGATTTAAAATTGATGGATACGTTGTTATTCAACATTTAGGCTGCTTTGTCGGTTCCTACGCATCCCTACGAGTCCAAAATATCCATAGTTTTTGAGACTGACTCTGTCTCATTGTACCCATTTACCATTTACCTAATCATGGCGACCGGTTCGCCAAGTATAGCATAATGTACATATCCCAGTATATATCGTACTGGTATGTATTTACTCTTATAATATATGAATGCATGTCATTTCAAATATTTAGCATACAATGCAATTGATGAACTGTAAACATTAAACATTAAATCTACATATTCATCAAACTAGACAACAGAGCATGATATTCTATGGTATATATATTCTTTTGTATGTACAAGTGTTCTAGACAGTTGTCAGCAGTATAGCTGTATAATTGTAATTTATGGTACGTATTTGAATAGTAAGAGTACCAATTTCAATGAATGTAGAAAATTCGACGTCGCGATGAAAAATTATGAGATTTATGTCCACCACTACTAATACCGAATTTACTGACTACAAGACATTACTTCTTAAATATACTATAAGAACATGGTTTTAGCAGATTTAGGATCACGTCTTAGAGGGGCATTATCTAATGTTGAATCTGGATCAGAGACTGAAATTCAGTCGATGATCAAAGACATTTGTAACGCATTATTAGAATCAGACGTTAACATCAAATTGGTGGCCAAATTAAGAGATAATATTAAAGCCAAAGTCAAGACGCAGATTAATGATGAAGAAAGTTCTACCAATAAAAGGAAGAAGTTACAGAAGATAGTGTTTGATGAATTATGTTCGTTAGTGGATTCCCATGAAGAACCACCAAAACCAAAAAAATTATCCCAACAACAGCAAAAGTCCAAAACCCTAAGAGGCAAGAAGGCTACTAAGGTTACTGGTGAGTCGCATGTTATTATGTTTGTTGGTTTACAAGGGGCTGGTAAAACCACATCGTGTACAAAATTAGCCGTATACTACAAGAAGAGAGGTTATAAGGTAGGGTTAGTATGTGCCGATACCTTCAGAGCTGGAGCATTTGATCAATTGAAGCAAAATGCTATTAAATCTTCTATTCCATACTATGGGTCATACATAGAGACTGATCCCGTAAAAGTTGCATATGAGGGTGTCGTCAAATTCAAACAAGAAAAGTTCGATATAATTATCGTTGATACTTCTGGTAGACATAAGCAAGAGCAGTCATTATTCAATGAAATGATCCAAATTTCAGAAATGATTGTTCCTACCCAAACAATTATGGTTATGGATGGTTCTATCGGTCAAGCTGCTGAATCTCAAGCTAAAGCCTTCAAGGAAAGTTCGCAGTTTGGTTCCATTATTTTGACCAAGATGGATGGACATGCTAGAGGTGGTGGTGCTATCTCTGCAGTGGCAACAACAAAAACCCCAATTGTTTTCATAGGTACAGGTGAACATGCTACCGACTTAGAGATTTTTAAACCAACATCTTTTATTTCCAAATTATTAGGTATTGGTGACATTCAGTCATTAATCGAACATGTTCAGTCCTTAAACTTGCAAGATGACGAGTCTCATAAAAAGACCATTGAAAATTTTAAAGAAGGTAAGTTTACTTTAAGAGACTTCCAAACCCAGATGAATAACTTCATGAAAATGGGACCCTTAACGAACATTGCTTCCATGATTCCAGGTATGTCGAACATAATGTCCCAAGTAGGCGAAGAAGAAACTAGTTCCAAGATCAAAAATATGATTTACATAATGGACTCGATGACTACCAAAGAATTAGACAGTGACGGGCGTATCTTCACTCAACAACCAGAAAGAATTATCAGAGTAGCTAGAGGAGCAGGTTGTTCGGCAGTTGAGGTTGAAATGGTCTTACAACAGCAAAGAATGATGAGTGCTATGGCCGTTAACGCTAAAAATATGGGTGGACCTCAAAGTGCTCCAGGTGCTCCCGGTGCTCCCGGTGCTGGTGGAAACAATATGGCCAGAATGATGCAACAGGCTCAGCAAAATCCAGGTTTCATGCAACAAGCCATGAGTATGTTTGGTGGCGCTGGTGGTGCTGGTGGTGCTGGTGGCGCTGGAGGTATGCCGGATATGTCATCCATGATGAATAATCCTAACATGATACAACAGGCTCAACAAATGATGAGACAAAACCCTGGAATGATGCAACAAGCTCAACAAATGATGCAAAATCCTGGAATGATGCAAAAAATGATGAGCCAATTTGGTGGAATGGGTGGTGGCATGGGTAATTGAACTACAGTCTACTATACATTCTCCTTCTCTACATTAATTCTTGAAATTCTCTAATATATCTTATATTAATACATAGCTTCGGTGAGTATTTTGTAGTCCGTATCCGAAAAGGAATGAACGCAATTAAAAAGTCAGCTGACAATGAAATGTATTCCCTATCTAAACCAGCTATTTCCTGTGAATTATAACGACACCAATATATCGTATTAATCAGAGTTGTTTGGTTAATTTAGTCACCATAGTGTATCAGACATTTGTTTAAATCGGCTTAATTAGTAAATTAAATCTATAATATTTACTCATAGTAATATTAGCATGTCTTCAGACAATCATCAATCATCCAGTCGTAACCATGGAATTGATTTAGAGGCAATTAGAGATATATTGGATCAGGATAGTGTTGATAATTTGAAGGAAGTGAAAAATACTGATGTTGATTGGATATTAAGGGACTCAAATATAGACCGACCTTTACCAACCAAGCCTGTTAATACAAGCACGGGCACAGACAATGGGAAGAGAGGTAACACGAACGATGATAATTATACGCCTGTTTCGCCTGTATCTCCCCATTTGCTGGCAAATATATCCAATACGAATGAGAACAATTCAAATAAGACCAGACCTTCCATGGCCCCAATTCTGGAAGAAAGCCCATCTACAGCACGTACATTGCCGATATCACAGGACTCAAGTAGTTCAAATAAAAGACGAGAAAGTGTCCCCAATATTAGTTCACTGGGAGGGTTTTTTTCGAAGTTGAAAGGGAAGTTTGGTCATAAATCTCACGATGAACCAACACCGTCACGCTCTCTGATGTTCAAAGATAATTATAGTTTAGGTTCGAGGAAATCTGTTTCAAGCGGTACAGAATTTGATGATTCTTCGACAGTATCATCAAAATATAATAATAATAATAGTGATAATCAATCTGATGACTTGCGATTAAGCAGATCTATGTCTACCCCTAATTATTCAAATCCAGCATCCGATCCAAGGTTAGAAGAATACATTAAATTCTACCAGAGGAAGGACCTGCGTAAAAGTTCTGCTGCTTCGTCCAATAGGGCATCTGAGCCTTCAACTCAAAGGGATGGAAATAGGAAACTTTCTATACCAGAACATCCTAAATATTCCCCTTTGCCTAGTGCCCTAGTGAATGGAAATCAAAATCAAAGTGACGTTAGTCTGGCTGAAGGTAATACTTCTACAGGTAACAAGTTTTCGTCTTTTCTAAGGAAGCGTAGTAGTACCAATCCACCATTACCTTCAGTATCAATGGCTACCGAAAAGAACCGTAGAAACTCGGAATCATTAGGTTCTTCACTGTCGATTCCAGTATCAATACCATCACCGTTACGTTCAACTGATGTTTTGCCCGAATTTTCTGACTTGAAACCTCTTAAAAGGGTTGCATTTCATTCACTGACATTTTTAATTGATCCGCCACAACAAATACCGTCTAGAAATCCCAGACGAGGTAATGTAGAGATATTACCTAATGGTGCCTTAAAAATTAACCCTTTGACTGAAGAAGATAAAACAGCTATTGAAAAATCTCAAGTTGGTCAAGGTGGTGGTATTGTAGTGGGTGGTTCTGGATCGTTAGATACGGGGAGATCTGCAAATGGAGAAAAGACTAAAGACGAATCTAACGAATACAAAGAAGCTTCTGGTAATAACTTAGGCAAAGATGATGACGAAACAAAAGTTGATAAACATGCAAAACTGTTAGGAATAGATAAACCCATGTTGAGCCATCATAATCGTCATAGCTTTCATAACTATGACGTCCCCGTCAAAAAGATGGCGCTTGATGTCATGTATACTAGATGTTGTCACCTTCGGGAGATTTTACCAATCCCAGCAATTATGAAGCAACTTACAAAAGGATCCTTAGCCCCTCTACCTATATTACAGCTTCGGAATCCAACTCCCACAATGGTGGAAATTCAAACATTTGCGGATTTTTTAAGGATTGCCCCGATCATATGCGTGTCGTTGGATGGAGTGAGCTTGTCGTATGAGCAGTTCAAAATTTTATTATCTGCAATGAGTGCCAAAACACAATTGGAAAAGTTAAGTTTGCGTAATACCCCTATTGATTCTGCAGGTTGGTCTCTATTATGTTGGTTTCTTTCCAGAAACACAGTCTTGAATAAGCTAGACATCACCCAATGTCCATCTCTCTCAGTTGACTTATCGAAGAAGAAAAAGAAAAGCCTGCATTCGAACGATAAAAAAGAAGAAATCGTCAGAATGACTTGTAATAAGGAGAATAGATCAGATATGGATTGGGCTCTTTTTACTGCAACTATAGTAGCGAGATGTGGTATTGAAGAATTGATATTGACGGGATGCTGTATATCTGACCTAGACATCTTTGAGAAGTTCGTTAAAATGGCTGTTCTGATAAAAACAAATAGATTAGGGTTAGCTTACAACAATTTATCGGTTAAACAGTTAAAGATAGTTGTTGATGATTGGTTATTTAGGCCCTTCGTAAGAGGTTTAGATCTAGGTTATAATGATTTCCTGTCCTTACAATATTTGAATGTATTCTTGCAAAAACGAAATGACAAAGAGTTTGATGGCTATATTTGTCAATGCTCACTAGCATTCCTTAGTCTAAATGCCACAAATTTAAGGTTTTCTGATGCTTTCAAAGAAGTATTTGAAACTGTGGTGATGAGATTTCCATCATTGAAATATTTAGACTTATCCAATAATCCGAAACTTTTCGGATCTTTTAATTCCTCACCATCAAAAGAGATATCAAATATTGAAGTTCCTGTCAAGTCATTGGAAAGTAGTGTAACTAGCGCTTCTTCAGAAGTATCTAGGTCCACGACAACTCAGAGTTCTATCGCAGCTTATTTTACTTCTAAGTTTCCACTTTTTCCTAAATTAATTAGGCTTCATGTGGAGAACAATGATTTAAGCACCCCAGCATTGGTTACAATAGCAGAAGTTTTACCCTTCTGTAAGAATTTGGCATATTTTTCCCTCATTGGTAATAAAGTCGATTTGACTGCAGCATCGGCATTAACCCAAGGGTTGAAAAATTCTAAAACGTTGATTACATTAGATTGTGATTATGGGGATATACCCGATTTTATCAAGGACAAGATTGGTTTATATAGTATGAGAAACATGGAAAGATTATTATATGCATCATCAAAGAAATCTCAGGATTCAGATAATGGCCAAGATGATCCTAACTTGAGCTCTTTAACAGGCCAATTGAATAACATATTATCTATGAAAGCGGAGCTGAAGTTAGACTTAAAATCACCCGAAGTCCAAAAATTCGTTTATAAAGCGACAAGTATCCGTCAAGAATTAAAAGGCGCTATGAACGAATTGCTTAAATTACAAGTTAAAAATGAACTCAATCTAGATGGTAAAGAGACATTTTTAAGATTCTTATATATTGATTCGTCGATTGAAAAAGGTTTGCAATTGATTGATAATTCATTAGTAGATCTTCAAGACAACGAAATAAGTTCTTCTTTCATGATTAGAAACGTTTCAGAGGATGAGAAGAATACTTATATGTTGAAGGACGACAGTGATTCATATAATAACCGCCTTGACTTACCTAAGTCTCAAAATATCCCAATTAGCAAATCTCCATTATCTCTTTCAAGATCATCATCCAAATCTAATTTAACGCATTTGGACAGGCAAGAGGGTTCAGTATTGAAGTTACTGAAACTCCATGATTTCCATAACTCAGAAGAGCCATCGGCATCATCTGATTTTTTCCACAAGTTTGATAATCTATCAGGTGATGAAATTCGAAAGATAATATTAGATGTTGATCTAGCTGACTTAGATAAGATCATTCAATATTTAGCTCGTTTAAAAGAAAAAGGAATTTCTTTAGGAAACGTATTTAATCTGAATGATTATACTGAGCCAGCTGATAATGAGAATGAAGCGCATCTAGTGGAAGAAATTATGGGCAAGTTGAAGAATCTCAGGACATGCCAAGATTGTAATGAAGAATCCTCTAATTCAAATGAAGGAATCCATGTTGATTATAACACACCAAGAGACACCAATCCTAGTTCTGATAACAAATTAGACAATAAGACTGATGGAGATGAGATTAGCCAGGCCTATGACCAAGTTTTAACGAATCTTGCAAAGTTGAATTGAGTATTAGTTTACCGAAAACAAATAGCATAAATACATTTAATTCTTGATTTGGATTACAGATTAGATTTCATCGAACCATTTTATAATTTATATAAACTTTATTTAATTCTGGTTTTATATATAATTAAATTGCATTTTTATACAATTAGCCTTTCAGTAACATTTAGCTGATATACTATCCAGTAGATTACTATCGCACTAAACCCTTATATCGTGTTTAATAATCATCTTCATCGGATTCAAGTGCTGGGTCTCTGCTCTTTCTTGAATCGCCGTACTCTTCATCACTATATTCTCCATTGTCTTCTTCGGGTACAGTACCAGTAGCTTCGGCTTCTTCTGCTAAATCTTCACAAGCATCAATCCAATCGGAATATACATCTACTGGTTGAGACAATGAATGGATAGCTGTTTGGAAACTTTGACCGCATATCTTGCAATGCAATTCACCTAATGAATTTTTTTTATCTAATGTACAAATGACTGACTTTTCATGATTGCAAAACAAACACGAAAACGTTATATCTAACTTTTGCTTTATCTTCTTTTGCGGTTTGGCCGAAGATTTTCTTTTACCCATATTTAATTATCTATAAATTTAAAAAGTTAGCATAATTTGATGGTAGATTTTTTTAGCTACTTCGAAATTATGCCTCGAAATATTTATCGGCTTTTGTGTTACTTTCTATTTCTACTTATTCCACGAAGATAAATTCGACTAAATATGCATTAATAGGTGATTATCTATGGTCTCATAAGCAGTTGAGCTTTCTTCTTTAACCTCATTTCTAATCTGTATTTTTCGAATGCCATTTTTTCGTTTTTCGTCATCAGACCATTTCCTTCCTTTATTTGTTCGGAGGGGTCTGGACTACCAGACTTACTGGATTCACCACTATTTCTATTACTATTAGTAAAGTTCATCACTACCTTCAACTTAGGATTCCATTTGTCATTGAGGTGGATACCATAATTATATAATTTCAAGTCATTATCTCTCCTTTCATATAGCTTCACTGCATCCCTGAACAAATGATAGACGAAATTCTCAGGTGATGATTTCGAGAACTCCTTTCCTATAGGGTAATGCAACAAAAGTGATAAGCATTCACTAAAGTCACATGTGATTAATTCTGTTTTCACTCTAATTAGTAGTCCTATAATTAGAAAAGTAATTAAATCTGGAATAGATGAGATCGACTTCTGAATCGAGACTAGTTTATCCCACAATAAGCTTGTAGTTTCTAAATTATTTCCCAATTCCCTTAATAATAGCAATCGAAGATACCTTATTGCCCATAATTGTGATTCCAATTTCAACTTACTGATTAAATTATAATGAATCAATTGGTCAATTTTCATCAAATTTACGTTAATGCTCTCAATAGACTTCCATAAAACGCTTTCATTTTCATAGAACCTTCCAATTATTCCCCCCAGTACCATAAATCTGTTGAATAGAGTAAACAAATCATGCCGTAAATAGTGCTTGTCATATAAACTTAATATTTTTAAATCATCCTTTGAAATAGTAGAATCATTCGGAACATTAATAGCCTCCCTGTACAAATTTATGTACATTAAACCCATAATTTCATGGAAGCCTTGTTTGTAGCCAACCTGTGGGTTACATTTCGACCAAACAAATAGTAATTCAATCAATTGTCGTTTAGACTCCAACGATGAGGGCGTTAAAGAATTGAAATATTTTTCTCCGGGAAACAATCTGTCTATATCCATTATTATAGTTTTCAACAAATCCAAATCATCTATAATATGGTCATGCAATTGAGGTGAGGATGAAGCATTTAAAGGGTCGTCAGTTTTACTAATAGAAACAGTTGATAATGGTGTTTTTTTCACGCTTCTTGATGTTTTCGTCGATGTATTTCTCTTAACGCTCTGCCTTCTCGTCAAAGCTATTTCCTTAGATTGGTAAAAAGTATGATCTCTTTCCAAATCCCACCACGGTATGTTCATATCTTTCCTTTTAATTAATGAATGATATATAACTCTAGATTCACTTAGTCTTGAATCCCACGTTTGAATATTCAAACTCTTTGTAATGTAGCAAGTCTTCCATATTAATGATCTGGTGAAATGTTTGGCATTTTGAGGAGTATACTCATTATCAGCAATAGCACTCATAAATTGATCAACATTTCCTTTGAATTGATCTATGGTCAATAAAACCTTGGATATTGTTTCATTCTCTTGAATCATAATCGGTTTTCAAAGACTTATTATTACAGCTCCTGATTCCCAATGATTGATATTCAAATTTACGTATTGTCGTACTACGAAGTTTGAATGCTGATATCGAACCCGGGCTCAAACCATATTTTTCATACAGAATAGTAAACTTTTATTATATTATCTACAACAGAACTATTGAACAGCACGATTTGACCCACCAATAGAAACCGAAAACTGGAAACCATCCTTAATTCCAACCAAGCTGTCAGAACCATGTCTTTGAGCTAAATAATAGCCAATATCAAAATTAGCCCAATGATTTATGTATTTAAGACCACATCCAATACTCGAAGCAACACTTTTATCCAGAAGAATGTTATTACTTACATTTCCAATTGATCCAGTGGTATATAATCTCAATGGATTTGCTTCGTAACCTATACCATCCTCCAATGAAGGAATGTTTGCAGCAGCATTTTTGTGACTTGAATAAATAAATGAAGGAACTTTAGCATATAAAGTAAGTCCGAATCTGAAAAACTGAGCGCCACCTGAAGTATTTATACTATTCTTGCTAAAACCTCTAAATGAATTGAATCCACCTAAGTAGAATCTATCGGAAACGTGAACAGAGTTCGAAGATGGAGAATAAATACCACCAAAATCATTAAATAAATGAGCAGTGAAATTGTTATTGGCGAATGACGTAAATAAATTAGTGGAAATTGTAGATTTACCAAATCCTGTTTGATGGTCGATATTATCTTGTTCTTGATTAGACGAAATTTCACTTGAAACTGTTACATTATAACCACTAATTGGAAAATTCTTTGTAATATTATTCAAGAACGATACATTCGAGTACACCAATTGATTCACAATTGAGGACTTTAAGTAGTCTCCCGAAAAGTATTTTAATTCGTCTGGTGCACCATCTCTAATATCGTGCATGGTTCTTTTAGCTAATGAAAGACCTGTCAAAAGGTACAAGTTTTTAATTCTATTAGTATATTGTAAACCAATCAATCCACCTGTCGTCTTTTCCGATGCTTGTTGCCATGTTTGATTGTTCTGGTGGGTGTTGAATAAATCAAATAAAAATTTCAACGATGGATCGTTTAAATTAGCCAAAAATTTAGCATTTGCTATTAAATGTTGGTTTGGTTTATATGGGTTATAATTAACTCCAAAGTTGACAGATTCGGCATTTTCATTGAAGTTGTCATTTAAATAGTTCAAATTGACATTCAAATTATCGTCATTATTTAAATTCAAAAATCCATCGCCTGCATTCAAGTTGGAAGCTTCGACATCAAAAATTACCTTCGTAGGAATCAGCTGGTCCTTATTATATTTAAGGACATGCGGGATCGAGGCTGAATAATCCGAATGTAAAGAAACACCAATACTTTTAAAAACGTCTGCTTTAACCAATCTGTCGCGTGAAACGGTAATATTTTCAACCAATTGGTTTAATGTATAATCACTTGTTTCAACCAATGGGCCCAATAACTTCTTGAAAAAGTCACTTGAAAAAGTTTCTCCACCGATTACTTCAACCGACGATAGGTAAATTGGTTGTGAAGACGAACTTGTTAAAATATCTTGGGCTATTAATGTAGTCAGTAAATCGGAATACTTTGCTTTTTCTGTTGTTTTACTCATTGTCTTGCCGAGTTTAATTGTGCTTTCTATTCTTCAATTGCTTTATTGGTCGTTGTAACCATGATTTTAAGGATATTGAAAATTCATAAAATGGTCGTGTGAATTCCAATTGACCTTTTTCATACTTCCCCAGAATACCTACACTATGGTTGACTTACTCCTAATCTATTCACCATAAGGCGTTCATTTAATTGTTACTATACAGTTGTCTATTTTTGTATCGGATTCTAATACTCGACAGTTGCCCCATCGTAAGCTAAATCTAATAGTTTCCAATCACATTCAACACCTTCTTTCTTGAATATAGAAATAACCTTATTAGCTATTTCGTCAAAGCCTTCCGTAGCCAAACATAAAATGGTAGGACCAGCGCCTGATAAGCAAATACCACATAATCCTTTATCGGTGTCTGGTGTAACGCTTTTTAAAACTTCGCCTAGTCCAGGGATTAATTTATATCTGTATGGCTGATGGATTTTGTCTTTCATCGCTTTGTAGATAAGCTTATGGTCTGGGTTCTCGTGAGTCAATACTGTGGTCAATACCGCTAATCTTTGCAAGTTAAACACTATATCCTGTTTGTTATATAATTCAGGTAATACAGCTCTCGATTCGTCTGTTGGTACTTCAAAATCTGGTATTATGGCCACGCATCTAATTTTTTTGCTCCAGTTATATTGCAAATATTCCCCAATATTTTTAGGTGGTTCCTCTGTAATATACTTTTCTCTTGGAGTTTTACCAGGTTTCGGCAAAATAAATTCTAATGGAACGTTCTTGGCTTCGGATTCCTCCGGTGATAACTCATTCATGTAAGAGCCAACAAATCCACCTAACATAGAAGCAGCTATGTTATCTGGATGCCTTTCAATCAACAAACAGTAATCTAACATTCTCAATTTCGACAACTTTAACTCTCCTAATTCATTTCCCAACATTATACCTCCAACAAGAGCAGAACCTGAGGAGCCCAACCCTCTACCTAATGGAATTGGATTATTAACATGGATATGAGTACCTTGTGGGAACGAATGAATATCATTACATCTTAAAACATACAATGCAGTTTGTGTTATCAAGTTACTATCGGAACTTAAAGGAACCTTATCAGCACCATCACCTTCATAGGTAATTTTACAATTATATGGGTCTGAAGAAGTATCCTTTGAAGAATCGACTGTGACTTTAATGGTCAAGTATAAATTCAAACCGATACCTAAAACATCAAATCCAGGACCAATATTTGCTGAGGAAGCAGGAACCTTCAACTCAAAAGTTTTAACTGTCATACTGATTGTAGTTTAATCAAAGTTCAAGCTTTTTCTTAAATTTTTTCAAAAGCTCAAGAATATGATTCATTTTCGCGGTTCGATATTTGGCCGGAAACGGCACTCATAAAACCAATACAAATCTTACAAAATATCGAATTTATTAAAATGTTACTTACTATACTAGGAAATTAAAATGTATGTGAGTGTAAGAAGTAATTAAATAACACAATTTTCTCTTTTTTCCCAACAAATATCGGCAGGTTCCATAGGTAAAGTGACCATTGATGCATAATCAATTTCAGGCATTTTACCGTCTTTCAAAGACCATTTCATATTATAAACGTAAGTAGACAATATAGTACCTAATTGAACATACGCAAATTGTTCACCAATACAACGATGTCTACCACCACCAAAAGGTAAATAGGGAGAAGCCACACCTTTTGTAATAGCACCGAAACCATAGTCAACAGTGTCTTCATTTCCAGTTGCCTTAGCCGTTTCGTCCCACCTGTGAGGCTTAAATTTTGCAGCTTCCGGGAACCATTTTTCATTCGTCATGGCGTAACCAGGACTGACGAGGACGTGGTGACCTTTAGGAACAACATATTGGGTATTAGGAACTAACAATGGATTCTTGACCTTTCTGAAAATAGAGTGCAATGGCATATGCATTCTCAAAGTTTCTTTGATAATATTGTTAAGCAAAGGCATGTTTTGTAAATCATCATAATCTAAATCATTAAATGATCCGTTCTTCTGTTTCAATACCGATAAAATTTCCTCGTATACTTCATCTTGTAAACTTGGATTCTCAGCCAAATGTAATAAGAACCAAGCTGAAGTAGAAGCTGAAGTGTGTTGTCCACCCATTAAAACGCCAATCAATAAATTGGCAATCTCCTGGTCAGTCATCCTCACACCGTCTTTATACGTAGAATGTGTCATCAAAGAATCAATCAAATCACGAGATGGATCAATATCTCCAGTATCTCTTCTTTTACTAATTAACGACATGTAAGTGGAAGAGATCTTTTGTTGAGCAGCGTCTCTCTTTCTATACTGAGGCAAAGGCAAGTGTGGGAATACGAAGTTAATTGGAGTGAATCCCTTATCTAAATCAGTATATAATTGTGCAAACGATGCATCGAACTTCTTTCTCATTTCATCACCCATCAAAGATCTCGATGCTGTGAAAATAGTAATTTCTGGTTGAGATTCCATAACGTTAACAACCCCACTAGATTTTCCTTTCATATTGAAGTTTTCAGAATCAGTGAAATAACTCAATACTTCCTCCTTGATTTTTGGAACGTACTTTCTGAAAGAATCCTTGGTCAAGGCGTATTTGGCAAACTTTTTTTGTTCCATTAATCTAGAATTTGAACAATCATAAATAACACCCTTTCCAAACACAGGCGTCGTCAAATGTGTATATGCTTCTTCGGCACTGACATCTTGCAATTTCGAATTCAATACAAACTCGTGTCCTTTAGGCCCCAAGTAAACCGTCATCACCTTACCTAATAATACAAACGCAAAAACATCCCCGTATTTAGTACGACAATTTTCGAAAAACTCATATGGTTGCATACCATAAACCACTGCAGATCCAACCCACGGCATCCAGTGAAATACTAATGGTACTCTGTCTTTTCTAAACGAGTAAAAGAATTGCCATAACAAATTATAAATGAATGGGAATAATATAATGATACTGGCTTGTTGCACAATAGCAAGCGATGTAAAGTAGTTGTACAACGCTATAGAGTAATCTGCCAAAGCCATGAGTAAAATTTCTATCTATTAAGAACCTATTCAGTAAATTTAATAAAGACCTTTTTGAAATTTATATCAAATCCAGTGTCGTTTAAATTTTTTTTTTCTGTACGACGCGATATTTGCACACAGTAAATTTTATCGTATGAGAAGACTGAGCTTAATCAGCAGATACCACACCCGTCCAGAATATGCAATGTGTCACTATGTACAAATTTATATATGCATTCATTATATATGATATAGAATTAGACCATAAATATTAATCATTAGTATGTGAAAGTTTAATTAGTATCGCAATGATTCATCAACGGGTATGCCTAACAATCTTGCTTTTAGAAGTAATTGTTCGTTTTCGTTGAGCATGCTATTATTTTTCATTTCCAAAAACTTGATATATTCTATAGACTTCGTGAGAATAGTCCCCTTATTCAATTTTTTGGCTGGCTCTAAGCCCTCTAGATCCTCATCTTCGGAACCACTGTAATCATTTATAGGATCTTCGTCGTAGTCTTGCTTGAAATCTGGAGAAGCCAATCCTTTTAGTTTTCTTTTCGCAACCCGGAGACTTGGAACGGTATTCTGTAAAACGGTGAACTTGTCATTAATCTTGTTACGATATCTCTGTTCTATAACATTGTGAGCTGATTTTGTTCTTGGTCTAGCTTGGGCTTCTGCAAGAGATGCATCGAACTTTTTATTTTCTATGTCAGTATTAGGTGGAACGAATTGCGAACAAGAATATGATTTGACGGGGCCTGGTCTGTTGATTTGTTGTTTACTCGAATTCACTTGGAATTGATCATGTGGGCTTGAATATTCAAATACTTCTTGCAGTATTGCTTGCGACTCTTGTAGTTGCAACCCACTCAATCCCTGGGTATAAGCATCGTTCATTAGACTAGAAGCACCTGTTTCTGCAATAAATTCCGTATTAATATTGTTGAATCTATCTTGTGTATTTTCCGTGGACATCGCTAAACCAAAATCAAAGTCTACTGGAAATTCATCTGACGATTGTTGTTCGCTCTTTATATTGGGCTTCTTCTCATATAATGAAGTCAAAAAGGCATTATAATCATTTAACTTGAACGACATCACCTTGATCCTCCGTTTTTTTATATATTCTGTGTCTTCACTTGTAAATTGTAGGTAGGAGTTAATAATTCTTGAAATATATAACCAAAACTGATTAAAACCAGTATGCTTATTATCGTACGATTTTTTTATTTTGCAATCGCAAGGTCGGAAAAGCAAGGATGAAAACGGAATTATACCGAACCCTCGTTTATATCCCCGTAATTGGAGTTGATTGATTTCCGGTCACATCTCAAAATTTTCAGAGATTCAAGGTAGTTAGTATAACTTGAAGATATCGAACCATTCCCAAATGTCGGATTTACATGAGTTATGTGGTTTTCAAACGAGACCTATTGGACCCAAGTACATTGAAGATTTAAAGTTTTACTTGAAAAATGGTATTCCTGCAACCTACACGATAGAAGAAGCATACAATTATACAAACAACATAGAAGAGGAGCCAACTACCACTACTACCCCATTACATATTATATGTTCTCATATACCCAATGATGCTTCTAATGATGAAATAGACATTATTAATCAAATGGTTGAAATCTTGCTCGAATATGGTGCCGGGTGGTGCCTTACCGATATCAATGATGACACACCAGGTTGTATATTGATCAGAAGAAAGTTAAATAACACTCCAATTTACAACCAAGTAGTTGCTGCTGGTGTTAGAGCAGAATTATTATTGAGAAAAGTTAGTGAATACGACATGGAAATCATCGAGGACACTGATGACTTAAACCATGAACAATTTGAAGGCATACAGGGCGAAGAAACCACAGAGGAAGAGCGTAAAGAAGAGGAACCTTCCAACACTTCAGATATTATTGATGAACAGAAAGTCGAACAACCTAAAGAAGATCTCAAGGAGGATCCTTCCAGTAACCAAGAAACTTACTTGAAAACAAAATTGGAATATAAGGATGGTGCCTTAGTAACTAAGGACAGAAAAGATGGGGTCATGATGTCCTGGGAAACAGATTTAATGAGAATGGGTTGTGATTCTCTTTTTAAGGGGGCAAGCATTGATGGCGAGATAGATGATGAAGTTAATATTTTGAATATTGGATTTGGTATGGGAATTATAGATACTATGATTAATAACAAGAACCCAACTAAGCAATACATATGTGAAGCACATCCAGATGTCTTGGCTAAGTTGCGTCTCGATGGTTGGTATGAAAAACAAAATGTGGTTATATTAGAAGGAAGATGGCAAGAACAGTTAAACAAGCTTTTATCCGAGGGCAATGTCTTCTTCAACGGTATTTATTACGACACGTATTCTGAACATTATGAAGATATGTTAGAATTATTTGATATAGTTGTTGGTATATTAAAGCCCCATGGTGTATTCTCTTTCTTCAATGGGTTGGGAGCGGACAGACAAGTGGTTTATGAAGTATACAAGCAATTGGTAGAAATGGACCTAGCCAATTACGGTTTGATTTGTAAATTCGAGCAAATTGAAGTTCCTGAATCAACCTTACAGTTAGAAGTTCAAAATTCTACAGACAACAAATCAGTTTGGGATGACATTAAAAGAGCTTACTGGACTTGCCCAACTTACTACCATCCTGAAGCTAGATTTATGGACGTTTAGGCGAATTTATAGATTTTCATTCGAAATATTTTTTGGCTATCTCTTTCAAAGATATTAAATGTGTAGACTTTTTGAAAACACTATATTGTAGGAGCGTATGGCCTGAAATTAGGTGCAAATTATCATTTTGCAGCCTTTTGCAAAACTGTTTAGAAATCAGAAAAAGAAACCAATCCTAGTTAATTTGACAAAGCATGTCTTAATATCATAATTATAATTGAATTTAGATATTTTCATGTCTTATTTGATTATAGGTATGATGTAATATTTTTATTTAATTAAAGGAAAGATTCCAAAAACTAGTAAATTATACTAAAACCAATTATATATATTTAAAAATCCTAAAAAAATCGTTATGCTAAATGAAACCTTGAATTATTGCATTCGATTACATATGCTGCCTTCTAATAACTACAGCTTATCGTTAAGGTGAATTAAAGTATTCATTATCTGCTTCAAGAGTATGAACATATCTAGAGTCATGTGACATTTTCAAAATTTTCAAATAGTGCTTGAATGGCAGTTAGGTAAGATATTCTTGAATAGTTCTTAAGAAGACTAATATCATATATCATACAATGCTAAGCAAGAGGGTATGCATCCCAAGAATAACGCAAGCCCTAAAAAGGAATTATGCTTCGTCATCAGTAGCTGCATTTGCTAATCCAAACATTGAAATGACTACCTTACAAAATGGATTAAGAATAGTAACTGACAGTACACCGGGCCATTTCAGTGCTTTAGGTGCCTACGTTGATGCTGGATCAAGATTCGAAAACCCAGAAAAGCCGGGGCTTTCTCATATTTTTGATAGATTAGCATGGAAGTCTACGGATCAATATACCGGGATCGAAATGATGGAGAACTTATCGAAGTTAGGCGGTAATTATATGTGTTCAGCACAAAGAGAATCCATGATTTATCAGGCTTCCGTTTTTAACAAGGATGTGGACAAAATGTTTGATTGTATTGCTCAAACCATTCGGGCACCAAGAATCACTGACCAGGAACTTGTAGAAACCTTGCAAACCGCAGATTATGAAGTTAGTGAAATTGCTTTAAAACATGACATGTTTTTACCTGAAGTGTTACATTGTGCAGCATATTCGAATAATACTTTGGGATTGCCGTTATTCTGTCCACCAGAGAGAATTCCAATGATATCGAAGGATGAAGTATTGAACTATCATAAAACCTTTTATCAACCACAAAATATTGTGGTTGCGATGGTTGGTGTTCGTCATGATCATGCAGTCAGGTTAGCTCAATCGCAATTCGGAGATTGGAAATCATCATCCTTACAAAGACCAGATTTGGGTACCGTGAACTATACGGGGGGAGAGATAGCATTGCCTCACCAACCTCCACTTGCAGGTAATTTACCAGAACTTTACCACATGCAAATCGGGTTTGAAACTACTGGCTTATTAAATGATGATTTATATGCGTTAGCTACGTTACAGAAGTTATTAGGCGGTGGTTCCTCATTTTCGGCAGGCGGGCCCGGTAAAGGAATGTTTTCAAGATTATATACCAGAGTTTTAAATCAGTATGCATTTGTTGAAAATTGCATGAGTTTCAATCATGCATATATAAACTCTGGTTTGTTTGGCATTACAATATCGTGTTCACCTAATGCAGCTCATGTAATGTCACAGATAATTTGTTTCGAACTTTCTAAGCTTTTAGAGAAGGATCCCTCTGAAGGAGGACTCACTGATAGAGAAGTTAAGAGAGCTAAAAACCAGTTAATCAGTTCATTATTGATGAATGTTGAAAGTAAGCTTGCTGCCTTAGAGGATTTAGGTAGACAAATCCAGTGTCAAGGCAAATTGACTACAATAGATGAAATGATTGATAAAATTGAGAAAATAACTGTTGAGGACTTGAGAAAAGTTGCAGAAAAGATTTTAACAGGTAATGTTGTTACCAAGGGTGTAAGCTCTGGTAAGCCATCAGTAGTAATGCAAGGTGATAGAGCAGCATTCGGTGACGTTGAATTTGTTCTTCGTCATTTTGGTTTAGGGAAGTTTGATGGACCTCCGTTGACAGAACCGAGAGATTTCTCCAGCGGTCTTGGCAATAAGATAAGTAAGTGGTTTTAAACCATCTTTCATTAGCACGCTTAGTTATTTTATAGAATTTAATTTATTTGTATATATGTGATGAAAATAACTAAGTATGTATTACGAGGATTTGAAGAAAGTTTCAAAAAATATATATTTCTAGGAAGCAACAATTTAATTTCTTATTCTCGTTTAAACATTGATTCCAAACTTTTCCTTTAGACTTAAAACTTCTCTTTCTAACATTAACATGTTCTCCTTCATTTCCAAGTTTTCTCTTTCGCTAGCCTTTAGTAATAAATCTTTTTCCATGCCTTCATTATGTAAAATGTCAATCGTACTTTTATAATGGCTAACTTTATTTTGGTAATCAAAGTTTTCATCATTATATTTCTTGGTTAATTGAGATTCATTATCAACTCTAATTTCAAGCTTCTTGAGTTCTCTTTCCAAACTCTTAATAGTCTTGGAGGCATTATAATTGTCATTATGGGATATATCCAAGTCTCTCGACAAGTCATTTACCTTTGCTTCCCAGTATTTCAACTGTTCATTACCGTACAATTTTTCCTCGAGGATATGTACTTTGTTATTGAGCTCTTTATTAACTTTTTTCAATGAATCGTTCTCTTCAGTTGTAACCAAAACTTCCTTTTTAACCCTTTGATAGTCCTGAATATCGCCTCTACTTAGAATTTTAGATTCGTTTAGTTCAGACCTCATTGTGGTAGATGCTTCTCTTTGATTCTCCAAGTGGTCTCGAAGAATATTCATATCGGATTCGTATTGCTGTATTTGTGCTGCATTATCATCTAATTTTTGATTCAACTGTATGATTTGTTCCTCGAGTGTTTCTTTTGTTTCTAGCAATTCATCTCTTTGACTCGTGGTTTCCGTAACAAGTTCTTTTAACGAAGTGACTTGTTTGGATAAATTATTGATTTTTCTTTCATGGATCACTTTTTCATTGTCTAAAACTCTCAATTTCTTTGAAAGATCGGAGGACAAATATTCGAATTCACTTAATTTAGCCAATTTCATAGCTAACTCTTTATCAAGAGAATCTTTTTCTGCAATTAAGTCTTCATAATCAAGTTGAAGCTTTTTGTTTTCTTTAACTAAATTTGTTTCAGTCTCCATCTTAAAATTTAAGTCTTTGTGGAGGTTTCTAATCTCCTCCTTATATTTCTCATTTAATTCCTTATTTCCATAATTTTTGTTATGATAGTTTAGTTTATCATTTACTACGCTCATCCGATTTTGTAATTTTTGCAATTCAAAATTCTTATCATTAATTCTTTCTTCTAACAGAGAATTCTCATTTCTAATCTCCTTAATCATAATTTGGCTAGCCCTGGATTCTTCTCGTGTTAACTTTAATTGATTTTTAATTTCAATCAACTCACGGGATGCAGCTTGCTCATGTCTCTTCGAAATTTGAACTGCAGATTCAGCAAGCTCGAGTTTTCTGTAATATTCATCAGACCTCTTCTTATATAATTCGAGACTCCGATTTATTTCAGAGTTTTGAGAGTATAGACTATCACTTCTGACTTTCAATTGTGCAAGCTCTTCCTCATAATTTGAAACCGAAGATCTAAATGACAGACGTTTAGCATCATATAACTCATCCTCTGATTCTCTCAATAATGATTTCAACCTCAAAATTTCACTTTTAGCAACAGTTAATTCTTCTCTGGTGGACTTTAAAGTTCTGGTGATGTCCTGGTATATCTTGACGAAGTCCTGGTTTGAACTAGATAAAGTCATGCTACTCCTGCTGAGATTTTCACTTTTAGAGAGTGGTGATGGAATGGACACAGTTTCATCCGTGGTTAAAATATCTTGAAATTTCTTTTCAAGTTCTGTAACTCTAACTTGAGAATCTCTATATTTCTTTTCATAATCAGTCCAGCTATTTATTCCTCTGGTGGATTGCAATTTATTCAATTTCTTTTGAAGTTCGATTGCATAGTTTTCTGCCCTTTGTGAATTAGCTTCCTCTTGTTCTAATTTTAATTTCAAACCTTCAATTTCTTCATTTAGGTTATCCACCCCAGATCCCAATGAAATGCCTTCCCCTATAGCCAATGACCTTCTATTGAGTGTTGCTTCATTTCTAGACTCTTCAAAGGACTTTCTGGTCTTTAAAATATTCAACTCTTCGCTCAATTTTTTATTTTCAAATTTTTCTTTCCGTAACATTGCACTGTGTTCATTCAATTTAAGCTTCATGTTAGCATAATCGCCTTTAAATGATGGTTCAGGTGGGAAGTTTTCCTTTTCTTTTTCATTTTCCTTGGTAACGTCTTCCAACTCTGTAAGTTTATGTTTTAATGTTGCAATCTGATTAGAATATTCGGTATTCGCTTTTTTGGATGTCTCGTAGTTTGTTTTCAAAGATTCAAGAGATTTTGTGATAGAAACATTTTCATTTGAAGCTGTTGCCAACTTTTCTTTGAGTAATGCTACATCTTGTAAGCCAATGAGTTCCTTTGCATGCTTTTGTTTGAGGTTTCTTTCAGTATCATTTGAGCTCATTAGTTCTTGCTTTAATTGATTGGATTCTTTCTCTAACTTTTTATACTTATCTTCGTTTAGTTTCAAGTCTCTAGTGGCCTGCGCTAATTCACTTTTAATTTTATCCGAGTACATTTTTTCTTCTGATAACAGATTTTTTAATTCCATAATTTGTTTCTCACTTGCTTCAACATTATACCTTAATGCATTGATTTCTTCTTCTTTCTCTGTACCTGAATTTTTATCGATAGCTATAGAATCCTTTAATGACACGAGTTCCTTAGTAAGATTTTCATGTTTTGGAACAAGCTCGCCGTGTTTAAGTTCCATGCTTTCTAACTCAGATTTCAATTGTTGATTTGATTCACGTAACTTTTTTGTTTCCGAATCAGACAATTCCCTAGTAGAACTGTGTTCCTTTTCGAGATTGGCAATTAGATTTGTATGCTTCTGTTTTTCCTCTTCATGTAACGTAATTATTGATTCTAATTCAGCTACCTTGGATGAAATATTCGAATGCTTATCATTTAATTCATTAACGTGCGATTCATTTTGTTTTATTTTGTTAAATGACTCTGTAAGCTTCTTTTCTAAAACTGACTTATCATCAGACAACTTTGAATTTTCCTGCTTGGCCTTCCCAATTTTGTCTTTCAAATCAGATATATTCTTCAAACCCTCCTTCTCAAAAATTTTGAGCTTCTCTACCAAGGAATCTCTCTCTTTAACCATACTAGTTGTTGCAATAATCTCATTTTCTAACTTGTTCATCTGATCACGAAGCCTTTCATTTTCACTCTCAAGTTTTTCTTTAGATTTTATGGTATCTTCCAACTTAGTATTAGCCTTTTTCAAATTTTCATTCATTTCCTTAGAGTCAAGTACCTTAACAGAATCTTCCAAGAGAGGCTTAATGTGGATAAACAAATCCATCCATGGACTTGAAGTTAACGATTCATTCATTGTTCTGAAGGTTCTGGCTATAAGCTGAGAAGATTGTATTTCCGAAATTTTAGATTTCATACTAGTTCTTGTAGAATTACCTCTTATCAAGCTTTGCAAATCTGTAAAGGTGCTCTTTAAACTCAAATCTCTCAATTCTTCAAGTTTGCCCAAAATGCCATTCTTGAAGAAAATTTTTGTAATACCTACTTTATAACTATCAACGTCTAAGTGAATGTGCTTCAAGATTAATTCACTGTTAGTTTTTGTATTTTTAGTAAATACTTCTTTTTTATTAAGTATCGAGTATCTCAGACAAAAATCATCAAAAGTCATTCTATTAGGATAACCAGCTCTAGTGATCCTAATTCCTTCTAGTACACCGTTACAACGCAATTGATGCAAAACCAAATTCTTATCTAACTTGTTCGGTTTCTTTTCGAGATTTGGCAAAATACATCTTACAAAATGAGGTTCCGTACGACTTAATTGATCCATCAAGCTTGACAACTGTTCTTTGTGCTTTTGTGACGTAGTCTTTAACTTCCGCTTATTATTATTTTGTATTAAATGTTCGTCATTCATAAACAAATCCTTGACGAATTGATTCTCTGAAAAAGGCAATAATTTTAGAACGTTTTCATTGACAGGATCGTTATTTTTCTGCAACCAATTATCAACGTTATATTCAACCTTACCAGCATAATGATGAATAATAAAACCATTCTTGAGCTTGTTTTGTTGAAATTTACTGCTTTGACCCTTTCCCCAATTAGCGGCAAGCTTTTCAATGAAAGTTCTGTCATTTGCTTTTGGCACCATACATTCTTCATTCAAAATTTCAAGAACACCCATAGGATTCTTAGTTTCAATCAAGTCAATTGTTGGCTGTAAATCTTGACCAAAATCAATAAATTCCCATTGTATATCTTCCCTTAAGTATTCACTTTGTTCTAAAATAAACGAATGGTGGTTGAAATATTGCTGCAACTTTTCATTAGTATAATTGATACATAATTGTTCGAATGAATTTTGTTTGAAAATTTCAAAACCTGCAATGTCTAATACCCCAATAAAGTTTAAGACCCCTTGATATGTTTCGTTCTTCAAATTATCATTAATCCTTTCAATAATATACTGAAAAACTCGCTCATATAAGTGCTTGGCTAATGCATCAACAGCATATTTAACTTCTGGAGCTTTCTTAGATTTTTGAACAAATTCTCTACCTGCTTTAACTTTGGGCCTTAAAATATTATCCAAAAAGTCTTGTCTAGATATTCCTAAAAGATTTATAATAATATCGATTGGAGCATCAGACTTAAAGCTAGCCTGCTCTGCCTTCCATGAATTGAATTCCAAGTTACCGAGATGCAATATGATGGCTAGTATAGATAAAATATTTGACACTTCCGCTTCCGTGAACCCCATGGTAGTAAATGCATCCACTAAGAAATTGAAATCTTTGGCGTCATCTGTATTCGGAATGTCAATTTTAGAACCACTTAAATAATTATAGCTTTTAACGTCATTGGCTAATCCAAAACTCTTCAATTTTGACTTCTCAAACCCTTTGATAAACTGGTAAAATATATGGTAATTTCTTTCTTCTTCGGACTGACTAACGACTCTTGATTTTTCTAACAAATAGTAATCAATATTTGCGCCATTTATTATGCCTTCAGAAGTAAAGTAGATTTTGATAAATTTTCCAAATCTTGATGAGTTGTTATTTTTGATGGTCTTTGCGTTACCAAAACTTTCTAAAATCGGATTAGCTTGAAGGATCTTTGTATCAATAGTATGATTATCGTGCCTCGTATTGTCCATGCTTGTGATTGATGACAAATACTGAATAATCTTCTTGGTATTTTCGGTCTTACCTGCACCACTCTCTCCAGTAACTAGTATCGACTGGTCTTTATGATTACTCAAAAGGTTCCTATAAGTACCTTCAGCGGTAGCGAAAATATGAGGAGGAGGCCTTTCATATTCATGATTATGAAACTTTTTCAAAACCCTCTTTTCATAAATAGGTAAAGATTTGTATGGATTTATCGCAACTAAGAATAAACCGGAGTACGTGTAAATCAAATCATCATTGTATCTCAAATATAAATTATAAACGACAGACGGCTCGTTCAAATGTGTCAACTCAGCCATATCATCACACTTATTAAATTTAGTGGGATTACAGTTTTCAAGCGTATCACTTTTGACTATTTTGTTTGTTTCATGATTTCCATCGATTACAGTCACTTTACAATTACCGTCTTGTAAATAGTCGGTTATATATCCTTTAGAAAAAAAATTAGAATCATCTGGAACCCAAACCCAGTTCTTCGAGTTGAACCCATCGTCCTCTGTAGACATACTCGTTATACTCGTTATACCTGTATAATTGTTTTTTCTTCGTTGTAGACGATTAGTTGTTGATGTTTTGGTTCTAAATGTAAACTGTACGTCTTAATTTTATCAACAAACATATATACAGGAACAAAATAATTTTTCTTCAAACCTTTTTGCAGACTCTAGTTGGCTTGATCCTTGTTGATGAAGACGAAAAAAATTAGCTAAGTCGTTTTTCTTTTATATAGAAGCATTTTTTAAACAATTGAACAAAAATTCTATAGCCTATATTATACCTTACGAAATATAGTCACTATGATGTATTAATGACGAAATTTGATAGAAGCAAGCGATAAATCGATTAATGTTACCAATGATTCTATCCTAGTGAATTTAAAGAGACATATCTAGTTGAATACCTAATTACTGTACTGTGGGGTGTGGTTAATAGAATAATTGTAGTTAGGGATTGTCTGCTAAAACTATTTGAATTTTTGATCATTTCTTCCTCTATTTTCATAGCCTTCAAGGATATGAAAGAGCTATGAAAGGACAGACAAATGGAAAGCTTTTTTGGGGAGCCTCATGTTTATCAAACAATAGCTCATCAAGATGAATTGTTCCTGATATGCTTGTATCCCCAGTTGGATCGATCTGTATGTTGGTAACACTATCACGTGATCAAATTTATATATCACCAGATTGCATAAATTAGCCATTCTGTTATCTGGTGTTTGTTGGGAGGTTAGTTCTAGCGTAAAAGATAGACACTAATATTGGCTAAACAATGAATGAGGGTATTTACTTCGGATGTCCTATTTGTCGTTATCAGAAGCCCAATCCTAGGGCACTGAATTCTGAAGGGAACACTTTCAATGGTCAGGTAATTTCGTTGATGCTTCTGCTATAAATATCAGTATGTTACGGTGAGATAAGTTTCGATGCTACCTTACAACAGAGAAATATTGCTTGAATTATCCTCTAATGTTGTAATGCTACATTAGACAGATATAAATTCTTGATGACCTTTCATGTAAATTACATGATCTAATCGTGCTGAAACGATAGATCCTTTAGTTTGAGTTTTCGTACCTAATTTTTAAAATTGAATAAATAATACAAGGTTCAGTGATGATGGCCAGATTCATTGAATTCTTGGAAGGTACCGTTTTTAGATTAAAATCGAGACAAGATCTTATAGGAAGGTTTCAAAATGAATCATTTTGTGAATTAGAAACAATAAATCATACGAAATTGAAGAGAGTCAGGTCGATATCATGTTGGAGACCATACGTTTTATGGATAAATGGGGGCTATAAGGTTCTCCGTTGCACAGTGAGAAACTAGGACCCTTAAAATTATATTTTCAAAGAGTGAACTCCATTGTCGCGTATTTATTGAGACGGCCCAAACCTTATAGTTTTAAATTATCTACTTGACTACGACTCCAACAGTATAATGGCTGAAGTCATCATTCGGGCCAAAATATTTCGTGTGCTATCACATATAGGTTATATTTTCTAGATAAGACAGTACAAGTTTCATTAAAATGCCATGATTTGAATCAGAAGAAGAATCTATAATATATAGATACCCATTTATTAATACCATGTCATTATCGCCTGACAAAATCTTCACATTTTGCTTCAAACTCCCTAGGAGAATAGATATACCCGTTGAATCAAATCAGCCTACAACAAAGAAAAATTTCAAGATAAAAGAATTGACGACAACTAATTCATACCCTTCTATATCTATAAATATTAAGCAGTATGTTCTGTTCACCAGTGAGAAGTATATTGAAGCTTCAAGGAAACCTACTGCAAAAGATAAGAAGACAGCCATTACCAGAGGAAGCTTTCGTACAAGGAACAAGTTCATTATCGCCAGAAACCTTCTATGTCGATTAGTAAAGCATGAGAAGGCCTTGAGTAGTACAGAAATTTCAAAAGTTGTTTCTTTAGTAAGTATTTACATAGAGATATCGATGCTCACATCAGTTTAGATATAAATTCAATATTTTGGCTCACTACTAACAACGCAGGTCTGGAAGGAAAGTAACAAGTCGTTACATGACTACTTTGAATACCTTTCCCTTTTGGAGACTTATTGGTATGATAAGCTAATGCTGAGTTATGGTAACTCAACTCTACAAGCAACCGCAACTGCAGCAGTCAGCATAAGACTAAGCTCGGTACCCTACGAAAATTTGTGCGCTAGTTGCTATAATAAGCATAAGCAAAAGAAAACTTTGAATTACGATTACTCCAAGTCAGCAAAGTTTCGGGTGCATAAGGATTTTAAGGAAAAGAAGAAGACTTTCTTGACGATTAAAGACCACTCGAAAAAGCTTGAAAAACTCCTGGATGCCTTCAGGATTAATCAATGTACCATTACTACAAATTTTGGAATTGTCACTGAAGATATGTTTTTCAATTCGCTTTAATATTGAAGCTGTTTGAAGAACTTAGTAGTGTGTTTCTTTAAATAGATAAGCCAGCATTCGTATTATCTCTCCAATATAATATTGTCTGTAATCGCGAAAGTTGTGAATTGCAACCATTGTAACTTCTGGTGCCATAGAAACAAGACACTAGGTTACAGACCTCCTCTCAATATGAAACTAATGCCTAGATTACATCGATACGTATAACAACCATCGTTATACTATTTACAACTGAATATAAAGCGATAATTGCAATTTGTATTGATCTCTATTTTTGACAACGCATACAATATGGAGGGATATACAAAGTCTCATGATGTTGTGGTAGAGGTCCCAGAGAACGAGAACATCAAGGCATATACAACTAGGGTGGAGTCAGGACATATCTCGGAGGTACGTAAAACTGAGATCACGACGAATTTACATGCGACTAACAATATAAGCCTAGCAGTAGTAATGGTAGCAACTTGACTCTAAATGTTAAAAATGAATACGAAAATATATCCAGTGATGGCAAGGTTATAGATAGATATCAATTATTAAAAGAAAAGGGCTATTCTCACGGATTTCTCTTAGAGGAAGCATCGATTTCGGTGACCTGTGAGACTCCAGACCCTCATTTACAGCAACAACGAAAGGTGTCTAGGTTTGGCCGTGAGGTCCACGAAAATACGAATGTGTTTCCAAATAAAAAGGGAAGCTACAAATGTGATTCAGAAGCATCAAACAGGTTCCTAGAGAATGTTTTTAAGACTAATTCATACCCTACGAGCAAAGAACGACATATTATTGCAAAAAAGTGCGGATTAAGTCCAACTCAAGTGGGTGCATGGGTACGTACGAAAAGAAACTCTCTCAACAGATGGTTACTAACAGTTTAGTTTACAAATAGAAGAAACGTCTCAGAATGAGATCCGTGTTACCATATAAAGTGTCGTAAAATATAAATTATGCTAAATATTGTCTCTGTTTAATATATCCCTTATATGTCTATAATTTTCTCGATATACAACCTGGTTTTACCGCAATCCTATTCGTGCTTCACAATACCCCAGTTATAAACCATCAATGATGCGTGGCTTATTGTAACAAACTGACTACAGCAAAACGTCGGTTATGTAAACTAATATTATAATGTAAGTCTTCTCCAAGTTGACTGAAATTGGAGTTGCAACTAATTACCGTAATTTTGTGGTACCTGACAACACTATTGTTTATCATTGTCGGTTCTCAATTGGGAATGTATTCATTGCCCTTGACACCCATTTAGATAGACACCTCTGATAATCTTACCATATTATATGTTATTCTTGGTATCCTCAGATACCATGATATCTATATATAATGGGTGAATGCGCAAAAAATGCTATTCCAATAAAATTCTACTTGTGGGATCTCTTGCAAATATAGGAATGATTCTCCTATAAAGTTGTACCCGGACTCTGTAATGTGTTAAGAGATGGCTGGCTATCCTATCCAGGTGAATTTGTCTTACACTTTTAATAATATGTTACAGTCATGACTTTACTACATATCCTTCAAAAGAAGAAGACTGGCTGCGAGTTCGAATTGCAAATTGCCCTAATGGCTGCTCTTTGCCCTACATGTCAATCCATGACTTGTAGAAGAGATGCAAGAGCTCGTGTGCTATATAGTTAACAGTGTCGGCTTCTAATATGTCGTATATTTGGTGCAATGTGAGTGCGATAATGCGATAATGTACTATCCTGAAACAAAATATGTGGGGACCAGAAATAATGATGATAAACTAAATGTGGTATGTTTCTGTCACAGAGTAATGGGGTCAATGGTAGTAAAGATGTATTTTGCGTTGTAAAGGTTTTTTTATGTTATTATATTTTTCTTTTGAACCAATACGTATATTGTGATAATAATCAACCACGAATTGCGAAATATGACTAGTGAGGTAGCGAAGGTTATTCCTAAAAGGTTTACATCGAGGTTTACTGTATCCAAAACAGGGAAAAGAAGTAACAGCAATATTAAAAATGAGGCTATAGATATAGGACGGCAAAGAAAAGTGAAGTCGATGCAGGTGGTTTTTTTCACAGAGCTTCCGTCCTTACCAACCCCATCAATAGATCTTCAAGAGATTTTAATCAGGTTCAACCAAGCCACGAGAAACTGCGCCGGTGATAGTTCATGGGGATCTCAATTATTTGACATGAAGGTGCCGACCCGGAAGAGTAGAATCAGGTGCAAAAAGACCAGGTGTCTTAATGGGTTTATGGCATTCAGATCCTTCTACAGTCGATCCATTTATAACGTAGAGCACCAAAGGGAGCTCTCGACTTTACTTGGAAAGCTATGGAAAAATGAGCCTAATAAGGCAATTTGGAATAGATATGCAATAGAATATAACTCGCAAGCGATCAACCAAGATTTTGTGGATTGGCTTTTCAAGGCCTTGGGTTTGGAGGTGGAGACATTTCCAATCCCATATACTAGCACAGTTAGGAATGAAAGTTGGACATTTTCCTCTCGAAATAATGAAAATGCCGTTGAGGATATCTATTATATTGGTACTGTGTGAGGTGATTCTATAACTGTAAATATTATATGTATTAATAAATGATCAAAATACCCATTAATTCGTTTATCCCAAATTGTACAGTGTTCTGTAGATGTGCTAAATGATCAGTCTCAATGTCTGCTCAAAAGCTACGAAATCACCAAAGAATTGAAAGTATACGTTTGTGAACCTGCCTAAGTCTGCTCTGATATCACGTATTTGTGAAATCCATATATCCCGAAACAATAAAGGTTTATAATCTAATTGCGTTCTTGAGCCTTTGATACATTGACCAGCACTATTAGCTTTCCTTTGCTTTATTTGTTGATGTATCATTACCAATTGAACTTTTCCAAGTCTTCAAATTTTCAAAACCATTACTAGCATGCGAATAATCTTCCAACCCTTGTCTTACTCTTGATTGAGAGGTTGCAACAAAAGTACCATATCTGTTTACCTTCTGGTCTAGTGTTTTACCACCTATCAAAACAAACTCGGAAGCACCTTCATTTTCGTTTTGGTTGCCGCTAGAGGCATTCTTACAACTGATCTCATCACCATCTCTATTGAACAAACATGTATCATGTTCCTTAACCTGGTATTCATTGTTGATAACTAAATTATCCCCTCTGATTATGTACAAGAAGAAATTAAAATCCTTCGGTAGTTTTTGCTTAAAAATTGCACCCGGCTTCATAGTAATGTGATAATAATGGATAGGAGTATACGCTAAGTCCTTCAAAGATCCAATACCGGCATAGTTTCCAGAAATGATTTTAATGTGTAATTTTCCATTTTGTTCCATAGCTTCTGGAATTTCATTACTTCTCAAGTCACGGTAACGAGGTTTTGATTCTTTCAAACCTTCAGGCAAGTCAACCCATACTTGAATACCTGCAGTAAGTGACTTGTCAGACGTTTGCACAGGCATCTCTGTATGAACAATTCCTCTTCCTGCTGTCATGAATTGCAAATCACCTGGATATATTACACCTTTCGAACCCGTAAAGTCTTCATGAGCGATAGCACCATTTAGCACTAATGTTATTGTCTCATGTCCTAGATGAGGATGAGGTTCGAAACCCGATCCTTCACTTGCTTCAAAGTGATCGAACAATAAGAATGGATTGAACTTTTTCAAGGGCAAGTTTCCAATTGAGCGACGAATTTTGACTCCTAAACCCTCTGTTTTTTCTATCGCCCCGAGTATCTTATAAACCGTTCTAAAGCTCATATTCTTTGGATATTTATGAAGAATTTCAAAGAAAGGCTTAATTCAGGTAAAGTCATTTTTGACTAAAGAGCAATTCACGTGAATCAGATTAAACTATACGATCCAAGCCGATCGAGTGAAGAAGGGGGTTCCAATACATTTATGCAGTTATTCGGGTTCAGAATGATACAAAAGAACCTTGAATGATATATGCGCAGTTATATTAAGCAAAAACTAATAGAAAATGAAATTACCTAGTAATTGATTTATGTAAGAGAGTTTTGCAACCAATAGAGAGAACAAAGAGCAGATTCGCTAATAGAGTCCTTGACAAATTCTAAACTCTACAACAATACTGGTCTATTATTTATATCTATTAATTATTATATACATTATTATACAGTAAATACTAGAATGCGTATTCAAGTTATGCTTATCATGCTCAGTAGAGATTCATTTGTACCTCTCTAAGTCATCTATTATTGCGTTCCGCACTGAGAGTGGGGGATTATCCTGATGTAGCATTAATCTTCGTGCAAAGTTAGCAATGATAGATTTAGGTATTCTTTTCTTGTTTGCAAATTCCAATACCCATCTCATGGAATCTATTGATTTAATTGGATCTTTTTCCGCTATACCAATAACAAGATTTAATAATTCGATCGCTGTGCTTGGATGGATAGTGCTTTTAAAATTTAGATTAAGCAATTCAGTTCTGAAATACCGAAATAAATGAAGCTTTTCTTTATCGTTTAATTTTGGCGAATGTAATATTCCTGACATGATCGATCTCATAACGTCATTTGTCAAATATGATTTATTATTCTCATAAGTATGGAGAAGCTTAATACATTTCAGAGGTTCATCCTCTACCATGTATTTATAAAGCGCACATTGTACAGAGCGCGATTCAAAGCAAAGACCTCCTAGAAAATCACGCATTTTTATGATTCCTAGCTTGGGTGTATTCTTATTAGCCTTATTTATGAATCTCATGGTTTCAGATACCAAGCTGTCAATGATATATTTTTTACCATAGTCAGAAAGGACAAACTGAAATGAACTACTAAAGATAAAGTTGTATAGTGTATTGAAAACCATAGCAGTTTCCTTGGCTTCCAACAATGATAAAATTTGGCCTAACGCACGGATTCGATTATGAAACCTTGCCCGTTCTTTTTTAGTTGCAAGTTTGAAAAGTTCTTGAAAATCATCAGATTTTTTTTCACGATTGTTCCGTTTCATGATTTGCTCTTTGTTCCATATTCTACGCAAGAGTGTTGCAAAAAATTCCGTGAGTAGCTTCTCATCAAATATTTTCTCTTTCAATATAAAGCTTCTAGCCATTTCAACTAAAACGTAACTGGATACTCGGATATTTTGTATGATATACATGTAAAAGCTTATGGTTGAATTTTGATCAATTTCCGTAGATTTTATTTTTGGCAACATAGTAAGGACAATTTCGGAGGCAAGATCAGACTTATTGAAGCGCTTGACAATGTATAGTAAAGAATCTAATGAAATTTGATGTTCTTTTTCACTGAGTGTTATTTTGTTTATGAAATCATTAAGAATCTTCGATTTTCTGGTATCATTTTTACTACCCTTTATCTTGTTTGCTATCGTCTTGAAGTCCTCTCTCGAATCTCTGAATATTTTAACTAAAGCAGAAGTTAATATTTCATCATTAATTAGGCTGTAACATTCCACTATACATGTAGTTATTAGATCAACATTTTTAGTAATGAGCATCAATCTCATTAAATAATTGATTATATGCGAATTCACTTGGGAAAATTCTAGATTGTAACTCTTTCTGTAAAGCAAGTAGATAGCTCTTATATGCTCAGGTTGAGAATGCTGTAATATATGCAAGAAGTCATAATCATTTACATGGATATAATCATACGCCGAACACTTTTTAATGAAGTACTCAAAAAACAAACTATTAGACTTATCGGATAACGGGTATATAATTTGCAGTGAATTTATGTCATTGGGTAAACATTCAATAGCCGAGGACGATAAAACAGAAGATATCCAACCTTGCGTTTCAACAATGTCTTTATCTTGTATAATATTCTTCACGATTTCATGAACTTGAACGCTTTGAACGCAATGCGAGTTAGCTGTCAAGGCCAACTTTAGCTTCCTTTTGAAATATAAAAGGCGGAAATATGGGATGGTGCTACGTAAGTATTTTGCTTTGGTATTCTCTAGCGTTTCTAGTGTCTCAAAATTCTTAAGTTCATTCTGATACTCAATACTTGAGAAAAATATATCCTTATTGAGATCATTACTATGACAGATTGTTTCGATTATTGTATGCTTTAGGCTTGGATTTGAAACTATTCTATCGCAAGCGGACAAAAGTTCATAAATCCCGAATTCAAGATTATTATTTTGTTTTAGTTCATCAGTTATGGTTTCTATGTATTCATCAACGTCATTTAAAGTTTCAATGCTATTAAGTGCAATTTTCCAACATTCTTCAAACCTTCCATGATATGCCAACCGTCTAAGAATCATTTTCTTCGTATCATTTTGAAGGGATGTTGAATTGGAAAAATTGATATAAATCAGTGGATGTATTACAATAGGGTTATATGTAAGTATGAGGGCAAGTTTATTGTACGTGTCTGCCGTTCTTTCCACATCTTCTTTAATTTTTGGGTCTAACTTAGAATATACCGTTTCAAAAACGATGTCACTAATAACCCTATCACTTTCCTGTATCTCAGTTTCCCTAATAATTAAAGTATCTGCAAGTATTTTGGTCTCTTGTTTTATTAAGTTGATCAAAAACTCAGAGACTTTCTTCTTGATCGAATTTGGTTTTATGCTTGAATTGTCTTCAAAATTAATTTTTTGATGATCATTATTTGAACTTAAAAATACAATATGACTTTTGCACGGTGAATCAATATTCCATATTTTAATTCTTCGGCTACTTCGATATCGCCTTAAGTTATTAAACATTTTACCACATAAATGGTCTATATACATGTATTATCTAATATATAAATTAGATTATTGATTTCTAGAATTAAGGCTTCGTTTTGTTTTCGCATTCTATGAGACATTTTTAGAAGATAAATATTGAAGATAAATATTTAGTCAAAGTAACCATAAAGCATTACATGTGAATGCTCAGAATATGGCACAAGTAATATGGAATTCAGATATAGATGTTTATAATTCTCAAGTGATACCTGTACTGGTTGCTAGAAATATATCGAAATATTTATCTGTGCAAGATTTATTATCTTTTGGCCAAGTATCAAGAAATACATTCAGAACAGTTAATGATCCTAATCTTTGGGTTTCAAAATTGAAAGATATGGGAGTATGGGAACATGGGATTATGCCCAGCAGCCAAAAAATTGAATTATATGGATTGGATAATCCATTGGTATGTTTGGACAAAGTTGTAAAATCACCTAAAGTAGCAAAACTTCAGGTACGAAAAATATACCGATGCCTCTACCCTTATTACAACGATTTACTTTCTCATAAACCATACAATAAATTGAAGATTTTTAAAGATTTTCAGACACCCGAGGACCAAGCCAAAATATTAGACAATCTTTTAAAGCTCAACAAAATTGACTATGATGAACAATCGGGTTTAATAATCAAAGACAAAATCAATTCTTTATTTGAAATATTTGAAAATGCGCTACTAAGAGAATTAGAGATTCATTATGATATACAAGACTATGCTAAAACACGAAAATTCGTCAAAATTCTAATTCGTTTAAAAAATCAGCAGACATTGATTGATTTTTTTCTTCAAAAGAGTATATTTGACAATGAAGAGTGCAGGTTCTTTAATATAGAAGAGTTTCAAGCGAATGAATACTTTGTTGAAAAAGAAAATCTTATAGATACAAATTCTTCAGAAGAGGACACCTCATATGACCTTAATATTAGTTTATTTGACAAATTTATTGAAGATTTAGCCAAAATATTTAATAATGAGGCAAGAATAATAGATCAGATTTTTCCTCAAGAAATTCCAATGATGTATAAGGTTTGTGAGGAGCTTATTGCGAATCAAGTCATGGAATTGTTTATGGCATTATTAGATGCCTCCAAGCCTAAACTAATGTATTTAACTTTAGTGCCCTATTTATACCAAATATTAACAACTACTTTTATTGAAAAATTAACTGAATGTGAGAACGTGGGGCCTAGTTATCCTCGTTTAGTTCGTGAATTAATCGACATGCTGTACGAATCGTTCGCGGCTGAGTATATACGAGAGGAATTGCTGATATTTAAAGGTAATTCTAATCAGAGCATCAAAGATTGGAAGGATTCGTTTTCAAGGCGGGAAGCAGAGACCACTCAGAGTATCTTAAAGCATGTTAAGGTTGAAACTAAGAATGATTTTTTAACTAGTTTTAAAAAGGTATTTACTATCAATGCTTCGTCTAACAAGGATGAGAGTGAATCAGATGAGAAAAATTATTCAGAGATCCAAGCAAAGACAAAGATATTGTCAGAGAATTTGAAATCTTTGAACAAGATATTTAGTTTAGAATTGGTTATGGATATTTTAAAGGAGGCGAGAGGTTCATTCAACAGGTTATTGAATTTTAGGGATTTCTCAATAGTTGCGTTGAAGAATGATATTTCAGCAAGCACACAAGAAGTATTCATTACTGTGATTGATTCTACTGGAAATGAACACTTAAGACCGGGGTTTGAAAAGGCCTTGGAGTATTTGAAAACATATAACCCTAAAGAACTAGAGCTAGATTCGAATTCGGATTCATTTATTGAGCCTTTGGTCTTATATTGTGAATTAATTAATATGGCTGATATGATTATACAGATGATAGATATTTTTTATAAAGAGGAAATGCTCAACCGTCACATAGTAAAGCATGAGAATTCCATTTTGAATCCGGCCTTGCAAAACAAAAAGAAACTTGAAGGTTTAGTAGATAATTATGTTGCTGATGGTTTGAATATAGGAATCGATGTTTTAATGACAGAAATAGAAAATGCTTATAAGACTTATTTGAAAGATTCCGATTACAACCCTCCATCTAATACTTCGACTGTAATGGATGGACCCACGGAGGCAGCGACCAAAGTTGTTAAGATATTGGATAATAATATTGATTTACTCGTCGGGAGTACTGACAAGTCTATTGTTGAAGTATTTCAACAAGAAATTGCTGAGCGATTTTTCCAGTTACTAGTGAAAACTTTGAAGAGGAGCACCATATCAGTATCTGGAGCAATAAACCTTATATCTGACTTGAACCTATATTACGATTTTATTGTTAATCATATTAAGACAAATAAAAGAATGATTATACCGTTATATCAGTCACTTAAGAAAGTTGGCAGTATCTATTTAATAGGAGGTAATGAGTCGAAATCTATCGGAAAATTGGTTAGTGATCTATCAAAATTCAACGGTATATTCGGTCAAGAAGAAATTTATGAGTTTGTACAAAGGAGACAAGATTGGCCGTTAATTAAGAGGGATGTTGAGAAGGTTATGTACGGCTTAAGTTTAGGAGATTGTGTAATTATATAATATACAAATGCATAAATCAATGTTAGAGTAGTAAGAAGTATAATCACGTGCGCGAATATATATTTAAAAATCTGTTGATAATAATTACTAGAGATGTCATGAATTGCATCATGCTTCGATGTTATAGATATAGACTTATTGGTGCAGAAGTACACCGGATTGTGATATCCCGGCACTATTCAAATGTATCTACTAAAATAGATACGAAAGTGCCGGATATGTACAGTATAAATGACATGAAGGATGAGAATGAAATAAATGCATCTATATTTGCACGATTGTCAAAAGTATATCAGATATTAAGCGGTAGGACAAGAAGGTTCAGGTATGCTGCTAATGAGTGCCGTGATATTTATATCCAAAATAATGCTAGTCTCTTAGATGATCTTCTACAATATCCTAGGATTAACAAAGATATGATAACCTTTTTATTTTTCAACTATACATTTTCCAACTCAATCAAAGCACTTCTTTTGGATGATCTCAATCGTCTTCTTATGGAAGGAAACTTTGAAGTTGTCCTAAAATCTTTTGAAAAAATGATAGAGTCAGGTATAGTTTCAACTCCAGTAGAAAGTGATTTTATGCATATCAGTGCCCATAGCGGGCGAACAACAGAACCAGAATTGAGAAATGCACTAGCAGACTTAATAGTCAATCAGGCTGTTAGTTCCGGTGAACATTTACTAGCATCGTCATTTGCATTAAGATTCAAAGCTTTTAACATTCCTTTGAACAATCAAACCATTCGTCTACTTCTTCGTTCTTTAGCCATTGATACAACTACCAACCACATTTACAACTCATACACGATTATGAAGATCTTAAATGAATTCTCCACAAATGATATAAAATTATCAGATATGTGCGATTTATTACTATATTTGGCCGAAGGAAAGCAGCAGCCTTTTTTTGCAAACATACTTTATGATAGGATATTACAAAGTTCACTTGTTGATAAACAACTGGAAGACGATTTAAAGAAATTTTACGAAGCCACTATTAAACTAATGCAGAAAAATATAGAGCACGGTGATGTAACGAGAGCAGGCAAATTATGGAACTCAATTAAGAATATAGAGATAACCTCAGCCAAGAATACAGTAGCCTTAAGTAAACTAATAGAGAAACTTATAGAAACAAATGAGGATGCGGCAGAAAATATAGTATGTGAAAATCTATCTACAGAACTTTACAATAATCCTGATTTACAAGATTGCATTTTGAGGTTTTACGGCACTCACCCCAAATATGCCGAGATGTTTGAAAAATTAATGAAACAATTAAAACCACCATTAAGACGACTGACATTATCACTGTTATTTGAGGCTTTCTTGCTGCAAAATAATGAATCTGGGGCAGAAAAAATTTTGCTGTTTATATTCAAATCCAAAAACGGAATTAACTTCTTAGACTTTGATTCTATCATCAGAAAATTAATAAGGCAACAAAAGATAACTCAATGTATTGACATGCTTAGATCAACTGATATAGAAATTTCTAAAGTGGGACATATTAGTGTTTTTAAGTATCTTATCCGAACTTCAAATAGTAAAGAGAAGAAGAAATTTCTTGAAGATTTAGCGTCTCGCTTTCATAAATTGGATAATAATGATGAATGCTTTAATCTGTTGACTATAGCCTTTTTTGCGTTTGTTTCAGAAAATATAAATAATCGAGTTAGTCGAAGTTTGTTTACGCAAATTAGTCGTAATTCTCATGAAAATATTTCGATTCTCCGTAGCTCTGGAGATGAATTAAACTTAGAGCAGTACTCATTTCCTAAGGGCTTTCTGCAACTATTATCCTTGGAAGGGAGTGCCAGATTGGAATGTTTATCAATCATTTCCAACCACGCAATTCAAGATTACGATTTAAACACTTTAAAATGGTGTATCGATGAGTTAAGGTTTTCTGGTGTATTACTAGAAGATATATTAAAGAGCATATTTAAAAAAGATCCCCAGTTTTATAGGGAAGTATTACAGGTGGAAAGTTTACCTTCTCTTGTTCAGCATTAGTTACTTTAATAATTGCGATTATTAGTATTTATACGATATATTTACAGGCATATTTATAATTCAATAAAAAGATCATTTCTTTTTCTTATTTGACTTTTTGTCTAACAACTTTCCGCCTTTAACTTCTTCCACGTTATGCCCCATTAATTCAATATAGTCATCATGTTTTGATTTCGTCTGGATATTTTCGCTATCAGCTGCATTTTCCATTTCAACATCAGCTACTTCTTGATCATCTTTTTGCTCAAACGAAGAGAATCTTTGTTTGAATCTGTTAACCTTACCTGTAGCATTAGGATTGATGCTTGCCAAGTCTGATCTGTGTGGATTCCATAATGTACTATTTCTTTGATCGTTAATCATTCTTATTTCATCCTTAGGTGCTTGGGACCTTCTTTTAATGACTGAACCATCACTAAGTTCTACTAATGTTTCAAATTGGTGGAAAATCGCAGGTCTAGCTTTACCGAGCTTAATCTTTCTCATTACTCTTCTATTGGATAAATGAACATCACCCTTCATAGCAACATTTCTCTGAAATGACCTCGATACGGGGGCTAACCCGTTTTTAATATTACTTCTATTAAACATTTGTAATATGTAAATGGGTACCTTTCCTATATTATATCTGTATTCTATGTTCTACCATGTAGATTTTTTCCATAATTTTCAGAGTAGTGCACCTTTCATTTTCTTCAACAATAAATTTACTTGATCTAACAAATTTGTTATAAGGACATTAGAAACATCATTTCCAAGCTAAAATACATTGATAAATCAATAATATAATGTCATTTTCCACACAAACACCGACAATCGTTGTTTTGAAGGAAGGAACAGATCTGTCTCAGGGTAAAGGTCAAATCATTAATAATATTAATGCGTGTTTAGCCATCCAAGATACCTTGAAACCAACATTAGGTCCATTTGGATCCGATATTTTAATCGTCTCTTCTAATGGAAAAACCACTATTTCGAATGATGGTGCTACTATCTTAAAGTTGTTGGATATTGTTCATCCAGCTGCTAAAATGTTAGTGGATATTTCTCGTGCTCAAGATGCAGAAGTTGGTGATGGTACAACTTCAGTAACCATCTTGGCAGGTGAACTTATGAAAGAAAGCAAAACATTCATTGAAGATGGAATTTCATCCCATCTTATTACCAAGGGGTTGAGAAAAGCAAGCGAATTAGCTGTTGCAAAGGTCAAAGAGGTGGCGTTAGAAATCAAAAAAGATGATGAAGTCGAATTCCGCCATTTACTTGAAAGATGTGCCAAAACGGCAATGTCTTCTAAGCTTATAAGTAAAAATTCTGATTTTTTCACTAAAATGGTAGTTGATTCCGTGTTAAGTTTGGACCAAGATGACTTGGATGAAAACTTAATAGGAATTAAGAAAGTCCCAGGTGGTGGAATGGAAGATTCTTTATTTATTGACGGTGTTGCCTTCAAAAAGACTTTTTCATACGCTGGGTTCGAACAACAACCAAAACAGTTTACAACTCCAAAAATTTTAAACTTAAATATTGAATTAGAATTGAAAGCTGAAAAGGATAATGCTGAAGTGAGAGTTCAACAAGTTCAAGATTATCAAGATATTGTGGATGCAGAATGGAAGATTATTTTCTCAAAATTAGAAGCCATCAAGGATACTGGTGCGAATATTGTTTTATCGAAATTGCCTATTGGTGATTTAGCCACTCAATTTTTTGCCGATAGAAATATTTTCTGTGCTGGAAGAGTTTCAGCTGAAGACATGGATAGAGTCATTAAAGCGGTAGGTGGTAGAATTCAATCCACATGTTCAAATATTGATGAGAAGGATTTAGGAACCTGTGAAGATTTTGAAGAAGTTCAAATAGGTTCAGACAGATATAATGTATTTAAAGGATGTCCTCAAACTAAGACTTGTACATTGATCTTGAGAGGTGGTGCCGAACAAGTTATTGCTGAAGTTGAAAGATCATTACACGATGCCATCATGATTGTTAAAAGGGCAGTTACTCACAATTCAGTTGTTGCTGGTGGTGGTGCTATTGAAATGGAAGTTTCAAAACACTTAAGAGACTACGCTAAGACTGTAGCCGGTAAACAGCAATTAATTATAGCAGCATTTGCCAAGGCGTTAGAAGTTATTCCAAGACAATTATGTGAAAACGCAGGTCTTGATGGTATTGAGCTTTTAAATAAATTAAGAAGTGCACATGCAAAGGGAGAAAATTCTTATGGTATTGATTTCCAAAAAGAATCGGTTGGAAATAATATGAAGAACTTTATTTGGGAACCATCGTTGGTTAAAATTAATTCTATTCAATCTGCCACCGAAGCTGCTACGTTATTATTATCGGTTGACGAAACAATTCAAAACGAAGATGCAAACCAAGAATCTAGAGGAAGAGGCGCCTATTAATCGTATCTCCTGAAATCGCCGCTATTATATACCATTTCTTTATATACTAATTCTAGTGTATTATTATAGACCATTTCCAAATATATACACTCAGGAAGTAATTCACATTCAAGATTCTTTAGTATTCATATATATATATATATATAAATATATTGAACCAGGTAAAATCAATCAGCTAATTTGCAGTGTAGTTGAATATTTGATGGATTTGTCGCATACTGTGTATAAAGGTAAATCTATCTCATTGAAGTATTAGATTCAATTATTGAAATAAAAATCGAAAAATTCCAACTTATTTAAAGAATATATAAATAAAAGGAACATAATAGAACTTCCATTAAGAATTGGAGATTGCTGTTATAAGAATATTGAAAATAACCACTTATGACTACTCAAACAATCACCGATGAGAAATTATCACATCAAGTATCAATAAACATACCCTTTGAGAGTGAGAAACAAGCGCTGATTGCATGCAACAGTTTATCACCAGACCTAATTTTAAGATCAACGGAACTAAGTGTTTCCTGTAGAAGTTCTGATAGAAACTTAATATGTGAATTTAGTGGTTCAAGTGATAGGGTTATAAGAGTTGCTATTAGCAGCGTTATTGATAACTTAAAAACTATAATAGAGTGTATGGATGAGTTCGACGCTAAGGAGGATGTGATCTTTACTGAAGCATAATTTCGTACGTGTATGTATATATATGGTATAACGAATTGAAAAAGACTAAGCATGTCCGGTTCTTTTGTGTAATTTATTTTTTTAACGTACTATTTTGATTTCATTCATTTTCTCCAATAAAGAGCTTATTTTGTAACATATGCAATGCAGAAACTGATAACAGTTGCTAGACAACCAGTTCATAAGAGTTATGGTTCTACTTTCAAAGTATTTAACCGGACTATTTTCAAGAAGTTCCGAGAGACGCCTAAGAAATTAGCTAATTTCGATGAGAGTGAAGGGTTTCACCACGAATATTCAATACGGCCAGACACTTTTGCATTCAAGGTATCAGGTGCCAATGAGAGATCAAGATCAGTAGTGGATATTAAGAAAGAAAGAAGTATACATCCAACTGACAAAAAGGTACATCCATTGCAAAAAAATAATTCTAAGAATGGGTTTAATGCCGTTGACTTTATCTATAGAAACTCCACTAATTACCCTTTCAATGAACGTTCTCCACAAGAAGTTTTCAATGAATATCCGCTTACTAATTCCTCGAAGTTAGCTAGACGTTTACATCGTCCAAAGAAGATCAAAATGCTTGCTTCAGATTTTATAGACGACTCTTTATACAACCCAAACTATGGATATTTTTCGCAAGAGGTTGAAATTTTCCACCCTGACCAACCGTTTGATTACAATAATATTTCTGATGTTGATGACTTTATGGATAGTTGGCAAAAAGCTTATTCAAAATACGATGAAATGAATCCCAAAGCCCATCAAGCTAAACAAAAGCTTAGAGATATAGCGAAGCAAAATGAGGATTCTAAAGAAACTGACTCGAAACTTGCCCGTAGAGCCAAAGAAATTTACAAAAAAGAAACAGAATTAGTACAGACTGGCCAATTTTCCCAGACAAAGCGATCGTTACAATTATGGCATACACCAACAGAATTATTTCAACCGTACTATGGTGAAGCTTTGGCTCGCTACTTATTAGTAAATTATAAATTAAATGGCTATTACCCTTATAACGACTTAATAATTTATGAAATGGGAGGAGGTAATGGTACCCTAATGTGTAACATCCTTAATTATATTAAAGAGAACCAACCTGATGTTTATGCTAGAACCCAATATAAAATCATTGAAATTCTGAGCCAGTTAGCTGAGAAACAATACTCAAATGCATTGAAATCGAAATTAATTCTGCAAGGGTTAGACTCTCTGAAGTTAGAGATTATCAATAAATCAATATTCAATTGGGATAGAATAGTAGAGGACCCCTGTTTTTTCATAGCATTGGAAGTATTTGACAACTTCGCTCATGATTTAATCAGATATGATAACGTTACAGGTGAGCCGTATGAGGGCCATGTCTTGATTGACGAGCATGGCGACTTTTATGAATTTTTTACACCAGAGTTAAGTTACTACTCCAATGCATTTTTGCAATTACGAGAAAATGGACAATATCCAGTCTTAAAGCATTCCGATACCGTTCTGGGCAAGATAGAAACAGCAAAAAGTATGGTTCCATTTGTCACCAACAAAGATAAAATTCATCCTCTTTACCATTCATCTCAGAAGTTAAAAACGATGAATTACCTTTTACCCTTTAAAGATAATTTAACGCCTGGAGAATTTATTCCAACAAAATTATTACATTTTTTTCAGATTTTGAAGCATAAATTTCCTCAGCATTCGTTGATCTGTTCTGATTTCCATTTTTTACCAAACTCCATTAACGGCTACTACAATGCACCCGTAGTTCAAACGGTCATTCAAGATAAAATGGTCGACATAACTACATACATGTGCTATCAAGGTTATTTTGACATAATGTTCCCTACGGACTTTGGAGTGGCTGGAGATTTATACAAGCAGGTCACTGGTAAAGTTCCAAGAGTAGAACTGCATCATGATTTTCTAGAACATTGGGCTGATACTGACATTACAAGTACCAAAAAAGGAGAAAATCCAATGCTAGACTTCTATACTAACGTTAGCTTTATGGTCAGTTAGCCCAACGGTTTTATTTTTTAATCTTGTATATAGTGTTTTAAGTAGACCTTCGCCGTACCTATCACGTGAAATTACATTTTCAATATTTTCTCGGGGCGATTGTTGCAAATAAATTAGAACGACGCCATACCTTTTATATAAGACCACTATATCCCCGTAATACATATGAATATTTGATTAAAGAGATCCCTACACTCATATATCTTATTTTTTTGTAAAATACTAGAATTTAGCTTTAGGATTTTTAAATTTTAAAAGGTGCAAATGAGTTTCGTAATCAACCCTATGAAGAGGCTTAAATGGGGTTTTATACCCAGGAAGAGAATAGTTGAGGAATTCGGAGATTCGAATGACAACAGTATTGATGAAATAGTTATCGTGGAAGAGAATGGCGAGATTGACGAGAAAAAATCTGTCTCGACAGATAATCATAGCTCGGAAAAGAATCTAGACAGAAATGACGTAGAAATAGAATACCGTGATGAGAAAAATCGTAAATGGTGGAAATTCTTTGACGAGTATGAATACAGAGTCAATAAAAATGACCGTTCTAAACATAAGTGGTATAAGTGGTTTAATGAGACAGACACTCCAGCTGAAAGGAAATTGATTATGAAGCTTGACATATTATTGACATTCTACTCATTAATGGCTTACTGGGTCAAATATTTGGATCAGACTAATCTTAATAATGCCTATATAGGTGGAATGGACAAGGGTCTTGGTATGAAAGGAAATGATTTGGTTAATACTCAAGTAATGTTTAATGTTGGTAATATCGTGTTCCAAATTCCGTTTATGTATTTGTTATATGCAGCCCCTTTGAATTTTGTATTACCTTCATTAGATATTTGCTGGTCTATTTTGACTGTTTGCTTGTTTCGTTCCGGTAATGTCAAGGGGTTGAAAGCTATAAGATTCTTTATTGGTGCTTTTGAAGCACCCTCCTACTTAGCATATCAATACCTATTTGGTTCGTGGTACAAAGTTGATGAAATTGCCAGAAGATCAATGGTTTATTATTTTGGACAATACTTAGGACTTTTAACCTCTGGATTATTATCAGGTGCCATTGAGGATTCCCTTAATGGTAAAAATGGATTAGCTGCTTGGCAATGGATTTTCATTGTTGATGGTATAGTATCAATAGCAGTAGGAGTAATTGGATTTTATTTGCTTCCTGGTACGCCTTCTGAATGTTACTCTATCTTTTTAACAGACGACGAGATCAGATTAGCTAGAAGTCGTTTGAAGGAAAATAAGACAGAGGTCAACCCAAAGAAAAATGTATCTGATTTGTTCGATTTAGGCCTTTGGAAGTCGATTCTTTCGTCTTGGGAAATATACGTATTAAGTTTGTGGAATATGTTTTGTTGGAATAACAATAACGGGAGTTCTGGTGCGTATACGTTATGGATAAATTCCTTGGATAGATATGGAGAGGGAACAAAACAACGTATGACATCATTAACTCCAGGGTTAGGTCTTGTATGGCTTCTATTGACATGTTGTTATGCTGATTTATTTCACAGTCGTTGGCTGGCAATAATTTTTTCACAGGTTTTTAACCTTACTGGAAATATTATCCTTGCGGTTTGGAATGTTCCCGAACGAACTAAATGGTTTGCATGGTGCTTACAATATTTCGGCTGGGCAATGGCGCCTGTATTATATTCGTGGCAGAATGACATTTGTCGTAGGGATGCTCGTAAGAGGGCTGTTATTTTGGTATCAATGAATATCCTTGCTCAGGCATCAACGGCTTGGATGTCTGTTATCGTTTGGAAAACAGTAGAGGCACCAAGATATTTAAAGGGTTTTACTTTTACGGCATGCTGCGCCTTTCTGTTATGCTTGTGGACGTTCGTTGTTTTATATTTCTACAAGAGAACTGAGAAAAAACATGCCAAAGATAATGGTATAATTCTTTATAATTCTGATAAATTAACAGAGAACGATCCAGAAATGATTCAAATTAAGACACAAGAAAATAAATAGACTATAGAACTAGTGTCGTATATACTTTATTCATTATAAATTTTAATATCTTATCATCTATATTTTTACAGTGGTTGTTTCTCTTATAAGTGTACTGTATATAAACATCAACAATATCAAAAAAATACTCATCTACCGAAGTAGACCATCACAATTTTAATATTTATTACTATAATAAGCTAATAATAATAAAGTAATAATAATAATATGGGTGTTCCAGCATTATTTAGATGGCTATCTCGTAAATACCCAAAGATTATATCACCTGTTGTGGAAGACGATGTCACGCAAGAAATTGGTGCAGCGCAATTCAGCGATCCAAATCCAAATGGTGAGTTAGACAATTTATATTTAGATATGAATGGGATTGTTCATCCCTGTTCCCATCCTGAACACAAACTTCCACCAGAGACAGAAGACGAAATGTTTTTGGATGTTTTTAAATATACTGATAGAGTGTTATTGATGGCAAGACCTCGAAAAGTTTTAATGATCGCTGTTGATGGGGTTGCACCAAGAGCTAAAATGAACCAACAAAGATCAAGAAGATTTAGATCCGCACAAGATGCGAAAATTGCACACGAAGAAAAAGAACGCCAAATTAGAGAGCGGGAATCGAGAGGTGAACTGATCGATGATGCAATCAAAGGTAAAAAATCATGGGATTCCAATGCTATTACCCCGGGCACACCGTTTATGGATAGCTTAGCACAAGCATTAAGATACTGGGTAGCCTATAAATTAGCAACAGATCCCGGCTGGGCAAATTTGCAAGTCATTATTAGTGATGCAACCGTTCCTGGTGAAGGTGAACACAAACTTATGAGTTTCATAAGACTGCAAAGGCTGGATCCAGAATATGATCCAAATACGAAGCATTGTATCTATGGGTTGGATGCTGATTTAATTTTCTTGGGGTTGGCAACTCATGAACCACATTTTAGGGTTTTAAGAGAAGACGTCTTCGCCAATCAATCAAGACAGATGAGAATATCCGATCAGCTTCTGATGACTCAAGATCAAAAAGATTCCATAGCGGAACAAGATGCGAAGAAACCTTTCTTGTGGCTACACGTTAATGTATTGAGAGAGTATTTGGAAATTGAATTATATAACCCACATTTATCTTTTCCATTTGATTTAGAAAGAGCAATTGATGATTGGGTGTTCATGTGTTTCTTTGTTGGTAATGATTTCTTACCTCATTTGCCAAGTTTAGATGTTAGAGATAATGGTATTGATATACTTGTTAATTGCTGGAAGAGAATGTTACCGAAACTACGGGATTACATAACTTGCGATGGTAATCTTAACTTGGAGAGTGTTGAAAAGTTACTATCTAGTTTGTCGTACAAAGAAGATGAAATCTTTAGGAAAAGACACGAAGGAGAAAAGAGAAGGGAAGAGAACGACAAGAGACGTAAACTTGCCCAAGAAGAAGAGAAAGCATTAAAGAATCAATACATACCTCAAGTTTCAAAAGGTAGCGATAAGGCCCCATTAACAGCTGATATTAATATGCCCTTGTTATCTACAAGCGGCGATGCTGTTGAGGGTTATGCACAGTTATCGAATAAAGATATTGTGGAGAATCGAGATGTTATTACAAAGGCGAATATGTCTAATGCCGACGCTGCGGCAGCTTTAAAGAAGTTGCTTGATTCTAAAAATAATAAGGAGTCCGACAAAAATGTGAGTGCATCTGCAGCAATCCAGGAACAGCAGAATAAACTGGATATAAACACTACTGAGAATTCGAAAAAGAGGCCAATCGATCAAGTGGAAGCTGAATTACCAAAACCAGATGAGAATGGTGATTCTGTTAGGATGTGGGAACCAGGATATCGCCAGCGATACTACCAAAGTAAATTTGGTGTAGTATCAGAGGAGGAAATCAACAAAATTCGTCGTGATATGGTCCGCTGTTATTTAGAAGGCATTTCCTGGGTATTATTATACTATTACCAGGGATGTCCCTCATGGCAGTGGTATTATCCATATCATTATGCACCTTTTGCAGCAGATTTTGTAAATATAAATGATATTATTGGTGAACAAGGTATCAAGTTTACACTTGGAGAACCATTTAAACCGTATGAGCAGTTAATGTCAGTGTTACCAGCGGCTTCCGGACATAATTTACCTGAAGTGCTTAGAATCTTAATGTCAGATCCAAGTAGTGAAATACTTGATTTTTATCCTGAGGAGTTTCAAATTGATATGAATGGTAAAAAGATGAGCTGGCAAGGTATAGCATTATTGCCGTTTATTGATGAAAATAGACTACTCGAAGCATTGGAGAAACGGTACCACTTGTTAACCGATGATGAAAGAGAAAGAAATACTTTGAAGAATGAAGTCTTATTCATTTCAAACCAAAATAAAAACTATAAACGTTTCTATAATGAATTATATGATAACAATGTAAAAGAATTAAAATTCAGGTTTAGCAGATCTAGTTTAGCAGGAACCGTTATCAAGAATGAGTACTTTGTCCCGGATGGAATAACTAAGTTTCCTTTAAGTGAGGGTGATATGCCAGATTTAAATAATATTGAATTTTTCCAATCGTCCTACAAAATGCCAACCAAAAAGATGGGTAAATCAATGCTTATTAATGGATATATTTCACATACTAGAACATTAACCCAAGAAGATAGGGATTCAATACTTCACGGAAATCAGAGAAATGGTGGCTACAATAGGTTCCGTACACCAAATGATAATAGTGGATACGTGAATAAAGGTCCAAGTGGCAAGGAAGACTATTTGATATACTCTATGAGAAGAGGCGGATATAGAGCTTTCATGCACAATTTGAAAAATCAAAATCAGCAACACCAACAACCTGTTCCTATGAATGCGATGGCTAATAATAGTTATGATAATCAATATAACAGCTATAGTAACAATAACAACTACAACAATAATTACAATGGTGGTTATCCTAATCAGAGCAACAACAACTACAGTAATCAGAATAGCTACAACAACTACAGTAATCAGAATAGCTATAACAATTACAATAACCAGAATAGCTACAACAATTACAATAACCGTAACAACCATGGTAATTATAACAACTATAATAGATATAATAATCAAGGTAGTAATTATGACAGGCAAGGCCAAGGAAATGCGTCCAGTAACAGATCTGGATATATCCCAGCACCCAATCGAACTGGTAATTTTAGAAATAGAAATGGTTATAATCGTTAGTATATAAATGTCGCAATTTCAAAGAAAAATTTATGATAAGAATCAAAATATCAACTAAAGAATAATTTGATTTGTAATAAAATCTTGTAGAAATAAATTTAGATCAAATGACAGAAATACAATTCATTATAGAAAATAGCAAGAATTTGGTTACGTTAACTGATATAGAAAATGAACTCAGGTTCAAAATTTCATCAATTGATGAAGCTGTCGAAAATATTCCTTCTGTAAATCCTGAAAAGGTTTTACACTTGCATAGTGATATCACGATAATTGACTCCATTTTTTCTGGAACTGGAAGAAATGAACATAAAGACGTATATCGGAAGATTATTGAACCTTTGTTTCAATTGCTAGGGATCGAGCATAGGTATTTTGCTACCCAGAATAAGGATTCTATTAAGAAATTTGCCCAGTCTTTAGATAGCAATACGGAAAAGACAATAATCTTTCTTAGTGGAGATACGTCTATTTCGGAGTTTGTAAACGATTTACCAGAGATCGAACAGGAAACTGCTGTGAATGTAGTTGTTATACCCTGCGGGACAGGTAATAGTCTATCGCTTTCTCTAGGAATTGATAATACAATCCATGCTGTGGCAAATATCTTATTGGGTACTAAAATACCTTTCAATTTATACCAGGCTACTTTCCCTAAAGATTCTTACTTTGTGTTTCAAGATAAGAAAGCAATAATTAAAGAACCTCTAGTTTTTACGACGGTTTTGTCATGGGCTTTCCATGCTTCCATCGTTGCTGATAGTGATACTAAAGAGTTAAGAAAATTCGGATTAGAAAGATTTAAAATGGCTGCTATGAAAAATTTAGAGCAAGAGCAAAAATATGTAGGAACCATAATGATTAATGACAAACCCGTGAATGGTCCATTTGCTTATTGGCTAGTTACGCCTGTTACTCGATTTGAACCAACATTCGAAATCCTGCCGCATGGAGATATTGGAGATGACTCGTTATACATGGTTGCAGTAAATTCCAAGTATGGCACAGAATTGTTGGATATTATGAAAGAGGTTTATGATAATGGCAGGCATATTGGGGATGAAAAAGTGACATACATGCAGATTACGAAAAACCAAGAAATAAAAGTAAAACTCGGAGCGGATTCGAAAAACAGATTTTGTATGGATGGTAGTATCGTTATATTACCTAAATTGGAGTGTGAAATAGCAATCCATAGTGTTGGAAATTTGCAAAAAAATTGGAGAATATTCGTGCTCCAATAGTAGTTTGTGAGGCATTAGGAAACAATAAGATAGGAGGCATACTGTCAGCTATTGCAAATTTATTCAGACTGTTTGTTGTATTACTGAGATGGGATTTTATATTAGTGGGGGGATTTTTTACGTTTTGATTGGATGGTGTATACGAATATCGCAAGATTCAATACTTGCATAATTATAGTTTGGATACTGAATGGTTGCAGGTGGGGCGCCTCTTACTACTATTTGAAGCACAACCTCTGTTCTAAGCAATAATCCAGACTGCTAGAGGATAACGTTTATGTTTAACGATGTTCTAAATAAATGAACCTAAATCTACAGTAGCTGAAATACAAAACGACTATCGACTAATTACTATGTAAGACCACTCCGTATTATGACAGATTTTTTCAAATGATATAGATAATACCTGTTTCAATAAGCCAAGACATTTAAATCCCGGAGAGTTTCTATTTAGATTATTCGATGGTACAATGTCTGAGCCATAATTTGACACGCGGGGATTCCATCGTAGAGATTTTTTAAGCAAAAGTTTTAGAAAATAATTAAACTGTATCACTAACTCATCATATTGAGGAGAAGATATTCTTATTACTTTCTCTGATGGAGTAGAATATACTAGTGTCAGAATTCAATATTTCTAGGGATACGAAAAAATGCTTTCTTTACTCCTGGCGGTCTTTTTATGCTGCACATATGCGGGCCGGATCGCTTATGTTTTCTCCTTATTGTTTAGGGAACAACCCCATAATATTACATAAATTCTGAATTGATTGCTTTTAGCAGGTCAGCGGGGTTTGGGGGCGATCCTGCATGATATTTAGCTTTTGGTCGAAGGTAAGAGTTTGCAGCCGTTTTTAGTTACACATTAGGCTTGATAATTGCAACTAAAGTTTGGAATGTAAGATAAATTTCTTGGTATAACTGCACACTCGTGGGACCAGCTCTGACTCGTTCATTTTTAATTGTCACAGACTTCAACTGTATAAATAGAGATAAATTTCACCATGGAAGAGTTGATTAGAAACAATAAGTTGAGAATACTAGAGTATCAGTTTGGGGCCACTTACAATCTGCAAAGAATTTGGTTCTATAAAATAAAAGTGCAATAGTATATTATATTCTTAGTCAACATGGAGCAAGAAAAGATGGTTCTGATTAGCCAACCAAAACAAGATATGCAATCAGTTGAATCTAGAGAAGTAGAGCATCCAAAGCATGAACCTTCGACCGTTACCAAGGATCATGCTCTGAGTTCTTGGACGTCTAAGTTTAGATGGAAGGTACAAGATGATCATGCGCCTAAAGAGATCTATAATTGGAGTTTGTTCCTTTCGGTCACTGTATTTGGTATTCTTGGTGCCGCAAGAGGTTATGATGAAGGTTGTATTTCAACTGCAGTTTCCCAACTTTCGTTTAGAGAACGTTTTGGATTCAACGATCCAAATAAAACGGTGGATGACATCGCAGAACTAAGCTCGAATATTAAAGCTATGGTTCAATTGGGATCCATCGGTGGAGCTCTTATTGCTATGTATGCTGTTGATAAACTTGGTAGGGTTAGGTCTTTACAAGCAGCTTGTTTGTTATGGATCACAGGTGCAATTATACAAATTACCTCAGGAAACGTTGGTCAGTTGTATGCTGGGAGATTAATTGAAGGACTTGCTATTGGACAAACTACCACTATTGGACCTACATATATGTCGGAGGTTGCACCTAAGGCTATCAGAGGACTTTGTGGATGTGTGTTTGCTGGTGCTGTATATATGGGTATTATGATTTCATATTTTGCAAATTATGGTGCAGCTTTGCATATGTCACCCGACTCAAATCAGCAATGGATTGTTCCTACTTCGATCAAGATCCCATTAGCAGGTTTAATATTCGTTGGATCGTTTCTCTTCTGTGTCGAAAGTCCAAGATGGCTATTGAAGGTCAATAAGCCAGATAAAGCAGCAAAGAATTTATCAAAGTTAAGAAATTTACCTACAGACCACCCATATGTTTTAGGTGAAATCTCCGATATTAATGAACAAATTAATGCTGAAAACGAAGCTACCGAAGGAAATACCATATTCGCTATGATCAAGGAAATATTCTGCGTTAAATCGATCAGATATAGATTTTTTGCTGTTGCTTCATTGACACAGCTTTTAGGTCAATGGTCTGGTGCAAATGCTGTGACAATTTATGCCCCAGAACTCTTTTCATTAATCGGAGCAGTTGGTATCGAGGAATTGAAGATGACTGCTATTTTAGGTGTTGTCAAGTTTGTATCTGCTTATTTGAGTGCATTCTTTATTATTGATTTCTTAGGTAGAAGAAAGGCACTCTACATTGGTATTATAATCCAAATGCTTTCCATTTTATATTTTGCTATATTCTTAACAATTGTTCCTGAGGCTAGCGAAGGAGCTGACTTGACTGGATCAAGGGGACGGGCTGGAAAGGGAGCTATGGCGGCGTTGTATTTGTCAGGAGTTGGTTGGACTATGGGTTTCAATTCGATTCAATACTTATTAGGCTCAGAAATTTTTCCATTGCATATTCGTTCGTTCGCTCAGTCTGCTATCATGGTTTTACATTTCGCTAATCAATACGGTAATTCAAAGGCATTACCTAAGATGATGCTTACTATGAACAATTATGGTGCTTTCTACTTCTTTTTCGCTGTTATGCTTGTCTCTTTGGTCTGGGCATGGTTCTTTATTCCAGAAGTTGCTGGCCGTTCTTTGGAAAGTATGGAAGAAATCTTCAATTTACCGTGGTATCTTATTGGAAGAAAGGGGGCAGAATTATGTCCAGATTACTCTGAAATCAATAAGATAACACATAATGACGATGGACATGGTAATGCCTACGATGGTGAAATTAATTATGATTTAGAAAAGTCTAAGGTATCGCAAGAGTTTATCGAAGATAATGGACTTATGAGAAAAGGTTCAATCGATGAATATGATAAGAACTCAATCAAGGGTAAATGAGTCTTGTTTAAATAAGAATGGCACCATCTTAATTAGTGTCTAATTGAATACTCTAATTTTCAACTGATATTACTATATAGAACAAAATTTTATTAGAATTTGTTAGTTTTAATGATGAAGCCAGTTTTTTATCAAAAACCAAGACTGTAATTTCGATATTCTTGCCTACATTAAAAAATTTCAAGAGCATGTTTTGGTGGTGGGGTATACTTTCAACCGGAGAAACCCCGCGGTGCGGTGCATATCGGGTTCGTTACTGTATTTGTACAGAAGATTCGGAACCATTGCTGCGGGGGTGATGTAATGGAAATATTATATCCGATATCAATTTTCACCGATTTATCTACAAGATGTATATTACTAGAGTCATGCTTGAAGATAGATAAGCTTGATAATATCATCAGGTATACGTGTATGGGAGTACCATAGTTTAAGATACAATAGATATTTTGAGTAAAATGGCTGAAAAGATTGGACCATCTCATCGCTATTATAACATTTATTATACGATCATGCATCGGAATTTATTTGTTCAATTGCGCAATGTAAGATGATCAGAATCATTAGGACAAGCTCTATTTCAAATATATTGACAATCACCGTTCTCGTTCGTCAATTATGCATATGTTAGTGCTGGTCGTAGGGGTAACAAATTCTTCCCGCATTAAATCTCGTAGAGTGTCCAGGGTTTCAGTTAGCCCTAATAACTCCGGGTGTTCGATGGGGGTTCATGCAACATTATAAGATTACACGTGATGATAAAGCAGCTTAATAATATAATAAGGTTTGATTGGTGTCATACGCGGGGATTCTTGATGGATGGAATGCGCTGATATGCAAGTCAAACAAAAAAAAAGAATTTGGGTCAATAGTGGAAAAAGATCCCCCAAAATTACACCATTAGTCGTATAGTTTTGAACCGACTATAGAGAAAGCGATGTGGGGCAATGGGGTGTTAAAAATTTTGTTCTCATATTTATATAAAGTTATGGAATCCCTATTTAAAATTTGTTCATAGTAGTAAAGAAGCAACGGGTAATTAAAGTATAAAATACTCCATATTTATACCGTTTTCATTATACAAATCCCTATATAGTATAACATAACATCTTTATAATTATTATTTCAATATAATTAATAACAAAGGGACTAAGGAAATTAAGTTAAAATGCTGCACGAGCAAAAAGACTTGGCAGAAGTGTCAAAAATTAATACTAAAGAACAAATTGTTGAGCATCCACATTCTACAGCGACCAAGCACCACGCGCAAGATTCATGGGCGTCTAAGTTTAGGTGGAAGATAAAAGACGACCATGCTCCACCTGAAATCTTTAACTGGACTTTGTTTCTTTCGGTCTTTGTTTTCGGTATCTTAGGGTCGGCTAGAGGTTATGATGAAGGTAATATCTCTGGGTCAGTCGCGCAAATTTCGTTTCAGAATTATTTTGGTTTCAATGATCCAAATAAGTCTGAAGATGATGTTGCAAACTTGAAATCTAATATTACATCCATGGTTCAATTAGGTTCTATTGGTGGTTGTATTATTGCTATGTTTGTTGTTGATAGATTTGGTAGAATTAGATCTTTACAAGCAGCTTGCGTTTTATGGATCGCAGCTGCAATTATTCAAATCACTTCAACAAATGTTGGTCAGTTGTATGCTGGAAGATTAATTGAAGGACTTGCTATTGGACAAACTACCACTATTGGACCTACATATATGTCGGAGGTTGCACCTAAGGCTATCAGAGGACTTTGTGGATGTGTGTTTGCTGGTGCTGTTTACTTTGGTATAATGATGGCGTATTTTGCAAATTATGGTGCAGCTTTGCATATGTCACCCGACTCAAATCAGCAATGGATTGTTCCTACTTCGATCAAGATCCCGTTAGCAGGTTTGATATTGACTGGATCGTTCGTTTTCTGTGTCGAAAGTCCAAGATGGCTATTGAAGGTCAATAAGCCAGATAAAGCAGCAAAGAATTTATCAAAGTTGAGAAATTTACCTACAGACCACCCATATATTTTAGGGGAAATCTCCGATATTAATGAACAAATCCATGCTGAAAACGAAGCTACCCAAGGAAGTACCATATTCGCTATGATCAAGGAAATATTCTGCGTTAAATCGATCAGATATAGATTTTTTGCTGTTGCTTCATTGACACAGATTTTAGGTCAATGGTCCGGAGCAAACGCTATTACGATATATTCTCCAGAACTTTTTGCATTAGTTGGAGCTGTTGGAGTTGAAAAGTTGAAATGGACTGCTATTTTAGGTGTTGTCAAGTTTGTATCTGCTTACTTCAGTGCGTTCTTTGTTATTGATTTCTTAGGTAGAAGAAAGGCACTCTACATTGGTATTATGATCCAAATGCTTTCCATTTTATATTTTGCTATATTCTTAACAATTGTCCCTGAAGCTGGAGATGATAATGTCAATTTGACTGGATCAAAAGAAAGAGCCGGAAAGGGAGCTATGGCTGCATTATTCTTGTCAGGAGCAGGTTGGACTATGGGTTTCAATTCGATTCAATACTTATTAGGTTCAGAGATTTTCCCATTGAACATTCGTTCGTTCGCCCAGTCTGCTATCATGGTTTTACATTTCGCTAATCAATATGGTAATTCAAAGGCATTACCTAAGATGTTGCTTGCCATGGATAACTACGGTGCTTTCTACTTTTTTGTCGCTATTATGATTATCGGCTTGTTATGGGCATGGTTCTTTATTCCAGAAGTTGCTGGCCGTTCGTTGGAAAGTATGGAAGAAATCTTCAATTTACCGTGGTATCTTATTGGAAGAAAGGGGGCAGAGTTATGTCCAGATTACTCTGAAATTAATAAGATCACATACAGCGATGATGGACATGGTAATGCCTACGATGGTGAAATTAATTATGATTTAGAAAAGTCTAAGGTATCTCAAGAGTATGTCGAAGATAATGGACTTATGAGAAAAGGTTCGAACGAAGAAGAAGATAATAACTCAATCAAGGATAAATCTTAACTTATATATAGTTGCTGGTCAAGATGAAGAATACTAGTTTACGCCTTTTAGCCTTTTATATTAAATAAATGATATATTGTAATCTACATTCGTACAATGTAACTATAACACAGCGTTATATCTAATATACAACTTATTTGACATTATTTACTCTTTTGTTCTTTTATTTGTGTTTTGACTTTTGTTGACCATAGGACGTTTTTGTCCAAGCTTCTCTACATTTGGTTTTTGAGCTTGCAACGCTTTATTTGACAGATTAGTTCTATCAATCGTAGGACGATGTACTGTTAAAGTAGACTCTGTGAATTGGTGGCCTAACGGTAATTTAGACAGTTCTTGACTTGTTATGGGCTGTAAAGAGTCCTGTGCTAAATTAGGCGTAGCTGGAAGAGAAGACACAGAAAGTTTGTTGGTTTCATCAACAGGTGTTTTGGTAGAAGACAGAACAGACCGGTCCGTTAAATTCTTTCCTTCTAACTTATCTAATTTTTTATTTAACATTCTTAATTTGATCTCAAACTTCTTTTCGGTTACGTTCTTAACATCATCCTTAGCCTTACTTAATTGGGTATCAAAATCTTTTCTTAACCTTGCAATTTCTCCTTCGTGTTGTTTTATTAATTCATCTCGAACAAGATTCATATCTCCGTTTGTTTCACCAGATGATCTTTTCGAAACTTCCTCATCAACTTTTTCTTTCAACTTCTGTTCGAGCTTTACCTTTAATTCATCTTCCAACTGCGATTTCTTCTCCTGAAAAGTTTTCTCTAATGCTTCATTTTTTTCCTTAATTGCTGCCTCCAATTCTTTATTAGTCTGATCTTCTTTATCATGCTTAGTCCGGTTTTCAAGCAAATCGCTATTAACTTTCGCTAACTCTTGCTTTAACCTAACATCAAATTCGTTCTGCACATTCTTTTTCAATTCAGTCTTTTCGTTTTCAAATTGAGCTTTCAAAGCATTCAATTTTTCTTCGAACTTTTTATTCGAATCTTCTGAGTCTAAGCTATCAATTTTTGCTTTCAACGTTTGCAACGCGCTTTCTAACGACTTCTTTTCGTTAACTAAAGACATGATTTTAACTTCAGACTCCTTCTTTAGAGTATCATATTTCTCGTAGGCATTTGCTATTTCTTTGGAAGCACTATTAATTTTATCGTTCTGTAAAGACTCATTCTTAAGACCGTCGGAATTAGACCTGGTATTCATTAACTCTTGGGTATAATTAGTCTCAGCATCCACTAAGTGTTGCTTAGTATTCGCTAATTCTACTCTTAATGAGTCAACTGTTTTTTCTAATTCTTTAGTCTTACTTCTATGAGCCAGCAACTTATTCTGGAATTCATTTTTGAGATTTGTAAACCTTTGCTTCATAGCTTTGATATCTTCTGAGTCAGATTCTGCAAAGTCACGGCCCCTGTTAGATTCAAGCTGCGTCCTATTGTTTTCATTTTCTTCCTTAATCAACCTTATTGTTTGCTCTTTCACTTCGTTTTGCATTGATAACTCGGAAACTTTCTTTTCCAATGGTTCTAATTTTGATGTAACAGATTGTAATTCACTTTCTAGTTCGGAAATACGTTGAACATTAACAGAGTTCTCATTACGCAATGTGGTATTACTTTCTCGTAAAATATTCAATTGTTGTAATTGATCTAATAAACGATTATGTTCGTTAGTACTACTACCATCAGTTACATTTATATTGGACTGTGATTTAGATAATTCAGATTTTGTTGCTTCCAATTCTGTAGTAACTTGAATCAAACGTTGTTCGAGTCTCTGTTGGTCCTCAAAATAAGACGTCAATTTTGCTTCCGCTGAATCTTTCTCACGGCGTAAATAGGACACTACTGCTCTCAAGTCATCATTAGAAGATGCTTCTGACACATCTGTAGTACAAGCCAATTTGGATAATTCCAACTGATTTAATAAGACATTATTTTGGTCCTGTAAGTCTTTCACTTTAAGTCTAGATGAATCAAGCTCGTCTTGAATACTTTGCTTTTCTTCTTCTATTGATTCATCTTTCTTCTCTAAGAGAAGTTTTGTAGAATTCAATTTGGTTGTTAATTGGCCAATGCTTTTTTCAAGACTATTACATTGGCTCTTCAACTTATCCATTTCATTTGTTAATTCAGTATTCCTATGTAACTCTTCATGATATTTCTTTTGATTTTCATCAGAGATCTTTGATTGGCTCTCCATGTCTTTAGCCACAGATTGAAATTTCAGTTCATAATCCTTTTTCAAATCATCATACGCATTAGCCTTCATTATAGATTCACCGATCTTTAACTTAAGTTCTTCGACCTCGTTACTATATTTCTTTTCAATATCAATTGCTTCTTGCTTGGATTGATTAAATAAATCAGACAAATCCCTCAATTCTGACTTCAATGATTCCTTCTCTTTCAATAGGCCATTAATCTTGCTTTCACTCTCAGTTTTGTATTTTTCAAATGTGTTAGTTGAGTTGGTTAAAGCGAGTTCAGCGGCTTTAGCTAAATCTGAAAATTCAGAGACTTGACTCTCAGCTATACGTAAATCATTCAGAGCCCTTTCTAACTCCCTTTCATAGTTTTGACTTAACTGATTAGGTTTACCAATTTCGTCATGTGAATTTTTGAATCCCTCAAGGGTACTTGATATGGACTGTGAATCCTGTAATTCTTGGACTTTTTGACTTAGCTTTTCAACCAAGGAACTCTTTTCAGCCAATCTGCCCTTATAATCCCGTACTAACAGGTTAAGCTCGTTAATCTGTTCCAACTTGGAATTCTGCGCTCTTAATGCTAACTCTGATTGATTCGATAAAATCGAAATTCTTTCTTCTTTTTCAGAAAGCCTATCTCGTAAAGCTTGATAATTTTCAATTGATTGTGTGAGCTTAATGGACAACTCCTTACTTGAAGATTCCCTTTCCTTTAATAGTGATTGTAAATTTACAACAAACTCATTAAGGTGAGACTTGTCAGATCTAAGCTGCAGAATATCATCATTCAATGTTTTTTGGTACAGGTTCCATATTTCTTTTTCGGTCTTCAAATTATTTATGACAATCCGCTCTTCATTTAGAGTATTCTCAACATCTTTTAATTCATTAGATTTACTAATAAGTGAATATTCTTGCTTCGATGTTTGATTCTTCCAGAATTCAATGTCTTTTTTGTATTGGTTAATTTCCTCTCGAGCATTTTCTAAAGATTTATGTGCATTCGCAAATCTTGCTTCAGCCAATTCTGCTGAATGCTTAATCGACGACAAATTTAGAGTTAATTCGTTCTTGCTATTAGTAACGACTCTCAACTTCTCGTTGAAATCTTTGAGTGCTATACTTGACTGCAATTGCAACTCTTTCAATACTTTCTCTGTTTCATTTAGTTTAGATTTGAGATCACTGTTTGCATCAGTCAAAAATTTAAGTTCGCCCCTTGACCCATTCTTGGTAGTAGAATCAACCATTGATTTGAGCACGTCTCTTTCTTTGGACACAGCGTCTAGTTTAACATGAACACTATCAAGTTCATTCTCTAACGTTAAGATTGCATCTTTCGCTTCATCGATTGCAGCAGATTCTAAACCACCGTTAAACTCATCGTCTTTGTTTTCCAATTTCTTACCTAATTGTCTCACAACAGTGAGAAGACCTTCATTCTTCTGTTGAAGTTCTATAATGTTTGTAAAACCCACCAACCTATCAGAAATCAATTGATCAGTATCGGTTTCTTTTACACCATCATTATTACCGCTTCTTTCTAAAATATTTTCAATAGCTTTTCTCTCCGTCAAGGTAAGTGGATCTTCCTTACTATCCCTGATCTTTGAATGTATAAGGTAATAACATAATTGTTTTCCTAAATCTCTGCACAACTTTTTCATCGACACTAAATCATTATTGTATTCAGAAACTCTTGATTTCAATTTATTATACTCTTTCTCTCCTTCTAATTTTTCTAGTCTGATTGATTCAACTTTACCTATCATTTCCTGAAGCGAGTTCTCATAAAACTTGATCTGATCAGAATAATTTGCAATTGTAGGTCTTTTAGACTCCAATTCTGCTACAAATGATTCCAATTGGTTGGCTAATCTTTCTTTCTGCGATCGTTCCAACACTAATTGCTTTTTCAAATGATTATATTCTGAATACAACGACGATAAAGATATGCCATCTGCTTTTGTGGATGCAATCATTTCTGCAGATACAGATAATTTCGGTAAATCAGTTTCCTTGTGCAATTCTTTATCTAAAACTTCTTCTGTTCTTCTTAATTTCTCTTCTAAAACAAGAATAGTTTCATTCTTCTTAGATAAATCAGCTTCCAACAAATTAATAGATTCACCTAACTTATTCTTTATTTCTTCAATGTATGATTCTAGCTGTTCTATTCTCTCATTTCTTTGAGATGATTGAACTTGTGTTAGTTCTAATAACTCTTCCTTATTCTTCAACTCTTTATCTAGCTTGATTTTTTCAATTTCAAATTTGGAATCTAATGACGATGCCTTTGAAATTTCTTTCTCTAAGTCATTTTGCAATCCATTAATATGTTCGGCCTGTGATTTATTCAAACGATCTAAAGCTTCGTTTTTAGTTGTTAAACTAGACAACTTATTAGATCTCATTAAAAACTCTGATTCATGCTTTTTAATTAAATCAGTGAATCTACGTTGAACAGATTTTAATTCTTCTTCATACCACGTTCTCTGATTCTTAATGTACGATAATTCATTTGATATCTTACTATTTTCTAGTTTCAAAGTGAATTTTTCATTTCTGGTATCGTTAAGCTCCTTAATAACCTCATTTATCTTTTGGTTCTGTTCTATGTTTGTTTTAGTTAATTTATTTAACGAGTCATTTAACTTTAAAATTTCTTGATCTCTTTCGCCGATCTGTTCTGAATAGTTCGAATCATACTTTTTAGATTGATACTCAATTTGGGATAATTTATCCATTATTGTTGAGTTTTCATCTTTTAATTGGCCGATAGTTTTAATATATATTTCTTTTTCATTAGATAATGTGACTCTTTCTTGCCTTAATTCAGTATTCAGTTTATCTAGCTTACTTAGTTTCAGACTCAACAATTTCGACTTTTTATTTTGTATCAGTATGGCTTGTTCTTGGTTTATCTTTAAAAATTCATTATCTGACTTCAATTCTTGGAGTTCAATGGATCTCTTATGCATCTTGCTAATTACATCTGTACTTAGCGAATTCAAATCCTGTTGACTAACTCCCAAGAATGCACGAACGACAGATCTTTCAATATCATCATCGTCCCCTTGATTATTGTCGTTGGACTTTGGATGATTGTCACCACCTTGTCCTGGATCCATCTGTGTATTCTTTGCGGTAATAAGCGGAGAGCTCGATACGTTTGGGACATCGGCATCCGCATCTTTTGCAACACTGAAGGCCTTTGGAGTTGTTATCAATTCGATATCTTTCAAAGGTGGCAATGATTTCAGCGGGGTGGTGAAGCTCTGATTAGGTTGGAGAGGGTGTAAAGTCGAGGTATTTATATCGTCCTCATTTTCTTGGTCCTGGTCCTGATAATCCAGCTGCTGCTCTTGTTGTAGATTTGTCCCTTCTTGGTCGTGATATTGTTGCTGTTGGTTTTCTTGTTGCTGATCTTGAACCTGTTGGTCTTCTTGTTGCTGATCTTGAACCTGCTCATTTTCTTGGTTCTGATTTTCTTGCTCCAGGCCTTGCTGTTTCAACTCCAATCCAGTACCCAGTGACATCTCATTTTCCTGATTCTCGTTGGTTAAGCTCACCTGCGGAGTATCGCCGTTTCCCTGATCAAGTGGCTCCCATTCCATGGTTCTTGTATCAAATTCTGAATACCCGCCGGCCCCCAAATTGCCAAAGTCAGATTCCTCGTTTGTTTCCACGGGAACTTCTCTGTTTTGTCTTTGGTCTAAACCATTCACATCTCCTTCAACTCTTCCTTCTGTTTCATTTATTTGTACCTGATGTTGCTGTGGATTAGTTTGGTCGTCATCTCCAGATGTCAGCTCTTGCACTTCCTTATGATTTTCACTCATGCTAACAAGAAGCTGTATCTCAATCCAGGTATCGCGATTCGCTCTAGTCTATCCGTGGTAGCAAATGACTTGCAAAATACAATTGATGTGTATAATTATAATACTATCCTATGAGACTACAAACAGTCCATTAGGCATTATTTCAGCCAGCCGAGTATTATTGTACGACATTGTACGACATTATACGATATTTGGAGACATCTGGCGATCATGTGCGAAATTATTCGTACAATGTCGTCATAGGATTCTAACACGACATAACTGCGACATATTGCCATATCGTCTAAGTCGCACTAAAAGTTGGCCCGTTGTCTCGATGATCACCTGGTACAAGGGCTTCGGCCCCGTTGCTTATATAATGCGAAGAAGACGGAACAAATTCGGTCACCGCAGTTTTGTGTAACCAAAAAATCCCGAGGAGTCGTTCTACTCAGAGTGCTTGGGAAACAAAATTTTTCATTAATCTTGTACTCAAAAGATACGATTATACGTTAAAGTTAAGATATCACATTAATTGCTAATAAAGATGATTGAACCATCCTTAAAGGCTTTAGCTTCCAAGTACAACTGTGAGAAATCTATCTGCCGTAAATGTTACGCTAGATTACCACCAAGAGCTACCAACTGTCGTAAGAGAAAGTGTGGACACACTAACCAATTAAGACCAAAGAAGAAGTTGAAATAGATTATATGGTTTATTACTGTATTACTGTATGCTTGTCGAGTTGGTTGTACGCGTATCGTACGGTTTTAAATGGCCAGGGATTATAAAAAGAGAAATGATTGTGGTGGTTTAAAAGTCGGTATGGCAGTCGACAGTCAGGATATACATTATTCATGAGTAAATATTTAGCTTTGTCAATAAAAATCTTACGTTTTAGAAATGAAAGATATTCCAGGTTGAAACGGGCATGGTGTGGTGAACGGCCAGGCATACGTTAAGATTGAATGTCGAGGCTGAGAAATGAGACCACGGGCCCGAAGCCAGAGATGGGATAATGTAGAATTCATGCAAGTAGAGCATTTAACTGTAGAAATCGAGATTTAGTTGTGTTAGAGATGTACAAGTCTGCAGCGTGGATGATCAGGACCACTGTATGGTGCTATCACAATAAAAGATACCACGAGAGATTTGAGATGTCCAGGGTCGATTTAAATTTTATATAGGATTAGCGCTTGCACTGGCTATCTACAATTAAGTATGTGTTTTTCATCGTCTGGATGATCGAATGGTCAATGGCGAAGAGAGTTATACTACGAAACCTCTATACTACTTGTGGAATTGATAAATTCGTTAATTCGATCCACAATACCCCATGGATCGTCCGGATACTATTTCATTAATTTTTTCCCAGACTAAACGATAAACCGATACAATGCCCTCGGCGTTTGTACAATGCCCTTCTTAATAAATGGCTTTGGCTCATATATGTAGTTTGCTATCGTTTAGTCGAGATCATGGTAATTTTGTAAGAGCCAGTCGAAGTCGTCCGCGGGTCAATATTTTCCATACAGAAACTGATACGTAGAAGTGCCTAATCAATTTGACTTCAGATCAAGGCAAAATTATTAGTTCCCATTCAAATTCGTATCTCCCCAGCAGGTTTATTTATTATGAATAATAAACACCTCAAATATATCCCTGATCTGGTGGCAGAACTTAATAGGAATCCTATAGTTAACTCGTACCAAGGCGAGCCTTCCAATCCTTCGTCACAACAACAAAAACGGCAAAACAGCTTGTCGAACTACGTGACAAATAACTCAAATAAAAGAACATCAAACCCTCTACAGATGTCCATGTCTACACAAAACACACAAGATTTTAACTTCCCCCAGTCATCCATAAATAATAATACAATATCAGGGAGTGTTAATGCGCCCGGTGTTTCATCGCAGAGACTTAGTAATAATCCAATGATTCGTAATAATGTGAGAAGAAGTTTGATGCAGCACCAAAAAGGCCAATATAATGGACACCCAGTGACTACAGGGACTATGAAAACACCGACTCCTTCGGCATATGATGTTCCGTCAAGCCCAAATATTAACCCTATGTCGAGTATTTCTGCTAACAATAATTCTGATCTGTCTGATTCAAATGCATTAGATCAAAATCAGCAAAATAAATCACAAGCTCGGCTTCTTCAGGCAGATACAGAGCATATGCAATCATCAGACTTTTCGTCTGGAACCAAGGAAATGGCCTCGCTGATGAATCCAATAATGCAAGGGCAGCAGTCTTCACAACAAGAAACTCTCCATGAAGTCTCGCCGCCCGAACAGCAACAAAATAATCAGCAGCATTTTCAACGTACAATGTCCGATGAAGAGCAACAGTTAGCATCGAAGCTCAAAGATACGTACAAGAATATCGTAAACTTCGAAGAAGTCGTTCAAAAGAATTGCATAGAGATATCTATTAAAATAAATACTACAGCGAGTACTAGTATACAAAGTTATCGTGATTCTCCCATGGTTAACCCACAATTGTCATCTTCGGTTAATTCATCATCGTCTGTGTCATCATCATCTAAAGCATCCGACTTACTGAATGATCTTTGGACTGTTTATCATCATAATATAACATTATTAGATAATTATTATGATTTTTTGGTTACTGCGTTAAAGCCAACCTCTAATCAAACACAGTTCAAAACTGGTAAGAATATAGTCGATTTATATAAGATTCCAAGACGTATGTGGGTTTACGGTATTGTTGGATTTCTAGAGGTTTTAAAGAATATCATGAGCATTTTCCAAGATCATGAGATTTGTCTGTGCTTCATAGCATATTGCTTTAATATTATTTCAAACCTAACTGATCCGGTATTAGAAATGGAAGGATGGTGGTCCGAAAAGTTGGGGGATTTATCACGAATGGCAATAGCTTTGTATTCCTCTAGATTCATTGATTGGAAGATCAGTGCTGAATACTGGTATTCTGTTTCGATGAAGACATTATACGGACACGGCAAAATTTATTATCATATGTGTACAGTTCAACAAGATAATTTAGATGCATTGGTAAATATTGGTAAGTCGGTAGTATGTCGTGATCCATTTGTACCAACTCAACAATACCTTAGGTTAGTCGTGGAGAATATTTGTACTCAAAGAAATATTCTATCATTATTGGAATTACCTACTATTGACTTCATCAAAATTCATAAAGTTTTATTAAGCATTCATACAAACTATAGTAATTCGGAGAATATATCGGGTAATGCAGATAACATTCATGATACACAACTCCAGTATGGCATCGACTTAGTAACCCGCTATGGTTTAACTTTCGGATCTGATTCTAATGGATATAATTTTTTCACGGGAGAAATATATACTCCTCATGGAACGACTTCAATGAATGATCCTCACCATCCGTACTATTTGCAACAACAGCAACAACAACAACAAACTGGAGCTACAAATTCAGTTGAAAAAATGAATTTTTGGTTTAATAAGGGCTCCTTATTTGCAATTGCGAATATTAATCATTTAATAGGATTTGGTGATGCCAAAAATCCGTTTGCTAAAATATTCCAGTTGCCAGAAGTTTTGAAAGAAAGAAAGGATAAAAAGGACCGGAAAAGGAAATCAAGGGGATCTCAATCTCATATTGATGAGCCAATTAATGCAGCGGCTATTTCAAGTGGCGTCGACGGGCAAACAATCACCGCATCTGACCTATCGGCAGATAATTGGTTCTACTGTTTAAAGTTTATAAACAAGTCGGTCCTTGAATTATCTGTTCGTATATTGAACCATTACTTAATAGGACCGAAACAAGCATCGACATGTCATGTTATAGTATGGTTGTACTTTTTAATTTCTATTGGCGAAGCAACGAATAAGTTTCCGAATTCAAAACCTATGTTTATGTGGATATTCCGTAAATTATTCCCATGGGAATCGATAATCAATTATCTCAATTCATTACTTTCAGTTACAAAGGATAATTCTAAATTAAATGAGATGTGTCGTTTTTATCTTCTAAATCATCCAAATTATGTGGACTATTTTAACAACAATGAATTTTTACCAGAAGTGTGGAAATGTTGGGGTACTGTGTGGTTTGATTTCATATCGACAAAAAATGATTATAACGATATAAGCCTGGCTGGAGTTCAGAATTACAATTTGTTTGATTTACCAATTTGTGGAACTTCCCCAGTTGTCGATCTGATCCATAATTATGAGCAAAAGACAAGGCTGCAACTGGAATTTGATAATGATGAAAGAATTGTCCGTATTATTTTACTTGCTCGCTTCATTGCAGATAACTATGAATTTGGACTAATTAGATCCAACGAAGGATTCAAGTTCGACGAGGGAATCTACTTGAATGCTGATGTTTTCGATTCATCTACAAGGGAATCGGGTGCGTATGCGTACATTGAGGAATTTTTATTAAGTGACAAACGTTTCGTTCAGAATAATTTCTTACAGCAAATCACTCGAGAAAATTTGGTGAATCGTTCAACCTTCGAGAATATTAGTGCATTAGAAAGAGATGATATTTGGTTTAAACTTTCGGATCTGAACTCTTCAGGTGATGCAGGTAGCCATCAATTAAATTATGGTGATATCAATGAAAATGACCTGGAGAATTATGGGAATTCTAAATTTAATGATTCTCAGATAGATTATGATTCGAATTCAAATCGATATCAACAGCTAGATGACCAGGTCTTTCAACACAGGCAAATGAATGTGGGTGATGATTTGTATAATGAGATTTTCATGAATAATTCAGAAAGCTTACCAACCAGAGGTGGCAGATTTTCAGTCGAAGGTGATCTTGGGGATGGAATAGATAGTAACCTCACGTACGTTACATTAGACACGAATATTTGGTTAAAGCATTGCGGGAGAGTATTTAAATGTGTTCGGAATAGTGTTTTAAAGGTTCTGATTCCATTAATCGTCTTTCAGGAATTGAGGTCTCTACGCAAATCTGCAGAAGCGACAATTGCAGATGCAGCAACTAGGTCAGTTATCATTATCAGAGAATTATACTTCACTGGAGAAATTTTGCCATTAAGATTCGATGGATCTGTTGCATCGGATATTAACGAAACTACAGAATTTGAGAATAATTCTAACTGGAGAACAAATGTTGAAGAAACCATATTAATTTCAGTCAATAAGCATGATGAAATGAGCAAAAAATTAATGAAAGGTTTGAACCTGACTGTAAACGGTCCATCCAACGAAACGGTTGTGTTGGACTCAACCGCATCTAAAGCATTCAATTATTGTATCTTAATCACTGATGACAGAAACATGAGATTAAGAGCGAAGGCCATAGGTTTAACAAGCTTTCAGAGTAAATGGCTTTTCTGCCAATTAGAAGATATTTTTCCCTATAAATGTATTGATTGATGTTCATATCGTCAGCATTGAGCATAAGTGACTACAAATTCGCATTGTATGATCTACTAGCATTTAGATTTAGAATTGAAGCCAAGGAAATAAATTTAGTAAACAATTCTAGATCTACAAACTATCTATGTTTTTTATGTAAGTATGAAAATAGATATACCACGTATATATTTTACCATTTTGAATTAATAGTATTACTTACATTTCATACGCCTCTTTGTAACGTGTAATAAGGTACTTCAAAATTCGTTACGCGATTGTTTCAAAAGCGCGTTTAGGTTGCAAACAAATACGTTGTAGACTACAATTAGCACATTTCGAGCATCCTTAACGCATCGGATCAACATGTTTCAGGTACCAAATCAATATTAGAGATCAAAAAGGGAAATATTCGAACAATTTTTTATTTTTTATGACAAAGGGGTAGAAACTAGCCTACTACCGTATACGATCTAGAATCTCAGCATGAGTATATAAATGCAAGCATATCTCTCCATCTAAATTATTAAATGCTCTATCAACACTTACAATCCTTTACACATATAAAAATACATTCCTTTGGGCTTGTTGAACATACATTCCTTTAATTTTGTTGAACATACTATCCGTGTTTCAAACTTACTTAAGTCTTTCCTTAACATATAATCATAAAAATGAAATTTTCATCTACCATCTTATTTACTTTGTTGAATTCGTACTTGGCTTCCTGTCAGCCAGTTCCTGAGGTTCATACTGTATTTGTTACTCATTACACTACTATTCAATCGACTGTCATAAACGGTGAGCCCACTTCCATTGCAGTTGCTGAAGACACCGAAGCCAGAGTTACTTCGTCTTCAAAAGAACCATCTGAGACAGAGGGTGCCAATTTAGCTAACAATGCCAAAGAACTCGCTACCTCTGCTTCTTTAGCCGCCACTGATGCACAAACCGTTAGCCAAGCTGCTGCCAATACTGAGGTCGCTACTAGTCCTTCTCCAGCCACTGGAGCATCGACTAGCTCTACCTCTACAGGGACTTCACTGCCATCTTCAGGAGATCACTCCGGTGAAGGAACCTTTTACTCGACTGGATTAGGTGCCTGTGGTGAAACCAACCAAGACACTGACTACATCGTCGCTGTTTCTCATATATTATACGAAAACAACCAAGTTAATGGTAACTCGAATGACAATTCTTTGTGTGGCAAGAAAATAAAGGCATCCTATGAAGGTAAATCGGTCGAAGTTACCGTAGTTGACTCTTGCGAGGGATGCGCTGAGAACGACTTAGATTTTTCACCAAGTGCATTTTCACAGATCGCTGACCAAAGTTTAGGAAGAATCGATATTACTTGGGAGTGGGTCAATTAGTAAAATGAGTTATAGATTTGCATATATGATTTAAAATAAAAAAGTATTTATGAATTTGAATATAGAATTCGTTACAGAATGGATAACTTCAGGAAATATAATAATAACTAATGATAACAACAAGGAGCCAAGAGCCTTGAAAATAATACACGAATTAAAGGAAGTATGCTTTAGGTAAATAATATGACTTAAAAAATCCAGTGAAGGATACTCTTGAATTTGTTTGGTTTTTGCTTACCTTCACCCTCTAACTGGGCGTAATATTCATATTCGTGTTCTTCAACTTCTTCAATACCTGTAAAAATGTCTGCATCTTCAGGCTTAACGAATGGAGTTCTCTTTAAAAGTTTCCAGAAAATATAAATAGCGGCAGTGACGAAAATCATAACGTAATTAAACAAGAATGTGTCAATTTCCCAATGGCCAGGAATAAAAACGGTATATCCTAAAATACCAATCATGCACCAAATGAAAAATGCTGCAATGCAAATGGAGTAAGGCTGGAACCATGCCCTATATGGGAACGTTCTTCTATCCAAACCTTGGACCTTAACAGCTCTATAGAAACACATATAAGTGATTGTCATAAACCCATAATTCAATAACTGGGAACCTGTACATAAACTGACCATATAATTTAAAGCTTTAGAACTTCCTTCACTCAATTGCATTAATGATAACATTGAAAAACAAATGGCGACAATAACACAGTAAATTGGAACCCCATTTTTAGTACAATAAGTAAAGAATTTAGGGGCAAATTTTCTTTGGGCTAATGCATATAAAGCTCTTGAGGAACAGTAAGTATACGAATTACCTGCTGAAAATGCTGAAGTCAATACAACAGCATTCACAATATGGGGTAAGACATCAATTTTCAAGTTCTGCATTGCCACAACATAAGGAGAAGAAGCAGCATTCGAAGCATCCGAGGTCAATTCAAGATAGTTTGGATCCTTGTAACTAATCAAAATAGTCACACTCAATGCACCACCGATATAGAATAATGCCAATCTATACAAAACTGTTTTGAAAGCAGTGGGCATAGTTTTCCTGGGGTTCTTTGCTTCCGCTGAAACCATAGACATATACTCTGGACCAACGACCGTAAAACATGCACTAATCAAACCGGCTAAGAATCCTTGGAACTTACCTAACGCTCCTGTAGTAATCTGTTCACCCATTGGGCCCCCTTCGACATGCCAGTTTCTGAAACCAAAAGCATCATGTTGTGGGTTACCACCACACATGGTAACAAGTGTAAAGAATAATAACCCGATACATAAAATTAATTTCGAAATAGATAACCAGAATTCGGCTTCACCGTAAAGTCTAACTGCAAAAACATTAATGCAGGCGTAGATAACAATCTGGATACACAACGTAATGGCTGGCGAATAATCACTTCTCCAAAAATGAATCATACCATTCACAGCAGTAATCTCAAAAGGAATATATAAAGCTTGCATCAAAAAGAAATTCCACCCGACAGCACATTCAAATGACTCGTCAACACATCTACCAGCCATAGTAATAAATGGAGCTGGCACTGGCAAGAATGACACCATCTCACCAATAGAGGTGGTTAACAACAAAATAATAACCGTCCAAAATGTGTACGCCAACAATAATCCCAAAGGTCCAGCTTTCACTAAACCAGTTGTACCAATTGTCACAAAAAGACCGGTACCAATCGAGCCCCCGATCGCAATCAACTGAACATGACGACTTTCTAATTTTCTTTGGATATGTCCTTTTGGATACGCTTTCTTTTCGTCGAATTTTCTCTCTTCTCCGTCAACGCCACCGGTCGACAAACTTTTGGAAATAACACTGTTGCTGGTTGATGCCCCTTCTCCACCAAAAGTATCAATTTTTCCACCTTTCGACGTCTCCGTCATGTCTGTATCTTCCTTCTCTTTTCTCAACCACATATTTTCTTCAATTCTATGAATCCTTTGTATAAATATGTCTATTCAAAATAATGCTTCAAGCTTTGATTTTTTATCAGGCTTTAATACATAAAATGATATTGTAAAAAAATTTTATTCCTAACTTATTAAAAACAACCAAGATTCTCTTACGAATATATTATATAAGCTTATAATTAATGTCCCTCTTATCAAGAGTGTCTGATAATTCTGTAATAATATTTTCACTGGCGATAGGACAATAAGAAGAAGTAATTTTATGCTGTTTATGTATTCTTTTATTCCTTCGGTTCGGGAAATTGTTTTTCTCTACGCTTAGGCAGAAAATTTACTGTGCGATGAGGCAAGCATGTTACATAATAATTACGCTCTTAACAGGGTGATCTCAGATCTGCCATATTGCTTTTGGATTTTGAAATTAGCGTATCACGTCATGTATGACTTTTAACTCTAGTCTGAACCCATATCTACAACTGATAGCCAGCCAATAGAACATGCTTTAACTTCATTAGGCTGAGACGTCATATAAAAACTTTAATACTTATGCGGCTTTTAGCCTACTTTCCCGTAATCTACAACAACAATATTAAAGTTGGGGCTCAATGACTTCTTTGAGCGGCTTTAGCCTAACTAATTTAGATACTGAGCCCCGATTTAAAAAGGAATCTCAGGTTCAAAAGTCTTGGATACGGCATTCATCGTTTTGAGCCCAAAGCTTCAGATTGTCACTTGCATTCTACGTTGGAAAAAAAAAGAAAAAGAATGATTTCGCCCAGGATCGAACTGGGGACGTTCTGCGTGTTAAGCAGATGCCATAACCAACTAGACCACGAAACCATTTCTGAAAATTATAGTTTTGGAAGAATTTATGAGATGAACTATATATCCATGAATAGAGGTGATCCCCTTAGTCCGGAGATAGGAGGATGTAAATTAGGAACTAATTCTAGGTAGTTAAAGTTAGTTAGTTAGCTAAGAATAAGAAGATAGGTACTATTTGGTCTATAGAACATATATATAATATACAAAGAAAAATAATTATTATATTAGTACCCGATTTCCTTACAATTTCCTAGGAGAATATAAGTATATATATATATATACCCAATATAAATACTGGAGTAATGTAATTCAACTATGTATTTTCGCAGCTTATCCCTTGTCTCGGAAAAGAGATTGAGGAATTGGGAATTAATTATAAATAGTTTGAGTTAGATAAGTGTCAAGAAAAATTAAAGACGTATATAACAGAAGATAAATGTTCTGGCATATAAATTAAGTATTACCAAATAAGTGGCCCCCTGTTTCCTTAAAAGGAAGCCGGGTCCAAGTTAGATTATTCATACAAATGGGAGACACAATTCAATTATAGAGATATCGGCTATATATATATATGTATATATATATATATATATATCTGCTTAAACGTAATCTTAGATCATAGACCTTTCACCTCCCGAAAGAAATGGGCTGTAGAGATGAATGGATCAATGTACATTTTACTACAAATATTTTTCTTTACGTCAAGATGTATATTATGTGATTCATTGTTCTAAATATAGAGATACAACGATGCTAGTTTTTATCGTTTGATTCATAGTTCACTAAAGAATCCAATAATACAATCAATTGAACCAAATCCTTTAAGCCCACGTATGAAATTGAATCCTCTTGATATTTTTGGGACTGTATCTGTGTATTTTCAATTAGTACATCTCTTTTCATCACACCAACAACCAATCTATCGAAATGATGCAATAAGTCCTTTGCTTGTATTATGCTAGGTTTATATGATGGTCCCATTGATAATAAGACAGCAGAGATTAATTGAAAGATTGGAACTAGGAATTCAAAAAACGAAATTTTGTTGTCCTTTTCAGACGTATGATGTTTGTTTACGTCTATCAATGAAATTGGAGTATCGAGCGATAAACTAATGTAAATAGATTTATTATTACCACTCAATTCATTGATCTTCAAATCTAAGCCCAAATCAGGATCAATTGACAAAAACTTACATTGTTTGATAATGGAAAAGATTTCGTTTTGAATGAGCTGTGACGATCCAAGCCTAGTTTGTGCTATTCTTATTAAGAAATACAATGTAGATTTAAACGCAGTCAATTCATACAACAATGTATCAATTCCATTTTTCAGCGAACTAGAATCAGAATAATGAGAAAGCATCTCATCAGTTCTCTTTATTGACCTAACAAGTAAGGATAACGAATTGTTCTTGATCATCAATTCTAATATAAAATTAACCTTATTGCTTGATGTTAGGTGTATCAATGATTCCAATAATAATAATGAAGTGATTCTCGGAGCGCCTTCAGCACAAATCGAATCATTACTAATAATATCAATAAATTTCGAATCAACCAGCTTGATAATCATTATTATTTGTTTTATTAAATCACTATTTTTAAATGATTTTTGCAAGAACTTGTTCACTAAAACATATAAATCAGACCTCAAATCAGGCGTCGAATTTGAGCTCATTATTCCATTGATACACGTTTTAAATAATGGTATCAACCTATCGATATATAAAGATACTTTATCATTTTCTTGTGTTGCCGATGAACTTTCTTGTTCGTATAAATCAAATAATAAGACACATAATGAAATAAACTCCTCAGAAAAGGAAATGTCTTGGCCCAAATAATCGTTGATCTTTGGCAATATAATCTGAAAAATTTCCAATATTAGGTTTGATTTCCTAGTTAATGACATATCTCCATCACTAACTAAGACTTGGATCAATTGCGTCCATGAATGCAAACACGATAATTGAACATTCTTTAGTTCAATGGAGATTATATATTTCGTCAAGAATTCGGTAATTTTGGAACCTTCATCCATAACTTCTTGCGAGAACGAAATTTTTGATTCTTTGTTTTGTAATTGGCCATTTGCATTTTTACAAATAACCTTATAGAGATTTTCAAGAACTGATGTATCTAATACGTGGGTCAGTAACTTATTCTTGGTCATTTGCTCTAATATCAATGGTAAATTGTATTTCCCATTGAAAAGCTCATATTTATGGATCTCAAAATTAAAAAATTTGAAATTCAAAACATCGAGAAAGTTCAAAATTTTTGGAGACCCGTTTAAGAACTCATTACCATTTAGCAATAAGTCGATATAAGAATCCTTTTTAATAATTGCTCTCTGTTGAGAGATATTAAGAAATTCTAATGATAAATACTGTAAAATTAAATTCCTATGGTTAATGAAGGAAAGCAATGCCCTAGGAGCCAATGAATCTTGAATAAAACTATTCATTTTACCATCTTGTAAATCTCCTTGAAACTTAGCATTAGACCATATAGTATTTGGATCTATTTTAGGTTGGCAATCGATCAATTTAGCAAACAAATCATTTGATTCTAAGTTGTAATTCCGCAAATAATTCAATGTGATATTGGAAGAAATTGGATCATGGCATAGCTTAACGAAAATTTCTAGGATCTTCGATGATAATTCAGCAGGAGCCGCATCGATAATATGAATGTTCCCATTATTATAATCAATTTCAGAAATTAAATCCAAGCTTGAGCTTAAAGATTTAAGTAATGATTTTAATAATGTATTTTTTGACCTTGAATCATTCAAAAACAAGTTACCACCCCGTATTTCATAACCTAACAAGAAGTGTGATACTCCCGGTTCTCCAATAGATTGCTGTAGGTTGTCAATCAAAAATTGCAATATACTAAATTTAACTTGTAAATCATCGTAATCTTCAATATATCTCTCTATTTGCTGAATAAATGAAAATTGAATTTTAACCGACTCATCGATACTCTCGAAGACTGTTAATAATCTATTTTTATTCAACAATGGGTCAGCAGAATTATGCTCAACTTTGGCAATAAAAAATGGCGACAAACTTATTTTATGTAAAATTTTTATAGCTGAGTTCGCAATGCTCAACTGAGGTGAACTAACATATAATGCAAAATGGGCTATACTTGCTAGATTGAATAGAAATATTTCGTAGAAGTCTGATATTCCATTAGTACCAATACTCTTAGGATAATAGATATTATCATAAACGCTTTTAGGCGCGGATAATGCCAAACTCATACTTGTACCGAAGCCTGCAGAACTGGAACCACTAAATGACTGAATTTTTTCACTTTTTAAAATAGGTAATAATCTATGGATGAATGTATCTTGTACCTCTAATACCTTATCAAGAATTGTCAAACATTTATCAACTAATATACTTAAGCCTTCGTTCTCATTGATAGATTCAGTACCAATACTTATAATATTGAAAAGTGACTTGTAAACTTTTTCATCAAATAAATAATTCAATACAGCTAAAGAATGGTGTAATTTAATGAATAGTTGATAGGTAATTGGATTACTTGAAGACAAGGAGTCAACAATGTTATCTAAATTTTTCAAGTTGTTAATTATATTAGGAGCAACATCATTTAGGAAAACCCAATCTATTTCGCTTAATGAACGTTCAATTAAACTACCCAATGATAATTGCAAGTTATACTGATCATTTTTATTAGGCAAATCATCTGACTTTGAAAAGACCTCAAGCAATAAATATTCAACATAAGGCCAAATACCGATTTGATTGTTATAACGATATCCGGCTCCCAAATCAGCAGGGTATAGTAATTTATAAGTTGTGAATGCCTTTTGAGATTCCGTTTCGAGTGGCCTTAATAGATGGCTAACTAATTTCGTGAAATTTCCAACAAGAGAGAGACGAGTCAAACAAAACTGAAACCCCTGTCTCATAGTAACAGTGCGTTTATTTGGATATTTTAATCTCGATTGAGATTGTATATTATTTGAAATTCCGTTTAGGGAATTCGATAGGTTAATAAAATTACCACTATATTTATTGTTGTTAGCCTTTGATGAATCGCCTTCGTTCATACTTTGCGATATCCAACGGTCAATTATATTCCAAACTTTATATCTTATTGTTAAATTTTCTTCATTCTTGACAAAATCGGTCAATAAGTTTAGCAATAAGTTAACAAGAATGACTCTATTGTCGTCATTAACTAAAACGTTTAAAGAATCTGTTGTTTTAGAATTGCTAGAACCATTAGACACTGTAAACGTATTATTACTTGACTGAATACTTCTTGTAAAAGTGATTATATTATCGAATTTCAAAAATGAACAGATTATAGGACTGAATCGAGTAAAAGCTATATTCTTGATTTCCTTGGATCTTTCATTTGTCGAGGATAAGTTTCCAACAATCGAAGAGATTAATTGCATAAAACCCGAAATAAAAACAACTGAATCCTCAGATAGTTCAATTAACACCTTATTTAATGGATAATTGTCTGATTCATTAGTGATATCTGTATTATTGAAAGACGAAGAAAATAAGAATTCTTGCCTTTTTTGTTGTAATTTAGCTTGATAATTCAAATCCTGTTCAAAGTTTTCATTCAAGGATTCGATATAATAATTTAACGAGTCAATAATGGAATCAATTGATATTTTAGAAAAATCTTTTTTCAAAGTACCGCTAGCATTGGTTGCAGAACCGTTGTTATTAACTAAAATCTCCCATATTTTAATAGCTGCATCATCGCCACTTGATGTGAGTGATCCCAATAATAAACAAAATGTCGCAGAAATTAATGGAGAAGTATTGTTGCTCAATCCCCATGTAACAAACCCTATTATATCATTAGTTATTTCCTCGTTAGACCAAAATAATGAGCACAATTCTTGTCTATTATTATAGGTGTACACAAATGCCAAATAGAATCGTTCTAAGTCAGATCGAGTTGCAATTTCATCTAAATCAATACCCTGGTCATTGCCATTTGACTTATTGGCCGAAAATTTTTTAGTGTCATGCCTATCACCATCCTTATCGTTATCAATACCTTCATCACCTTTAGAAATCTTTTCATCATTTTCTAATTGCTTTTTATTGATTGATGATAATAGAAAATCTTCTTCATTATCTCTTAACAGCGTTAGTATAATTGCCGCATTACTTATAAAGTTATTAAAGAAAATGTGGAAAAACGGGGCCAACAAATTTTGATTAAAATCTTCTGATACCTTATAATTTGAAACATCGAGTAACTTGTTTATATTTTCAAATTCCTGCGGCCTCAAATTCACCAAATTAATTAAATCGTCGGAATTAGTATAGACGAATTTAGCAGGACTTAGACGAGGAAAATTTGTTTGTAGTAACGATCTAAAATCATACATATTACTCCAATCCAATAATTCTGTTGTTTTATAATTGGAAGTATCAGCTGCGTAACATAACAATACTTCTGTAACCCCACAGCTTATACACATTTCAATATATCTTAAAATATCGTCCTTAAAATCAATCGAATTAGTGCGTGATTCCGACTGTTTACACCATGGAATGAAACAAGTTAGCATCATGAAATTCAAAACCATTTCGAATCCCTTTAAATTAGATTTCGATAAATCTACAAATTCGTCTGACACTACTTTATCATATTCACTGCTCAATCTTGTTACAATTTGCTTATGAAACTGGAAAACTTCCACATCTGGCATCTCAGACAAGTTAGTAATGAACCTCAATAAACCTGGCAAATAATGAACAATAAGGATATCATTATCATGTATAGTTTTGCTAATGTGATCGACAATCTTCTCATAATACTTTAATGATCCGAACCGTTCAAAATAAGTATCCACCAAACTAAAATATATCTGTCCTAAAACTTCATGACTATTAAATAATTGGGACTTAATGTAATTTATGGTGTTAATAAATGATAAGTTATTTATATCATCAGTTACTTTCTGTTTATCAATTAAGTCATTTACTTTCTCTAGGATTTCGTATACCTTTTGAAAACTCAATAATAGATTGTTAAAGAACTCATCATAGTTCTCATTTACAACTAAGTGCAAATTCTTACTAGAGATCAAATAGCCCAAGATGTTCAATATTAATTGCAAACGCGTGAAATATGCCAACCTCCCACTATCAATGAATGTTGTCCCTTTTTCGTAACTTAATTTAGTGGAGTTATATAATAGCTCGGCCGTTAATACTTCATCGATATTTAGTTCTGTAGACAAGTAAATCGATGATTCAATAAATTCTTTATTTAATCTGAACTCATCGCCATTACTAAATTTTACTGGATTGGATTCATCAATCAATTTGTTTCTGGATATATCACTCTTCGAAGGTATATTTAATATATGGAATAAATCATTCCTTAAATTACTTAACAAGTTGAGGTTAAGTTGATCTTGATATTTAATTGAATTGTAGCAATCAACAAATATATCAGTAGACCAATTTAAATCAGTGTTAGATCCTGTCATTATATTATACATATGACTTCTTTCAAAACCTTTGATTTACTTGTACCTCCTTTAGTTAGTAGTCTAAGACTAAAATAAAATTTTGTTTACACTTCAAAACTACTCGGCTCGACAATAGTGTCCTGTATATAATTATTACAGCTATTGCAGAGGATGAAGTACAATACTAAGTAAACAGTTATAGAGTCATATTTATAGTGGCATATTTAAATTAAACCTAAATATACAAGTGCTTACTATTTTCTAGATCAGAAGCTTTCAGTTCACGCAATCGTGTAGGCTGATAAATAAGTTAGGACATTCCAATAAACACACCATCTTGATGGCACATTGTTAAATGCGAACTCTTCCTTGGAGGATATTCTTCACAGAAACTGCCCAAGTTAGGAAACATTTGTATTAACCTAACAATAATATAAGAAGCTTCTGTTAGTGCGAACTGCTGGCCTAAGCAAATTCTTGGGCCACCGTTAAATGGTAAGAATGCCCAACCCACTTTTCTTATCTCTGGTTCTAACCATCTCGAAGGTCTAAATTCATCTGCATCCTTCCCATAAAATTTTGGGTTTCTGTGAGTAGCATAAACAGAATAAAGGAGGTTCTGACCCTTTGGAATTAAAATTGGCGATTTTCCATCGGGACCACCTCCTCTTGGCAAAGTAGTGTTCTTAATAGAGAACCTGAAGTTTTGAGGAACTGACGGATACATCCTCAAAATTTCATTCAAGACGCATTTTAAGAATTCACATTTCTTCAACGATTCAAATGTAATCTCATCAACTCTGGAATCTTCTCCCTCTCCGAACTTTTTATATATTTCCTCTTTTAATTTGTCATAGACGTCTTGGTTGCGTGCTAATTCAAAAAATGTGAATGACAATAAGCCGGCTGTAGTATCTCTTCCTGCTAACAATATATTCAATAATTGGTCTCTTAAAATAACTGGATCTCTAGTTTGTTTGACTAATTCATACAAGAAAATATATCCATCCCTCGACGCTTTTTCTAAATCTTCTGGTGAGGTCTCTAAAGCTTTATTAACATAATAATCGGCAAACTTATGAACATTTGCATTAGAATCTTTGAAGTCTTTTCCGTTCAAGAGGAAATAAAAATTTTGGCTCACGGCTCTTGAGGCTAACCATGCTTGAGAGTTATTAAACGCATCGGCAAATCCAGATTTACCGTCAAAGTCAACAGGATCTCTAGTAAGCCCAACGCTCTCGTCATGTAAGCTTTCCACCGATTCACCAAACAAAAATTCCGTAGCACTGTCAATGGTTAATCTAAAAAATAACGGCTGGATATCGAATCTTTCTCCCTTAGAATTTATGATGTGTTTAGCAAGTGTCTGTAAGTGAGGCTCTAACGCTTTTACATGCGCAACCTGCTCCCGAGCAAATTGTGGTCTCAACATCGCCCGTGAGTGCTTCCATCCTGCCCCATCTAATGTAAAAATACCATCTCCCAATAACGGCTTGAAATGAGCATGTCTTTTTCCTAAGACAAAATCATTGAACTGCGTAGCCAAAACGGCCTTGATGTTCTCAGGGTCCCGGGTCGCGATGGCATGCGTCCCTGCTATTCTGAAGTCAAAAGTATCAACTCCAAATTCCTCGTATCTTTCCTTGGTCATGTCTACCATGGTCCCTTCTCTCTTAGCTTTTAAAAGGTTAAATACTAGTGGAATACCCACGAATGCATCCCGAGCAGTGACTTGCATTGGTTTTGCACTAAGCCTTTTCATTAAAATACGCTTATTGATCCATGTTAATATGCTGAACAGCACGTATGCTCCAATACAGATAAACCACCAATTGGTTACGTATGGTTCGATAGATTCAACAACCTCATGAAAATTGGATGACATTTAAAATTTGTAGTTCTGCTTCCATGAAATGTCTGAAAAATAATTCAAAGTATACTATCCTGGTGTATTTATAGATACATGCTTCGTATCATAATACCGTTTTCTTGTTACTAGCCTTCGTTCATGATACTTAAACCTTGATTCATATGATAAATAAGGACGATAATATCATGTGAATATGCGCGTAACGGATTTAACGGACTTTGTTCCGCAACCGCAACTAGATTAGACTACAAAGATCATCCAACAAATGCCAACCAATCCGTAAGATACGTCTTACCTCCGAAATGGCATTGTAACATACAGGGCGGGCTTCGGTAAGACTGGGTTCAAACCTCTCCGAGAGTTAATACCTTGCAGCGCGAGCCTGAACCCCATGATGGGACCTGCATCATATTTGGATTACATTCTTCAACTTAAGTCATATAAGATATAATGATATTTGCTTATTTAATCTAAACTATTGCATTTTGATCATCCCAATTTTCGGAATCGAAAGAGCTAGCGATATTCGTAATATAATAGATAAGTTAAAACATTCCAATAGACACACCATCTTGATGGCACATTGTTAAATGCGAACTCTTCCTAGGAGGATATTTTTCACAGAAACTATTCAAGTTAGGAAACATTTGTATTAACCTAACAATAATATAAGAAGCTTCTGTTAATGCGAACTGCTGGCCTAAGCAAATTCTTGGGCCACCGTTAAATGGTAAGAATGCCCAACCCACTTTTCTTATCTCTGGTTCTAACCATCTCGAAGGTCTGAATTCTTCTGCACCCTTTCCATAATATTTTGGGTTTCGGTGAGTAGCATAAACAGAATAAAGGACACTCTTACCTTTCGGGATGAATATTGAGGATTGTCCATCCGGTCCGCCGCCTCTAGGTAAAGTGGTGTTCTTGGTAGCGCATCTCGTATTCAGAGGAACCGAAGGATACAATCTTAAAATCTCATTCAAAACGCATTTTAAAAATTCACATTTCTTCAACGATTCAAATGTAATTTCATTAACTCTGGAATCTTCTCCCTCTCCGAACTTTTCATATATTTCCTCTTTTAATTTGTCATAGACATCCTGGTTGCGTGCTAATTCAAAAAATGTGAATGACAATAAACCGGCTGTAGTATCTCTTCCTGCTAACAATATGTTCAATAATTGGTCCCTTAAAATAACTGGATCTCTAGTTTGTTTGACTAATTCATACAAGAAAATATATCCATCCCTTGACGCTTTTTCTAAATCTTCTGGAGAAGCTTCTAAAGCTTTCCGGACGTAGTAATCAGCGAACTTATGGACCTTAGCATTCGAATTCCTGAATTCCTTACCATCAACAAAGAGAGACAAATTTTTACTAACAGCTCTTGAGGCTAACCATGCTTGAGAGGTATTAAACGCATCGGCAAATCCAGATTTACCGTCAAAGTCAACAGGATCTCTAGTAAGCCCAACGCTCTCATCATGTAAGTTTTCCACCGATTCACCAAACAAAAATTCCGTAGCACTGTCAATGGTTAATCTAAAAAATAACGGCTGGATATCGAATCTTTCTCCCTTAGAATTTATGATGTGTTTAGCAAGCGTCTGCAAGTGAGGTTCTAACGCTCTTACATGCGCAACTTGCTCCCGAGAAAATTGTGGTCTCAACATCGCCCGTGAGTGCTTCCATCCTGCTCCATCTAATGTGAAAATACCATCTCCCAATAACGGTTTAAAATAAGTGTGTCTTTTCCCCAACGCAAAATCGTTGAATTGAGTAGCCAACATCGCTTTAATATTCTCTGGGTCCTTTGTCGTTATAACAGGAGTTCCACCTACTCGAAAACTAAAAGTCTCGATTCCGAATTCTTCGAATCTTTCCTTTGTCATATCTACCATGGTTCCATCCTTTTTCTTCCTCAAAAGTCTGAACATTAATGGAATGCCCCAAAATGGATCAGGAGCAATGAATTGTATTGGTTTGGCACCAAGCTTTTTCATCAAAATACGTTCATTGATCCATGTTAATATGCTGAACAACACGTATGTTCCTATACAGATAATCCACCAATTGGTTAGATATGGTTCAATAGATCTAAACAACTCATGAGCACTTGATGACATATTCAAAAATTATTCTTTCTACTTCTTGATACCTTATTTGGTTCATTTTTCTTATTAATATATTTCAATGCCACCCTCGCTATATAAATATTATAAATTGCATGTATTTGACTCGAGTAAAAGGAGTTTCTTCGGTTATATTTAGACGGACTTAATGCGCTTTGTTCGGCAATCAATAGCAATTACAATAAGTGTCCAACAAAAAAAATCGAGGCAAATATCGGAGCCAACAGAATGTTTACTCTCTCTAATTCTAGTATATAATGGAGATTGAAATGACTTCACATGTCTATTTAAAATTGGACCTCAAGACCCCTGCTGCGCGGAGAAAATCATCAAATAAAAAATATGCCATTTCAGAAGTGAGTCCTGCATTAAACTTCTATTCATTTTTTGAAGCGTTCCTCGATGTTAGCTAATCAGTTTTAGCTTCGGACTGATAGAAGCATTCTAATTAGAACATGCCGATGTAAACACCATTTTGATGACTCATAGTTAGTTGGGTATTCTTTCTTGGAGGATATTCTTCACAGAAACTACTCAAGTTAGGGAACATTTGTATTAACCTAACAACAATATAAGAAGCTCCTGTTAATGCGAACTGCTGGCCTAAGCAAATTCTTGGGCCACCGTTAAATGGTAAGAATGCCCAACCCACTTTTCTTATCTCTGGTTCTAACCATCTCGAAGGTCTGAATTCTTCTGCATCCTTTCCATAATATTTTGGGTTTCGGTGTGCAGAATACATGGAATAAAAGAGATTTTTGCCCTTTGAAACAAAAATTGGTGATTTTCCATCTGGGCCACCTCCTTTCGGTAAAGTGGTGTTCCTAATGGCGAATCTGAAATTTTGGGGAACTGACGGATACATCCTCAAAATTTCATTCAAGACGCATTTTAAGAATTCACATTTCTTCAACGATTCAAATGTAATTTCATCAACTCTGGAATCTTCTCCCTCTCCGAACTTTTCATATATTTCCTCTTTTAATTTGTCATAGACGTCCTGGTTGCGTGCTAATTCAAAAAATGTGAATGACAATAAACCGGCTGTAGTATCTCTTCCTGCTAACAATATGTTCAATAATTGGTCCCTTAAAATAACTGGATCTCTAGTTTGTTTGACTAATTCATACAAGAAAATATATCCATCTCTCGATGCTTTTTCTAAATCTTCTGAAGAAGCTTCTAAAGCTTTCCGGACGTAGTAGTCAGCGAACTTATGAACCTTAGCATTCGAACTCCTGAAGCTCCTACCGTCCACAAGAAAATATAAATTCTGAGTCACCGCCCTGGAGGCTAACCACGTTTGAGAGGTATTAAACGCATCGGCAAATCCAGATTTACCGTCAAAGTCAACAGGATCTCTAGTAAGCCCAACGCTCTCATCATGTAAGTTTTCCACCGATTCACCAAACAAAAATTCCGTAGCACTGTCAATGGTTAATCTAAAAAATAACGGCTGGATATCGAATCTTTCTCCCTTAGAATTTATGATGTGTTTAGCAAGTGTCTGTAAGTGAGGCTCTAACGCTTTTACATGCGCAACTTTCTCCCGAGCAAACTGCGGTCTCAACATCGTCCGTGAGTGCTTCCATCCTGCTCCGTCTAATGTGAAAATACCATCTCCTAATAAAGGTTTGAAATGAGTATGTCTTTTCCCCAAAGCAAAATCATTGAATTGCGTAGCCAAAATCGCTTTGATATTCTCTGGATCCCGCGTAACTACAGCATGCGTCCCTGCTATATTCACGTTAAACGTATCGACCCCGAGTTCTTTGTATCTTTCCTTTGTCACATCTACCATGGTTCCTTCTCTTTTGGCCTTCAAGAGTCTAAACATTAAAGGTATTCCCCAGAATGAATTGGGGGCATTCATCTGCATTGGTTTCGCACCAAGCTTTTTCATCAAAATACGATCATTAATTCGTGTTGATATGCTGAACAATATGTATGCTCCTATACAAATAGCCCAAAGGCTGGTTAAATATGGTTGTATACGATCAAAAAGAACTCCGAATTCATGAAATGTATCTGATGACATATTCAGATATGTAGTCCCCGTATTTTCTTCATTCATGTAGAATTTCAGCAGGATTAAAGATATACTTCAACTTTTATATTTAAATCATAGTACGATTTTATTGATCCGAGCCGTACAATAGAAAAAAAGTATATCATCACGTGATATTAATATGATTCGGAAGTATGTTATTTGGGGCATTAATCCTTCAGCAGTTTAAAATGAAGGAAACTTTTAACCCTATATTAGTCTCAACAAATAATCATTACAGACTGTGTGATAATAACGGAAAATCCTTGATTTAAATTAAACACGATATAAATAAATTATGTAAATAAATTAATGATTGAAGACTTAAGCATCAGGACCAGCAGCCTTGACTTCAGTGGTAGCTTGATCAGCATACTTGGTAAAGTTTTCGGCGAACTTACCAGCTAAGGACTTGATTTCCTTTTGGAATGAGGCGTCACCTTCGGTCCAAGCCTTAGTTGGGTTCAAGATTTCAGATGGAACATTTGGACAAGACTTTGGAACATTCAAATTGAAAGTTGGGAAGTTCTCGAACTCAACCTTACTTAATTCACCAGAGTGGATAGCATCCAAGATAGCTCTGGTGTATTTCAAAGAACATCTATTACCACCTTGAGCAGCAGAAGCACCAACCCAACCGGTATTCAATAACCAAGCGTTGGCGTTGTGCTTACTGATCTTGTCAGATAATTGTTGAGCGTATTTCATTGGATGCAAGACTAAGAATGGTTGACCGAAACATGCAGAGAAAGTAGCTTGTGGTTCAGTAACACCTTCTTCGGTACCAGCCATCTTAGAAGTGTAACCACTGATGAAATGATACATAACTTGAGCGTTAGTCAATTTAGAGACTGGTGGTAAGACACCAGATGCATCACAAGTTAACAAAACAATGTTTGTTGGATGTTCATCAGCTAAACATGGAATCTTAGCAGATGGAATGAAATCAATTGGGTATGCACATCTTGTGTTTTCTGTGATAGTCGAGTCGGCGTAGTCAACTACCTTAGAGTTTTGGTCGTAGACAACGTTTTCTAAGATAGCACCGAACTTGATAGAGTTGAAAATTTCTGGTTCTTTTTCAGCTGATAAATCTAAACACTTAGCGTAACAACCGCCTTCAATGTTGAAGACACCGTTGTCAGACCAACAATGTTCATCATCACCAATCAACTTTCTGTTTGGATCAGCAGATAAAGTGGTCTTACCGGTACCAGATAAACCAAAGAATAATGTAACATCACCCTTTTGTTCACCTTGGTTAGCGGAAGAATGCAAAGTTAAGATCTTGTGCTTTATTGGCATCAAGTAGAACATAACAGTGAAAATACCCTTCTTCATTTCACCAGCATACTCAGTACCTAAGATAACCATTTCCATATCCTTGAAGTTGATTTCAACAGAAGTAGAAGAGGTCATACCCTTGGTGTGAACGTTAGCTGGGAATTGACCAGCATTGTAAATAGTGAAATCTGGTTCACCAAAGTTCTTTAATTCTTCTTCAGTTGGTCTGATCAACATGTTGGTCATGAATAAAGCGTGGTAAGCTCTAGCACAGATAACTCTAATCTTGAGTCTGTATCTTGGATCCCAACCAGCGTATGCATCAACAACGAACAACTTTTCTCTGGTTCTCAAGTAGTCCAAAGCTCTGGATCTGGAAATTTTCCAGGTTAATTCGTCAACTTGCTTGTTGACGGGACCCCACCAAATATTTTGTGTAGAGGTTTCTTCATCAACAATTCTCTTATCCTTTGGTGATCTACCGGTCTTCTTACCAGAGTAGGCCATTAAAGCACCTGTGGATGAAATAACTGTACCTTTTTCCAATAAACCATCTTCATATAAAGTTGGTGGTGGTGCGTTGTGACGGATAACAGTATCATCAGCTAACGATAATTGCTTCACAACTGGTTCAGCAGTAGATTTAATAGTTGGGTGACCACCAAAGTTAATTGATGATTCAACAGCAGTAGGAGGTGTCATATTGAATATATTCTTCTAACTTAAACAAATATTAGCAAAGACTTCTTTTTTTTTCTTGAAGTTAATTGAACTAATTTTGGTTTCAAATAAATATATTCTATGTCAAGGGAAGGATTTGTCTACCTATTTATACCCATACGTATGGGGTCTATACAATGAAAAATTGCCCCGGGGCAAAGGAACTTCCGTTGCTCCACAAAACCAACTAATATCTGGGGTTAATGCCAAGGAGAAACTCGGGAGAAAAAAGGATCCCCATACTTAAGCTTTCCGCGATAATCCGTGTAAGTGAAACTTATGCCTTTTGCTTATGTCATACATGCTGATCCCGGGAGGAGTCGTTCGGATCAGTGGATAAATATTCTTCTGGACCGTTGTCTATTCGTAAAGAGGAGCTGTTCAACATTACTGACTACTAATTAACAATAAAAACAGATGGCAATGTAGCGCGATACCGAGATTGCGATTTGTCCGGCGGTTGAACGTCTTGTACGGAATAAATTAGATTATTGGACACTGATTAATTACGGAATTTTTCTTCTCCAAGCGAAATGGTTCTAGCCATGCAATAGTGTCTTTTTAAAAAGAGGGGAGAAATATGTGCGGTTAACTACGGCGGTCGGATTTTCTTCGAAGGATAAATATAATTGTAGGGACAAATTTCCGACAAACGCCTACAGGTTAGGATAAAAAAAAGCGGCCAGTACTTTTTACACGATCGGGCCCGGGAAGTTAAAGATATCAAGCGGGACATAATAAATGTTCCATTTGACGTAAATCTGCATGGCAATTATATAGGCAATTAATGGGTGGATAGCACTTTCTATGTATAAATATGTTGTAGGTGATGGGGGAAGTCTTTAATCGGCGGTTCCTTTCAAGTTCGAAGTAACAAAGGCTAAATTGCTTTGTCTATTCATTAATTGTAGTATTTGAAGCGTTTCTCTACAATATGCAACTTCAAATGTGTTCTCAATGGAATCGCAGTTCTTACCAACTGAAATGCAACTTACTGCATTCGAATAAGGTATTATCACTAGGGAAGACTCCAAGACAATGCAAAACTTTCCTTACTAAAATGAATGACGTTAGCAAAAATTAACAATTCTTGTCCAAATAGATCAAAAGCCATAATAATGAAAATACCCTTACTACTACATTATAGGTAATGAAGTATTGGTGTATCTATAGAGTATTTCTGCGAAGGACAATCAAATTGTAATTCTAATTGAAGTCACTAATAAAGTTCATACCTCTGACTAATGCTTTCAAGTCTCTCTTATGTCTAGAGAAATCAAAAAGGCACCACAATTGCTGATACCGAAGCAAATCAAGAGCTTTTACAGCTAAAGAGTAATACTTCTACGATATCCAAGAGATTGGTAAATACAATCGGCTCAGCAGAACCTGTTTTCATAAGAGTTTCCTAAAGACTTTTGTTATTAACATCAATACAAAACTCAGTTCCTTATGATTTTATAATTTAATGGGGTCAATTCTCTTGATGGCTCCTTCAACCCGAAGGAAGGTTTTTGCTATGTGGGCTCATATCCGAATTTTATGGTGAGCCAATCACACTCTGTTTAGATAATAATTTCATCGTAAGCTTCACTTGCATATTTCATACTCTAGCCGCAATGACGCATCAATGCTTCCCTGGGATACACTCTATTCAAATTATTAATTACGATAGAATAATAGAGCGCTATATTTGTCTGTGATAGTAGAGTAATGTTCTTTCCGCATAGCGCGCCGATGATTTTGCAAGCTACTTCAATATTGTTTTTCAACACACATGACTCCCCAGTTGCACACCAGAAATATTCTTTTCAGACATTTTGTGTCAGCCTTATCAGGTGAATGTATTACCAAGTTATTTTCATTGTCACAAAGAGGGCGCTCCAATTATTGGGCGGGTGGCGCATTGAGTGTAGCGATGGCGTCTGTCTTAATGTCATTATTCAACTGAGTGCATCCTCCTTGTGGAGTTTCTGCATTTCTATCTTCAGCTAATAAACAAATCAAGTCAATGGGATGGGGGTATTTGTCAGCACATTTGGTATCCAGGACCACCAGCTTCGAATAACGATACCAATGAAAAATCTGAAAAAGAGACAATTCATGTTCTTAGCGAAGACATTCAATATATTCAGGGTTCAAGAGAATTCGCGGCAACCAAATGTTCCTTCTCGGTGTTCTTTAAGCAGTGGCATATCTTGGGATTCTATAAAGTATATTGCAAGACTTATCTTTTGATAATGAAGTATAGTCGAATTTGTAGTCAGCTAGTTTTACAAAGATTCTAATATTGCAATTATATATCAAGGATCAAATTTTTTAATGTTGGGATAACATATTGATGATCTCGTTTTACAGTCGCAGTTAACATCGATAATACTAAGTTCTTTCCGTTATGTACCATATTGATACATATCGATAGCTTTGTCTGGATCTAACGTATTTATAGAATCCCATAAGGCAATTATTTATATTTTATCTACAACAATTTTTTTTTGCAACCAGAGTCAGTATTTTCATTCTTACAGGGCAACTCACCATATGTCTTGGTAATTCACTCAACATTCAGGTTATTTTGAGATAATACATGCTATAAATATCTAAGCTCTCATGAATTAGTATTTATCAAAAATCCCTAACCCCAAATTGTTCCAATTCCAGAATCTAGGGTGTTCAACTTGTATCCGACAAAATTACTTATAAGGATTATCGAACAACAGTAATAGAAAAGAGTTGTAAAACGTGCCAAACCAGAAGCCTTCTAATCGCCGAAACTGTGGAGAATCTCCTTTTAAAGATTTATTCGTTTGAACCACCACCACCACTAATAGGAAAGTGTCAGCAATAATCCAACAAGTTATTGAAATACTCTGTGCCACTAAGTACCTTATAGTTTTGGAAAAATTGAGCAACAAATATATATTACCAATAATTCCAAACGAGAAACTAATGAATTTAAAACTAGCAAGGGTTTTTTTCATCGGGGCTAATTCGTTATTGTCAATCTTGACTCTCCAATGTACTATGAGAGCTATTACAGAAATCATATATGCTAGTGGCCCTAAACAAGCGTATCTAAATGCTTACCATTTAAGCATTTGGATGGGTCTGAGTTTGGATTCTTAAAATCCATGTCATACTTGCCATCTTTGAAAAATTCTGAGGATGCGGGATCTAAAGCAATAAAAACTTTGCCTTTATATCCCGCCTTATTTATAGCGGTAACAATTAAATCCAACGCTTCTCTTGGGGTATTCACGTTAGGTACTACACCGCCTTCATCGCCAACGTTTCCAGCAGACAAACCGTACTTTTCTTTTGCTAATGACTTTAACGTATGGTAAACCTCACTAGCATATCTGACACCTTCAAAGAAAGAGGGAGCTGCGAGTGGTGTGATCATAAACTCTTGAAAAACCAAAGCTCCACCAGAATGCACTCCTCCATTTAAAACATTAAAGAATGGAGTAGGTATAACAAACGGGTTTTTATTTTTATTAGCAAGATCGGAAATATGGCTATATAATGGAACGTTTTTGGCTGCTGCACCTGCTTTCGCAACAGCTAAAGAGACACCTAAAATAGCATTGGCACCTAACTTTTCCTCATTTTTGGTACCATCCAAATCAATCATTAATTTGTCAACCGAATTCTGGTCCGTAACATCTAAACCAGCTTTAATCAAAGCAGGTCCAATTATCTCATTGACATTATTAACAGCCCTTGTAACCCCTTTTCCTAGCCATTTGGATTGGTCTCCATCTCTTAACTCCAATGCCTGTAGATGCTCCTGATGGAACAATTGCCCTGAAAGAACCTTCGTTAGTGGAGATATCAACTTCTACCGTTGGATTTCCACGGGAATCATAAACTGTACGAGCATAAACTTTTGTAATAGACATATTTGTTGAAAAGCAAAAGCTGAATAATTTTAGGAAAACAAGGGCCTACCTTTTATAATTATTGTTATAGCAACGTTACCTGCATAAGCCAAAAAAAGACATTGGGTTATTATGTCACGAAAATCTTGAACATGCCAAATCTAGCTATAGATAAATTGATATTTTGGCTATGCCTATTCAAAAGAGCTATTCAAAAAATCCAGTACATAAAGGAAATGTCAACCCTAGAATTCATACCTACGTATGAGTCTCAACAAGAACGGAGACTGAGTCTTGAGCAAGAATTACATCGAGCTGAATCAATTTCTATTAACGATGCTCTTCCAGAAGGTTTCAACGTCGATGAGAATGACTCTCTGGGTCAAAATCAAACGGGAAGTCATCGGAATAATTTGAAGAGTATATTTGCTATGATCTTTTGCTGCCAATTATAGTGGTATGAGCAGAAATTCCCAATATGCACGCATGATTAATCGATACAGAGTTCATTGTACCCATTTATAATCTACGAGTAACTTGAAAACCCAGAGAAACTCATAGACTGACCGAAATTTCATAGAGAAAAATTGATAGTACCACTTTATTTGATTCAGTGGAACTACAGTATAGATGCAATTTTTTCTTTTTTGTTATTCTAGTTGCAAAATAATTATTTGATAATCAATGAATTTAATTGGACATTGTATATGGTTTTCGATTTATTAATTAGTTATGAATGTTCACTAATTGTGTGGTATATCTAACATGTGCTTTTTTGCTTTATTATTCAGATTCTGCTACCAAGGTTTCGATGACGGATAAACAGCATATGTATTGTTGGGTCATGGAGTCGGGTTTGAGAAGAGCCATTGTAAACAGATTTTTAAAAATTCTAATTGCATGCTGATACGGAGGAAGGTGTGGGTGCTGACTATTTTAGTCATGGATCAAGCAGATAAGAAAAAGGTGAAAGCTATTATTTGACAGAGCCTTTTCACCAGAAGGTTCTAAGTTTCCTGCTGACTTATAGTAAAGTAGAAAATAGAGAAACTATTTTCTAAGCTTCTCTATTTCCTAAGCATATGGTACCATTTGGAATTAATGACTAGTGAGAGTTTTAGGCTTTGTCATCTTATAATGGTTCATTTTTATAAGAAGTCAATGGTTGATTTCACAGCCTGTTTTTTACAGTAACGATTTATGCGGAAGAAAGATTGACTCACAAATGTAACACGTAAGTTTTCGATTCCAGTGTATATTAGTATAACATTAGGCTTTTGTGGTACTTTTTTTTTGCATTTTCTTACTTATTGGAGGTATTTCACAAGGCTGCTGCGATGCATTTCCCGAGAAATATTATCATTACTCTAATGCAGCATACAGCGTAATATAATTTTTGGTATTTATATTGATATGTATTTATATTGATATGTATTTATATTGATATGTATTTATACTGATGGGTTTTAATACCAGATACTTTCAATTGGATCGGATTAACTCATTCTATTTGCACTTATAACCTCTGGAAATTCGCAACAAATTCCAAATTGACGCATGCGTCAAGAAAGCTTAAGATTGCATTGATAACGATTAAGCCGAGGCTACTTGTGGGAAAGTAAACTGACTATCTTTCGATTATCTATTTGCCTTTGGTAGAAGCCGTGGTATGGACAGAATTAATATTTCAGTAGCCTATTTGTAAGCCATACCAAATATTTGCGATTAATTTGAAATGGTTGTTTTCTATTAATGCGAAATTCTACGGAACTTGCAAAATTATAATTATACAAAATTATATATATTAATAAAATTATTCTCCTAGGAATGATTTTTCAACATCATTTTTAGCGTCGTAAAAATCATAGAAATATTTCCACTCCTCAAAGCCTATTTCTTTGATCCCACTGATATTTCCCAAATTATCATCGTTTATACCCATCATAACACATTTATTCATTTGATTTTGATCATTATCATTAAATCCAGTTTTTGCGAACGTTATTGCACTACATATAAGCCCAAAATTAATAATTTCTGTCAAATTCGAGTAAGACGGATCTATAACTGGAGCCATTATACCTCCAATTAATGGATCTTGCAGGTTCAGGTTTTCTAGTGTCTTCGAATCTTTCAAGCATTCTTCTAAGAACGGATAAAATTTAGACATTTGTGACTTATTGGTAAACAATATTATACTTCCAATAATATTTTGGTTGGTTGGCTCTAAAGCAATAATTATTTTCACTCCATATGACGGGCTGTTAGTCAAATATTTAATTGCCTCTATATATACTTCCTTCGTGTTATCTTTGTCTTCCCTCATGCGTGTTCCCAGCCTTATAGAATTTTTCACCAGTTTATCATGTTGCAGGATACTGCTATGTATTAAATTCATCAATTTTTGTGGATCAGTACAAACATCAAATCTTACACCCACTATTGTCAACTCTCTAAAAATTTTCTTGGGAACCAGCCAATTGTTCAAATCGTACAACACCATAATATGTTTCTTAGAATAATCGTTAGACACGTCCCACCCAACGTTATTCATAAATGAGACTACCTTATTATTTGTTAATAAATTAGAATTTTTTGGCAAGACTAATAACGGAAACGAGCAACCTAATGTGAGGCTGGTGCATTTTTGTTCTTTCGTTAAATATCTTATCGCTCTAGCATGCAAATTCTTTCCGATACTCTGTAATCGTTTTGATTTATCCACCAATAAATACATGATTGAGCCAGTCTTTTTTTGAATATTATCCAGCTTAGTTAGATCGCCATCCAAAGGAACTCCTTGGCTATCATCAACCCATGTTAAAACAAAACCGTATAGAATATTTAAGGATGAATTTCTAATTACAAAATGTTTCTGAGTATTAGCGGTAGTAGATAGCAACTGATACATTTTTTTGTAAAAGGATTCATCTTGGTACGTTATTTCTCCAGATTGATTATTTGATACATTGACAGTAAGGTCGTCAACGTTTGAACTTGAATCAGTATTACTCTTCCATATATTAATCAAACCAGCCCAGTCACGTTTCAAATCAAATTCATCCACTAACCATCTACGCTTAGGTTGAGAACTTCTTCGTTCTTTTAGTTGGTTATGCTTTTCTCCAGTATTTTGTGAATCAATTGACTTTCTTTTTCTCAGTTTTCCAACAAATTTCTTTTCTCCAGGAATACAGCCTTCTGCTTGGATATCACCCATTAATACACCAGCCAATTCTTTCAAAACATTATTTGTATAATCATAACAACATAAATATGCACTTCCGATACTTTTGTTATAAAAGAAGTCATACGGTGACAGAGTAGCAACAATTATCAATGGTTTTGCCAACTGAGAATGAGACGAGGCGGTATTGTTGAAAGACGAAGGATTCGCACCACATAATATAGAAATATATTTAACAATCCCAATTTGATACATATTTCGAGACGCTTCTGATGTTAACACAATAACAGCTTTTGAATTTTCAATCAAGGATTCATGCAATGCAGTAAGACCATTCGCTGTATATGTTGTGTGTAGCACGCTATAAGGATTTTTAGACTTTAAATTTTTGGAATGACTAGATAGAAAATCACCGAATTTTTGAAATACTTCTTCCCCCGTATACAATTGTGGCTCACCATTCTCACCATGACTTCTAGGATATATAGGGTTTAACAAAGGAGTTAAAAGCAAAATATTATTCGTATTATCTTCTGCAATTGAAGACTGTGGTAAGCTTTCAAAGATTTTTGTAATTGGTAAAGTGCCCGTATAGTCTCTAACCAAGGTAATTGATTTTCTATATGCCATTTGGGATAAAGATTGATGCTGTTTCCACATTTCATGATATTTGTCCTTAAACAATGGCAATTCATCTTCTTTAGCAGAGTCTTCTCCCCTTGGAAACAACTCATTCCAGCTAGGTAATTTTTTTTGGAGTTTCTCAATTCTTCTCAAGCATGATGATATAATTTCATCATCAAGGTTACCATTGGCTAACGCTTTATCTATCGATTCGACCGCTTCATCTTGTAAAGTTTTATCATGACAGACCATCACTAAATCACATCCAGCATAGAGAGCTAAGATAACACCTTGACCAAGTCCAATTGAATGGTATAGCGCATCCATTTCCAAACATTCACTTATTACCATACCGTCAAATCCCAAGTCTTGTCTCAATAATTGGTTTATTACAATTGGCGACAAACAAGCATGTGTTTCATCGGGACTTATAGTGGGAACCCCACAACCTGCAGCACTGATACCATCTAGTAACTTCTCTTTAATTAATTCAGCAAAGGGAACACTGTTAAAATGTTTAATTTGGTCCAATGAGTCTGCCATCATAGGTAATTCTAATAAAGAATCAACACTCGCATTTCCGATTCCTGGAAAATGCTTGCCAACAGTGATCAAACCTCCATCTTTCAAGCCCCTAGCACAAGCCTTACCATATTTAGTGACATCCTCAACGGTGGTACCGAAACTTCTTACCCCAACTAATTGATGAGATAGTTTTGTCACTACATCCAACACAGGTCCCAAAATTATCAGGAATCCAATATGTTTTAATTCAATAGCTATCGCCTTCAGGATTTTGTAAACTAAATCAGCGTCACCTGTTGCTGCCATAGCCATTGCACCGGGGAATTGGTTTAGGAAGTTCGGATCAAACAATGAGTTCATCATACCACCCTCTTCATCAATTGCAAATAAAAGTGGATATTTATAATTAGCCTGAGTGTACGCAATGTACTGCAAGTCTCTTATTAATTTTGTCATTTGCTTTACAGACACAGCATTTTTCTTCGAGAGTATCATCGCTGAGACATGATGTTGAACAATCAAGTGATATGCTTGAGCCGTAACATTCGTTCCTTGGAATCCCCCACATAGAAGCTGACCAGCATGAAATTTCTGTGAAGAAGATTCGCTCATTATATGAGAATCCTTTTATGTCGTAGTTCCTAATCAAAACAAGAACTCAATTATTCAATAGTTTAGTTTCTTGTAATTTCTAATTTTCGCACATCAATTGAAGAACATTGAAATCTACTGATTAGGAATTCTGATATATTTTGATATATAGAAGATCATTTATTAACAATTGATTTAAATATCACTCGAGAATATTTAAGACATGATACATGGGGATCACTGATTTATGGTCAATTCTAGCTCCAGGATTTGATCCCAGGATACCATTTCCTATATTTGTATCTGAATTTATAAATAAATACGGAAGAACCCCTAGGATAGCTATCGATGCGTACATGTTTATATTCCAATCAAATCATAGTAATTTACAAGGCGCTGAAGTTGAAAATGATATTCAAGTTAGAAATATAATGTCAAAATTGATGTATTTGACCCTGCTTAGTGTTTCATATGTCGTGGTTTTTGACGGGAGATATAAACCACAAAAATTAAGGCATAACGAAGACGTGTATCATTGTATATCTTACGATGATCAATTGAACGGGTTTAAAAAAATTTCATTTAAAAATGAAAACTACATTGAAGACTCACTCTGTACTCCATTAATAAATAGATTGATTGAAATTTTTAGAGTGAATAAAATTGATTTTATTCAATCACCAGGTGAAGCAGAGGCAGAATGTGCGATGCTACAAAAATTCGGTGTTGTTGATTTTGTTTTGACCAAGGATACTGATGTTTTTGTCTTCGGTGCAACAAAAGTCTTGAGGAATTTCAGTAGATCTGAGCAGGACCTTTCCGTCTCAAGCACTTCAAATGCTGTAAAAGATTATTATGTTACACCAGTAGATATGACCAAGGTTGCAAAGGAAACTGGTTTAGACTACCAAAGGTTAATTTTAGTTGCGACTTTACGAGGAGGTGATTACTCCAACGGAATGAATAATATTGGCATAACAAGGGCAACCAAGATAGCTTTATGCGGAACGAAATTTGCTACGTTTTATCATTTATCTCCAAGGAAGATTAAAAAGAAAGGGGAAATCAAGTTTTATGAGCCATTGCCAGATTTCGCCAAATTATTGGTAGACTGTTTTATTGATCGAGCTTGTTTGAATGCTTTTGATCCATTTGCTCTGATAAAAGGTGCACGTATAAGAAGAATGGAATTAGAAGGATTTACAAATCTTTTAAATCAATGCATAAATTCAAGGTCAAGAGACATATTTGATATGGATATTAAGTTTCCATCATCTCTCTTTATAGATGAATATTTCACACTACTTTACCTATTTCCCATAGTGAGTCCCCGATTATTTAAATTTGTGCCGCATACTTTAAGCTTTAGTGAGTTAAACGCGATAAATAATGATTTGACTGTTCCGGAAAGTTGTTTTATGCATGCCAGTGAACCAAAAACCTGGATTGAAAGTGTTTCAAGGTTTAATGATATGTTAGAAGATAAAAATATTGGGTCTCTGGTACTATCTATGCTGACTGATAAATTAGGAAATGCTAGGATAATAAATTGTACAAGCAAGAATTCACAGAACTTTTGTGGACGACGATCGAAATACATGATTCCTGATGGGTATAGATATAATATTAAAAGCATCATTACGAAGCTTATATCGTGGCTCAGTGAAGTGCCTATTCTTCGTGAAATGATTAAGATTACTAACAAGAAATCCTTTAATCATATTGAATTTCTTATGCTTAAGTTTGAACCTGAAAGAATAAAAGACGTCTTATTTAACCTGAATGATTTACCAAAAATGTTTTCAGAAAATGAAAATAAAAATAAAAATGAAAAATTGCTGCCTCCTAAAGACAAATTAGAAAGTTTATGGCTTCCAAGAAACCTAGTCGAGTTAATTAATTCAGAAATGGTTCAAGATTATGAAATATCGGTCACAGCACATGAAAAGGAGAAAATTAAACGATCACCAAGAAAATATAAGACCATACAAAGAACAACTCTAGATACTTTGGGATTGGCTAGTCATCAGCATGGAACAAACGAATTCAGTAAGGAAAATAATAATACGAATATTAAGACTCAAGGTTCTCCTCTGAAAACAATGGGATCGACAAGAGCGAAAAGTACATCCCCTAAAAAGCATACTCTGTTACCAGGACAGTCACTTGTAACATCGTTTTTTCCCAGTTACAAGCACATTAAGGAGGATAATCCTTTTATTGAAACTGATTCTCAGATTAATAAACTAGATTCATTATTCGTTAAAGACCGGTATGAAGGTAAGAAAGAGATTCAGAACAATAAAACGAGCATTCAGTACGGTAAATTGAACTTGGAGAAGCTACTTAATTCAAGTTTACATTATGAAGAACCTTCATCAAATGAAGACATGACGGGTTCTCCGAAACGAAAGGCACCTTCGCTTGCCCAAGATATTTCAAGTCTTCAGAGTAGCCCTTCAAAGAGACTTCGTATTAAAGAAAAAATGCACCTATCAACCGATTCTTCTCCAATGAAGCAGCATTCTATTTTTGAGCCTCATGATGGTGCATCATTGGTTCCAGTACAAGATCAAGGAAGCTCTTCTCCAAAAACCATGCTCGAAACAACAAATAATAGAGGAATGTCAGAAACTAGGGCTAATTCTGTATACACAGCTTTGGATATAATACAGATAAGTGATACTGATAGCGACATAGATTCCAGCTCTCTTATGGAAATAAACCTTAGCACTTTCCAGAACAAGAGTTAAAGTAACCATTCAAGATATCAATAAATTTTCTAAATATTATATTCGTCAGAATATACAAAAAGCCAATTATATCTTCAAAATATATACTCTAAAATATTAAACTTCAGCTTTATATACTCCAGGTAAGCTTGCAATTCATAATATCAATATCCATATAAGTGGTTATACAATCACAATATCCTGCATACTATGAAATATGCAATGCTGTTTCTATAACAATTTAGAAGCAACAGTTCATTTCTTTGCCGAATGTCTAAGATATTCAATTTTCATACGTAGTAATGCTGAATACACACAATATACACTGGCTGACTCCATCTAAGAGGATATATGATGCTTCTGATATACCTAATTTTAAGCGTTCCATTGCGTACTACAAAATACGTCATACCTTATCTGTTGTCATAGAAAAGGTTAAAGGTTGTGATCTTCCTCCAGGGATTTTGGATAAATCGATAGTAACTCGAAAAATAAATAATATACCTCCATCGAATACAACACATAGTAGGCCTTTAGATTTACCACCGCCGCAGGGAGAGGAAGAGGGTGATAAATGCAATATTAGCCATTCATCAAATCAAACAATTAGGGGAGAAGCTAATGAATCGAATTATGAAGGACTTTTAAGGATTCTTGAAGTATTAAACAGATACATTGATGAAACTCCTCCTCTCAAAGGCCCAAGAAGGTTTGGAAATCTAGCATGTAGGGATTGGCATGAGAAAATGAACACTAAAATGAATGATTTATTAAAAGATAATATTAAGATACATAATTCCTCATTCAATCTGGAATTCGATGGGTTTATTAAGGAATTGAAGTATTACATTGAAAACTCTTTTGGGTCAGCAATTAGATTGGATTATGGTACAGGCCATGAATTATCGTTTTTAGCGTTTATTGGGGGTTTGATTGATTTTAAGCTATTGAGTTTAGAGGAATTGACAGGATCGGATATTTTGACCATTTTTGCGAAATATTACGATTTAACTCGTAGGTTAATTCTTGTCTATAGTTTAGAACCAGCAGGTTCACATGGTGTGTGGGGATTGGATGATCATTATCATCTAATTTATATTTTTGGTGCAGCACAATTCAATGGGGACCAAGACAAGATCATACCTCCAGTACAACAGATCCTTACGAGGCCGGTTCTTGACAGATACAAAGAAACAAACTTATATGTAAATGCAATTTCGTTTATTCATAAAATAAAGCTGGGACCATTCAATGAACATTCTCCAATCATATTCGATATTCATTCGTCTGTTTCACTTTGGTCGAAAGTTCTTTCTGGGTTATTGAAAATGTTCGAGGTAGAGGTATTAGGGAAATTTCCTGTAGTTCAGCATTTCTGGTTTGGTAGTTCTTTGTATCCTTGGAGAGACTTTGAAACTAATAAAGAGTTACCTATTTATAAAAGAGATGAAGATGAAATGGATGAAGATAGCCTGGGAGATTTCTTGAATGGGAATACAGGAATTAAAACAACAAAACATAATATCTCAATGACTGGAGCTCCTTGGAATTTGAACGCAACTCAAAGACAGGACGATTTAAACTCTACAACCTACCGAGGTCGACAACCAAGGTTAGGTAGAAATTAACAAATTTGTATATTACATCATATATAGGCTCTTCATCTATATAGGGTTGAATTTTCATGCATTTAAACCAACCGATTTTGGTGTTCTGAAGTTAAAAGCTGAACGACATAAGGGGCAAGTACTCGCACCCGAGCTCTTGAACCACTTATAAAGGCACGCGGCATGAAATTTATTCAGACATGTAGGGCAAGTTTTGGAAGGTAAGGAATGATCTTGATGTAAAATAGAATAACAAATTGCACAATCTTCAAAACCTGAAAAATGTAAATTAACATTTCTATTGAACAATTCAATAGATTCAATAATAGAACCATTTGTAAGTGAAATTATTCTTTGTGACGCTAATAGCCAAGCCTTCCATTGGTTTTCTTTAACTCCTATCCGCAATGGCCCTTCAACTGAGACATTGGATAATGGATAGGAGTCTGGAATTTTAATAACCATTTCCATTGTTTGTTCATCAATCAAATACACAGACTTTATTTCATTCGCAGCAGTACTGACTTTAATGGACATATTTTCATCCTTATTAGTTAGTTTATCCTTAGATTTGGACACATCCTCGAGAATTTTATGAACAATTAATGGCGAAACATATTTTATAGAAAACTTTTCTATCTTTTGTTTTAATTGACGATCACGAATACCATTAAACCAAGCTTGTACATATGACCCTAAATATTGAAAGGACAAATAATACAAATGTAAGAGCAAAAACTTCATTTCAAATTTAAAAGCTTCGCCAACTATTCCCAGGCTTAAGTCATATGATTGTATTAAATTATCATTTGGTTTGATTTTAGAGTTGGAGTCTTCACTCGTATGCAACTTCTTCAAAATTCCATTAGTATTGGCAACATCTACCACTTCGAAGATCAAGCTTAAAAGCTTATCGATATATCCACCGGTCTTAAGCTGACTGACATATTCAGACCTAATAGAATATGTGATATCTTTGAAATGATCAAATATTAAATACCAACTCCATAAAGCTCTCGAAACCCTATAGGATGTATCAAATTCAAAAGAATCTGAAAACACATCGTCAATCAGTTGAATTGACTCTATTAATCCCTTAGGAATTTCAGCTTTGAATTGATCCGTTCCATCTTCTAAGTTATCAGAGCCACCCAAATTACTCTTCTGTAATTGATATTCAACTACGAAATCCTGTTGATTTGTTAAAATTACTTCATGTAATAACGATGCACCCATTCTTTGCAATCCAATAAATCTAGAATTCGAAAGTAAAGCATACAAATCAGTCAATTTATCATTTAGAAGCCCATTTGAGAATTTATAATCCTTACAAATTCTCTTCAATAGTTCATGGCACAAATGAACCGGTTGATTATTAAAATTCAAATCCAGCAAATGGTTGCTATGATTTGCTATCAAATCTAATATCTCTTCATGTAATGAGTCCTTGTTTTCATTCCAGTCATCATTATGATATTTTTGAGCTTTGTTCAAGGAAATAAATAACTTCAACGTAAAGTATTGCAATTCCAAGTGTTTTGGTTCAGTTTGAGCAATCCCAAGGTTATCCAAACATAAATGGATTGCAAGACCCCAAAATCTATCTGGTAAATTCTCGTTATTTCCATGTAGTAAACCGTTCAAAAACCGAGCTATCTGACATCTAACCGTTATAAATGACTCATTATAAGAAATATCTGACTCCAACCATTTTGAAAGTTGATTAAGGATCAATGCTAATCGATGGGAAGGAATAACTTCGCATCTTTCTAGCTCATTAAGGTCAGCATTGAAAAAGTTAATTACCAAGGTCAACCATTTTAATCCGTCATCTAAAATTTGAGTATCTGATTTTACTCCTAAAATTTCAGCAGCAAGATAGTTTCTGATCCTATCAAACTTATTTGACTTGAAAAAGAACTTTGAAAAGCTTAAAAGAACAACCGATAACTTCAACGGAGACGACAATAATCGATTAAAGTTAATGATAATATCCGCTTCAAAAGATTGAAAGGTTTCTAATTCGACAAGTTTATCTAAATAAATTTTCATCAACCTAGCAGAATAAATCAGAAAGTTAGTGAGTCCACTTCCTTTACTTGTTTCCTTATTCAAACGATTGAAAGTAGCGAGACATAAATCATTATCATAATTTTTAGATTGATCGTCGTTAATAATAGGAACTAAACTGGACAAGCTGATACCTTTAATATTATTTTTGAAAATTGCAAGCAAATCAGTTCTAATAGACAGTATTTGGTCATCTAAAACAATAAGACGATTATCATCGTTTTGCAAAAAGAAATAATCATGGATATATTCCGCAATTATTCCAGATGTAACTAATATATCAATAGCCATTTCATTAGATTCATTAGAATCTAAATAATCCGAAAACTCTACCAAAAACTTACCTATCGTAATCAAAGACAGGTCGAGATGAAGATCGTCCTTTGAATTTCCTTTGGCTAAAAATATGTTTTGTTCCAATGGGTTTGTGATTGCCAACAAATCAATGTTTATATATTCGACAGCGTCTGCAACTACTTTAAAGTAATTTTTAAGCGGCAATAATTTGAATACATTCTTAGGGGACTCAGAAAGATTTAACAAGTATTTTGCAGCTGAAGAAAAATCAGTTTCAACCGATGATTGTGATGTGAACTGATAAACCGTCTCAATGAATAGCGTCGATGAAACTTTCTTTGCAAAAACGGTAAGGAAGTCCTGATAGATGGGCTTATCAATATTCTTCCAGCAAATAAGAAAAAGATTACCATAGAAATCAAGTTTTTCATTCTCCTGGTTCAAATTGTCAGCCGTAGAATACTTTAGAAAATAGTCAATGAACTTTAGTCCTTGCTCGTCATTAGTGTTGCTTGTATTTATCAAGTTTTTGAAGATTACTTGATCATTAGAATAACCAAATACAATTGCAGCCTCCCCTTCTGAAATATTGTCTTTTCTCGACAATTCAAGCAAGTACTGATAAATATCAGCAAAGTCTGCTTTTACATTAAATTGATCAAAGTCTTTGGATTTACAGACAGCCGTTAATAATAGTGGGATTTTAGATTCATCTGATACAGATGTTTTAATAAAGTAATCACTTATAAGTTCTTTTAAATCAATTCCATCTTTGGTATTACAACCAGAATCAAGGAATGCTGACAACACTTTAAGTGGAGTTTCGACAAACTGTGGTTCTATAAAGGAGGGAATATTTGTAATCAAGCTTTTTACATTCGAACCAATTCTGTCAGGTTTATCACGGCAGCTCTTTATAAACAACACAATTATATGAAAAGCAATATTTGGTTCAGACATTATTGTTTCTTCTTCGACACTTTTGCATATGTCCCCAATTAACACATCCATCAAATTATTTGCAGAGTCGTTAAATTTGGCCAAATAGATAAGAATATTAAAATAGTTAGTTATTATATCCACGGTGGGAGATTTAAATTCAAAATTATCTAATAGAAGTTCTTGATGATCTTCAGAGGTTACTAAAACCAGAACTTGCGAATTAATATCACGTAACAATAACTCAATTGAATCGACTGAAAAATTCTTATTCAAAAAATCTCCAAAAAAAGTGAAAAGACCTTGAAACTTATTCACCGTTTCATTCCGAGCTCCCCTATAGCTCCCAATGTCCAAAACTTGATATAGCACTATGCGCAAAATACTAAGAACTTCGTTTGAATCTGTTTCAGATATATTTTGTTTGAAAATTTCATATACTCTCAAAATGCAACTAAAACATCTTTCTTTATATTCAAAATTCGTTAGGGTTTTCAACTGCGAACAAAGTATGTCATTGATAATTAATCTAGCATCATCAAGGCTGTTAAGGTGAATGAATTCCTCGCTATTATCAATACCACTTACGCTAGATAAAGTTTGGAAAAATTGCCCAATCACTACATAGTATATGGGATTCAGCAGACAACTGCCTAATTTGAGATAGTCAAGTAATCTAGAGCGACTCTTATTCCCTCCCAATTCCCAAAAATTCTTTTTAATCTTTAAAGTCTTTCTTTGTTGTGGCGACAAAAGAGAAAAGCCCGTGAGAGATATCATGGAATCCCAGAATTGCAATATGATATTCGAATAAAGTATGTCATTATTCGACCCTTTTTTACTAGGTTTTAATTTGATGTGCTTAATGAATTTCCTAGAAACCAATTTATAGAGAGCTTTTGCATTATTTAAATTTTTTATAATGACATTTGGCTCATTAATTCCGTCTTTAGAAACAATACCGAATATGTATCGGATGAGAATCAATAATGATTTAAATAAAGGTAAATTCAAAGTATCCGTAGATATAGATGTCCCTAAATAATCCCACAAGATATCCAGATTAAGTAATTCTTCAATTTGTTCCAATTCTTTATCCCCTTTATTCACTTTTATTTCTTCATCATTTATTAAAGTTATAACTTTGTTCAACATCATTACACTCCCATTAAGGACTCGTTCATATTTAGCAAACAAATCCGTTTCTTTAGTATATCTTTGGTCAGACAAGCTTTTATGATTCTCTAAATTAACAACCGTTACAATATAGTTGATTATAGGTTCATAAAATGTAACCCAAATTTTGGAATCCACTCTCTCTTTGTTATCTTGAAAGCTGTGCAACAATGTCTTATATGTTGAACTGGATACAAGTTTATCATTATCATAAAGACCCTGTAACCAAATAGGAATTGAACTCACTAAATACTTGCTAAATGCTTTTCCACCAACTATACCTAATAATTTCGATTGAGTTTGATGCGATAAAATTCTTACACTTCTTGAGTTGTCAATTGCTAACTTAGCATATAACTGTATCCATGATAATATCAATAGCTCATCCACTACCACTGATTCATTATCATAATCATCTAATACCTGTATGAAATCATTAAGCGACTTCTCTTTCGTGATTGAATCTTTCTTCAATAATGATTTGAATATAATCGTAATATTTGGATTGTGTAAAATCGTTGGATCTGGTAATGCAGTGAAATAGTTTAGCGACACAGGAAACCCATTATAGCCCAAGTCACCTCCACTAGTTCCGTCATTAAGTGAATTTTCTACACTGAACATAGTTGTATCGTTAATAAAGAGAAGTCAGACGATTTTTCAAAATTTGCTTCTTTATACTAAAAATGTGAGCATTAGGATATTTTAAATGCAGACTCCCAAGGATGTCAGAAAAAAAGAGTTCTGAATTCCTTCTTGTATGCAACACACTATACATAAGTATTTAAACATTATTTAAAGCTATAGATTAGGTGTTGTTTCTAATTTATGATAGAATTGTTTAACATCTTGAGAGGCGGTAATTCTCCTCGGATCGAAATTCAATATCTGTAAATGGTCTTTATTAGTTGCTCTTGAAAGGGCAACATAGACTTGACCCTTTTCAAAGATCTTTCTTAGGTCGATTTTCAATCTGTCGATGGTTTGACCTTGTGCTTTATGAATAGATATTGCCCATGATAATAACAATGGCAATTGGGATCTAGTGATCTTATCAGCTTCGCCCCCAGTGTAATTTCTAATTCTTCCTGCTTCGATGCTAAAGTCTTCTCTTGTTACACGAATAAGAGTGTTTCCTGTGGCCGTCTTGAAATTTACTACTGGGTATAAGTCAGATACCAATTCACTCGATGCCACAGCGGCCAATTTTGTAAAGTTTGATTTTCGTTCGTTTGGTATGCGGTCATATTTTTCAGTTTCTTCAGGAGACCAGTTTGCAACGCAGCCAACTCTGGATGATAATAACCTTAGCTCATCGGCAATTTGATCATCAATGTCGTATAAATTTCCTTTGTAAACATCATTCACCTTTTCCCAAAGTTTTGAAGACATAAAGCATGTTACGGTTCCAATTGACCCATTGACTATTTGATCATCAAGATTTTTTAAATACATCACTTGTGCTCCTTCTTTTAGCTCCAATTCCTTTTCACACATTAAATTATCTAGCATCTTTATATGATTGACATCTGAAATGTTGTCTTCGGCTTTAAACCTAAGTGGTCTACTTGGAATCTGGCTGAGTCTTGTTTGATTAGCTCTCTTGACTTCGTCTCTAGTAGGAAATAATTCGGTTGGTTCAAGACCATCATCATAAACAACATTTCTTGATAGTTTATAAAATTTTGCAATCATGTCGTCATTCATACTCCCGTAACGTAATGCGTTCAACATATCGATCAACTCAGTATCTCCTTTCTGTCTGAATACTCGAGTCAATAATATAGTCTTTTGGATAACTTTATCCCATGCTGCGCTTTGAAAGCAAAACTCAGACAGACCATCCTTGTTGACGGGAGGCAATTGGAAGAAGTCTCCTGTACAAATAACCTGAATCCCGCCGAAAGGAAGTTGACTTGAACGAATAATTTTTGCTAATTCATCCAATTTGGTAAACAATTTGCCATCAATCATAGAGATTTCATCAATAATTAATACTTTCAAATTCTTCCACTTTTTTAAATTGGCAGGATTCTTTTTGATTCTCTTGGACAATTCGAAGGCGCTTCCAGTGCCCAAGCCAATGGACAAAAATCGATGAATTGTTTGACCACCAATATTGCATGCAGCCAATCCTGTTGATGCTGTAACGCCAACCCTACTGGCACCGTACTTCAGGTGAAGAGACAGGACCAACTCACGTAAGACAATCGACTTACCTGTACCAGCGCTACCAGTATAAAACACATTGAGTCCATCCAGAACTATATACTTTATCACCTTTAGCTGCTCCTCACTTAATGGAATCAGTGACGTGTGCTGTAAAGATGTGAACAGGGGGCTTGTTAGTTTAAAGTTTCGGGGAACTTTTCTAGGCTGTCCATTTAGCCTTTCCAACAAGTCTTGATGGCCCCTTTTTAATGGGGGATTGCCCGTCTTTTGCGTTTCATTTTTTTGGGTCTTTATATGCGAAGTAGGACTGTTTAACAGTTGATATATGACCTGTACATCCGTTTCATCTTCTTGTGTCAAATCTACCACTTGCGATCTATGGGACTCTTGGCCCATAAAAGACCTGGCCAACGCAGGGTTTTTAAAATTATTAATCTCAGGCGAATCAAACGAGGTATCTGAACTAGCAAACTCATCGAATGTACCACTTGAAACCACAGCCTTGGAAAGGAAAGAATTACTTCTATTCAATGCCACTTTTTCAGGGGTTGTTAAAACTAGCGGCGTTCTCTTTATGTTGGATTTTGTTGAACCTGATGCAGCTGTCCCAAAGAAGCTGGAAATCAGAGACTGGTTTTTATCAGAATTCCCCGACTTAGTCTTTTTAACTGATTTATATGGTCTAGATATGCTCATGTCAACAGTAGAAGAACAATTTCGGTAAAAATCGATCTACTTAACAAGTTTTATAGAAAAAAAAAAGGTAAACAAACAACTACAGCGCGATCGCGCGCATGGTCTAGGCGTAAATGAAAGAAGTTTCTCTAACTTAGCGTTCTTTAAACTAAGAGTTCAATAGATTTTATAAAATCCTTACTTATGTTAGTCTAATTGTACACTAGTCTATTTAAATATCCACTATTGATAGTTATTTTCCTTGGTCAAAATCGATTCAGAAATTAAATAATATAATAGAAGGAATTCTTTCATTTGATTCAATAACAAAAAGATATTGCAAAGTGAAGCACTATCAATTGAACATAAGTACCAGAGTCATTAGTAATATTTATAATAATAAGCCATAGGTGTAAGCTTTGATTTGCTTTTTATTATGGAAAATGATCAAGAATCAACTCAAGATCGTAGATCACCAATTGAAGGTGGTAAAAATCAACTGAATAATCCTAAAATAACGAAGAGGCCTAGTGTTTTTTCAAAGGGAATGAAAAAGATAACGAAATCGACGTCTATTTTGAATTTTAACCAATTATTGAGTAATGAAAAGGCAGAATCCTCAAAAGTATTATCACCCATCAAGAATGTCAATTTACAAGACACAAGAGCTGAAGAATTTCAAGCGATAGGATATGAAAGTGTACCAATAAACTCTAATGAACCAATACCTGTAAGTAATCTCCCCGAAAGAACAAGAACGAGTTCCTTTGTTGCTTTCTCACCTCGTCAAAAATCAATTGGATCATATTTTGAAAACGGAACTGAAAACTCTTCACAGGTATTACCAAGTTATCCATATAGTCTTGAGTCCAACAAAGCTGCAAGCCTTTCATCATTAGACCCAAAATTGGTACACGAGGATAAGCTAGCAATGAAAGGATTAACATTAGCAGGTTATGGTCTATCCAAAGAAGATATAACATTGCCACCCCCTCCAATAAAGCCATCAGTTGTAAATACTACGACTCACAGTAGTATCAAAAAAAATACCAGTGTTTCTAGTTTAAATGACGCATACCCCAACAGCCTATCTGGTTCGATGGTGTATGAGCCTATTACATCACTGCCCATGGTAAATCGATCAAATACGTTAGATAATGTATCGGCATATAAATTTAAAGAGAATCCAAGGCAAACTAAGTTAACTAGAGCGAATAGTGAAAGATCTGAAGACTGCAACAAATTGAGTCATTCTCTACTGTCTTTTAGTGCTATTACGTTGAGTAAGAATCAAGTCCCTAAACCAGAAGTTGTTAATATGCTTTTTGAAAAATTGTTATCAACCAGGGTGTTTTCTGAAAAAGCTTTGAAGACATTGAGAGAACAACCTACTTCAAGAAAGTGGGAGTTGCTATTAAATGAGAATGAATCAAATACTGATTTTGATTTGAAAACGCTAACAAAATCATCATCTTCTTTTTTTGCACCTTCTCATAAATATAAATCTCGGTCTATTAGTCAAGATTATATTGCTAATTTTCCCTCAGATCGAAGGAATAGTAACATATTGGCTGACAGTAAAGCCTTAAGTAATGAAAATGCGAAGCAGCATTCTTCAATTCAAACTCTTCTAAAGCTTAATAGTTCCGAAAAGGCATCAGATATAAATCTTGATAAATCAAAATATACTTCAACGGGACCAATATTAGAATATGAGAGACCTAGATTACCGATTTCAAAACAAGGGAATGCCCCTTTGAGTAAAAAGCAAAAGTTAAAAGATGGATCACCTGAATGGTACGTAGGAAGAATTATTTCTAATAAATTGTCACTCAAAGAATACAAAAAACTTGAGAAAAAGTTGAATGAAACGGTGTCAAAGCTGGGAAATACTTGGGGCCGCATATTTAGTGATGCACAAGGAGAAACTGCTTTGTCTGTCATTCTTACAAGAGTTAACAAAAAAAGCATCAAGTCTAATGAAGAACTTGATAAAGAATTTATTATAGTGAATTGTTTGAAAAGTGTATTAAATACTGAAATTTCGGATTATGAAGATAAATTAGAGATAGATGAATCATCATCTAATCCTAATTCGTCTATTGTAATAAAAAACAAGTCGCATGTCATTCGAGCCATGATATTTTCGTTGGTTTCTCCAAGATTAGCTACTAGGATATTAGTGACAGAAGTTTTAATTTTCTTGTCATATTATAAAAATGCAGATTTTTTACCCGGTATCTTAGACAGTATGGTAAGCTTGCAAGATTTACTAGGGGATTTTGTGAGATTTCAACCCTGGTTGAATTCTGTTGAATCATTTCTAGATAAATACTTCACAGGTGGAAATAATGCCAGGCTAGAAAATGAATTTAATTTAAAAAATTATTCTTTGATTACGCTATTATTAATTAATTCTATTATTGAGGGCACCAAATCAATGAAGATTCGGATTTCATTAAGAAGGGAACTTAATGATTCCCGAGTTTTGAAAATTTTTGACAAATTAAAGGTCATTGGCGACGATCGAATAAATGAAGAAATAGAGAAGTACGAGGGCTACGCAGAAGAAGATTACAACGAATTTTTTAATATTGAAAGTCAGCTTAAATCTGAAACCCCTGAAGGTCTTGACCTGCTGAGTTTAGATGATTTGTTCAGTGAATTGAATTCTCTGTTTGTTTCTTTGGAATTTCCAGAAAATTCTGGATTCCGTTCAAGCAAGGATTATATCAAATCTGTTCTAATGAAATTTCTAATGCTAAAAGATAGTAGAAAATCCGAGATAGAAATTACCAGGCTATTGATTCTTATAGACTCGATCTTGCAGCATATTGTTGCGGGATCATCTGTAATTGGGGCAAATGCAACGTCTGTTTTAAATAGTTCTATCCAAAGATTAATGGATAGAATGATTACTGATGATACAGCAAGACGTACTATTTTAGAGACACACGAATTAGAAAGACAGATTACGTTGCTAGAAGAACAGAAAAATCAACTAGAAGTAGAGGCAAGTTTTGGATTGAATGAAACAATTGTAAACCTAAAGAAAGAAAAATCATTTTATGCGAACAAGATTGTATCTTTGGAGAAACAAATCTCGGTACTTCAATTTCAAATAAAAACTTTAGAGAAAGAGAAAATCAAGGCGACAAAACTAGTCGATTACTCCCAGCTGCCTATATTATCCACTACGCGAGTCAAAAATTACGACGTATCAAAAAATAATGGGTTCGTACATGAATTGGAATCTGTATTTTCGGGAAGAACCAGTAAACCTTCAGGAGAAGATCCTAGAGCGAATTTGATGGTTGAAACTAACGACATTCCTATAGTAGAAGATTCTCCTAAATCTAACGATACGGCGAACCCTGGCCATTCGTATTTATTACCACCTGGCGAAAATATGGTTCCATCCAAGGCTTTGGATTCAAATTCTGAAATTAAAATCGCTGACTTGACATCAGAATCGAATTCGGTACATGCTCCTCATCGTCCTCCCTCACCTTCTAAATGGTTGTCTTCGAATGGTAGTAATCCTCATATATCAGAGCAAAAGACACCACCAGCCCCTCCTCCGTTACCATCGTTTATGGACACAGGTAATAATATTAGTCCTAAGCAAATACCTCCACCTCCACCTCCACCTCCACCGCTTCCAACATTCATGAATACTAATATGAATTCTGAAAATGCTTCACCACCACCACCACCATTACCATCATTTTTACAATTCGTGGAACAGAAATCAACAGTATCCTCCCCATCACACACACCACCACCACCACCACCACCGCCGCCGCCTCCACTACCTGGGCTGCTTTCGGGAGTCAACTCCATATTAAACTCTCCGTCACCACACTTGCCGCTGTCTGGAACTGAAGGAAATGCCATGACGAATATAACCCTTGAAGACAAAAACAAATCCGATAATATTTCAAATGCACTTGAAAAAGATGTATCTGCTAGCGATGTAGACCTACCATTAGTTGGGACTCCGATCGTTAGACCAAAAACCAAATTAAAACAGATGCATTGGGATAAAATCGAAAACATTAACAAAACATTCTGGTCCGATATTAAGGATGATATTTTATCAGACAAGCTATTAGAGAAAGGGATACTAGGTGAGGTTGAGAAGGTATTTGTTGCAAAAACTTCAACAATTAAAAAGCGGAGCACACAAGTGAATAGAATGAATAAACCCAAGACAATTTCCTATTTATCTCGAGACTTAGTCCAGCAGTTTGGCATTAATTTACATATGTTTGCTAATAATTCTGTTGAAGAATTGATCAAGAAAATCTTGAATTGTGATAAAGAGATTTTAGAAAATATCAGTGTTTTAGAATTTTTTAACAGCGATAATTTGATTGAAGTAAGCGATTCCACTTTGAGAAACTTTACTCCTTATTCAACGGATTTTACACAACCTGATAGACAATCAGAAAAGCCCGTTGAAGAATTGGAGAGGCCAGATAGATTATTTTTAGAATTATGTTTCAACATGAGGCATTACTGGAAATCACGCTCAAGAGCTTTGTTGCTAACCCAAACTTATCAAAAGGATTATTCTGATTTATTGAAAAAATTGCAATTGATAGATGAGGTGAACAATAGTATTATGGAATCTGATGATTTAAAAAACGTTTTAGGAATAATTAGATCTGTTGGTAATTTTATGAATGATTCATCTAAGCAAGCTATGGGATTTAAATTAGATACATTGCAAAGACTAAAATTTATGAAGGACGATACGAATTCTATGACGTTCTTACACTATGTTGAGAAAATTATTAGAAATTCCTTCCTGGAATATGGATCCTTTGTTGATCAATTAAGTCCGCTAAATCAAGTTAATAACATTTCAATTGAACAATTAGAAAATGACTGTCAGGATTTTGAAAGGCTTATAAGCAATGTTGGAAGTTCCATAGCTAAAGGAAATCTAAGCGATCCTGGTAAATTGCATCAAGATGATAAAATTTTAGGTGTTATCTCAAAGCCGCTTGAAAACGCCAAACTGAAGAATAACCTATTAAAATCTCATTTAAAGAGAACAATAGATGATCATAATACATTGATGGAATATTTCGGTGAAAACCCGAACGATTCTAATAGCCGAAATACATTCTTTAACAAATTTGCCTCCTTTGTAATTGAATTCAAGAAGGCACATATTGAAAATATCCAAAGAGAAGAAGAACAGAGGGCATATATCGCTAGAAAAAAGATGATAGAGGGTTCTAAGGCTCAACGAGATAAACGGCAATTCGAACTGAAAGACAATAACAATGAGGAGAATGCCAAAGATGTAAATGAAGAATACGAAGACAATAAAAATGTTGAAGATGAGCTTGGGCTGAACCTGGCTACTCAAGATAATTCTCAAAAGCAGAAAGATGGATCATATAGTAATCCAACTATAGATAGCCTATTAGAAAAATTGAAAACAAACGCATTAATAAGTTCACCATCGCGAAAATCAAGACAAAGAAAGAGCCAATATAGAAGAAGTAAAGCTCTATCCTTCTATTCAAGTATGACGTTGGATGGCTTGTTAGAACAATCATCAAATGGCATTATTGATGAGCTGACAAGACAAAAGCCATACAATAACTATGAAAGCGTAGACTCCTTAAAAAGAAGAATGTCAACCAGAAAAAAGTTAGAAACAATCGACAGAGAAAATCACTCTCAAAATACGAATGCTACAAATGATACAGATCAGACTATGATCAGGGCACATGCGATGCTAAACCAGTTAAGAAATGAACGAACAGTACAAGCCACACGACCGCATAGTCGACTTGACGAAAATGACAATGGAAATAACAATAACAGTAGCACCAATGTTGCTGATCCAGTTCATAATGAAGATAACATCTTACAAGGTGTTAATACTAATAATAATGATGCCATGAATAATTTTACCACTTAATAGAAACTATTTATTACAATAAAACAATATTTTATACGATGCAACTGTGCGTATCTAAGAAAGCGGCTCCACCGGCCCAGAGTCAGTTTGTATATGACTCTGCACATTCGTAATAATTATACTTTTAGGCCCTTAAAAACTACATCTACAGTATAAAAATAGACCATATAATTCGGCTTATCTTCAATAAGTAACAACTTTGATATCTGTTATTCAATTTAGTATATAAATTGTTACCATGGCTTTGTAAAGGATTGGCCAATAGCGTACTCAATAGCGTACTCAATAGCGGTGACTCATGTATTTTTTTCAAATATTTTGCAAGCCAAACGTATTCTTGTAATGCATATAAGCTCTTCATTAAATTTTTTTTTTTCGAAGAGTCAGAAATTAAATTTCAATAAAACCTGTATTGATCAATTAAGATTATCGGATTAGGTTTGAATATAAGTCTTGTATTTCCTTCTAATTATTGAAGATTTTTAATTTGTCGGTTTACAGTAGTTTCAATTGAGTTTTTACTAAACATTCTTTAATATAAAATTCATTATATAGAGTTTGGATCCAACTTAATTTTCCATTATGTTATCTAGATCAACAACTCGCTGTTTATCAAAAGCTAATACAATAAGATTGGCTAGGTCAATCCACAGATCGACTGTTTGTCTCGATGCTGCTGTTGTGTCTGGAACTTTATTAGCCAAATCTATAAGGTCTAAAATTGCTGAGAAGATTGTCGATTACAATACTACTAACTTCAGCAATCTCAATGCTAGTAATATTAACTTCGATAACTTACAGTTTAGACCAAACTTGACTATTATTCAAGTTGGAGGAAGACCAGACTCCTCAGCTTATGTTAAAGCCAAATTGAAGGCCGCTAAGTCGTCGAATATCCTGTCCAGCTTGTTAAAATTTGATGAAGATATGTCCGAAGAAGACTTATTAGAGGAAATTGACAGATTGAACAAAGATCCTAAGGTTAATGGATTGTTAATACAGTTGCCATTGCCAAAACATTTTAATGAAACTCTTATTACTAATGCAGTTGCTACCGAAAAGGATGTTGATGGGTTTGCACGTTACAATGTAGGTGAACTAACTAAAAAAGGTGGTGCACCAATGTTTAAACCATGTACCCCAAATGGTATAATGGAATTGATTAAGACAACTGGTATTAGCTTGCGTGGTAAGAATGCTGTTGTTCTTGGTAGATCTGATATTGTTGGTACTCCAGTTGCGGCAATGTTGAGAAATGAAGATTGTACAGTTACAATCTGCCATCGTCATACATATGACTTACCCTCTGTGGTTAGAAATGCTGATATTATAGTCGCAGCAGTTGGTATTCCTGAGTATGTTAAAGCCGATTGGGTAAAGGAAAATGCTGTGGTTATCGACGTTGGTATTAATTACAAAAGTGACCCCCAATCTGCCAAGGGTAGAAAACTAGTTGGTGATGTTGATTATGAATCAGTTGTAAAGAAGGCTGGTTTTGTTACACCTGTTCCAGGTGGTGTTGGACCAATGACTGTGGCAATGTTATGTTCAAACGTCTATGATGCTGCTATTTTACAAGCTGAAAGAGCCCACGAGCACGCATTTACCCCATTGGCTCTTGAGATGAAGGAACCAGTACCTTCAGATATTGAAATTTCGAGAGCTCAAAAACCAAAGAAGATTACAAAAGTTGCTCAAGAATTAGGTTTATTGGAAAGGGAAATGGAACCATATGGACATTATAAGGCCAAGGTAGATCCGAAGATGGTTATTAAACGTTTAGACGAACAAGTCGAGGGCTCCGTATCTGATAGAGGTAATTACGTTTTAGTTGCAGGTATTACTCCAACTCCTTTAGGTGAAGGTAAAAGTACCACAACAGTTGGTTTAACCCAAGCTTTGGGTGCCCATTTGGGTTATAATGCTATTGCCAATGTCCGTCAGCCAAGTATGGGACCAACTTTTGGTGTTAAGGGAGGTGCAGCAGGGGGCGGCTATGCTCAAGTTATACCTATGGATGAATTCAATATGCATTTAACTGGTGATATTCATGCAATTTCTGCCGCTCAAAATTTATTATGTGCAGCAGTCGACACTAGAATGTTTCATGAACATACTTCTAAATCTATCGGTGGATTTTTTAAAAGATTAGTTCCATCTAAGAAGGGAAAAAGGGCTTTTACTAAATCTATGTTGAAGAGATTAGAAAAATTGGGTATTACTAAGACTGATCCAACCGAATTGAATGATAAGGAAGTTGAAACATTCTCTATATTAAACATCGATCCAGAATCTATAACAATCAAGAGAGTAGTGGATTGTAATGATAGATTTGTTCGTGAAATTACTATTGGTCAAGGTAAAAACGAGATTGGTAAATTTCCTCCACGTAAAACTGGTATGGATATCACCGTTGCTTCAGAATTGATGGCTGTTTTAGCATTATCGACATCATTAAGTGACTTGAGAGAAAGAGTTGGAAAGATCGTTGTAGGTACACAAAAGGAGACAGGCGTTGCTATCACCTGTGAAGATATTGGTTGTGCTGGTGCAATTACGGCTTTATTGAAAGATGCAATCAAGCCAAACTTGATGCAAACTTTGGAAGGTACCCCAGTTTTTGTTCACGCTGGTCCATTTGCTAATATATCTATTGGTGCTTCATCTGTTATTGCTGATCAATTAGGTTTAAAACTTACTTCTCCATCTAATCCAATAAATAATGGTCAAAAAGGTTTTGTTGTTACTGAGGCTGGATTTGACTTCACCATGGGTGGTGAAAGATTTTTCAATATTAAATGCAGAGCGTCTGGATTTAAGCCTGATACCGTTGTTTTAGTTGCCACTTCTCGTGCTTTGAAGTTACATGGCGGTGCACCAGATGTTAAGCCAGGACAGCTGTTGCCAGAAGAGTATACTACTGAAAATTTAGAGTACTTAAAGAAGGGTTGTGCTAACTTGGCCAAGCAAATATCCAATATAAAGCAGTACGATGTTCCAGTGGTCGTTGCTATCAATCAATTCGAAACAGACACTGCCTCTGAAATTGACCTCATTAAACAAGAAGCAACTAAGGCAGGTGCAGACTTTGCTGTTCCATCCAACCATTGGGCTAAGGGTGGATCTGGTGCTGTTCAATTAGCAGAAGCAGTATCTGAAGCAGTAACTTTAGCAAATCCAACCCAAAAGTTTTTGTACGATGTGAATAGTTCTGTGGAAGATAAATTATTATCCATAGCTACCAAAATGTATGGTGCTTCTTCCATTGAGTTATCTCCATTAGCAAAGCAACAAATTGAAACCTATACCCAACAAGGCTATGATAAATTGCCAATTTGTATTGCTAAGACACAATATTCGTTGTCTCATGATCCAGCATTAAAGGGTGTACCAACAGGGTTCACTGTTCCAATTAGAGAAGTTAGATGTTCTGCTGGTGCAGGGTACTTATATGCCTTGGCCGCTGAAATTATGACTATTCCAGGTTTACCAACACATGCTGGATTTATGAACGTTGAAGTTAATGACGACGGTGACATTGAGGGTTTGTTTTAAGTTTTCTCTGCATTTGAAATAAAACATCACATCATCATATATAACATTAGATTTTTTTCTGTTTATGTACATTATTATTTATAGAGTCAATATTAATCTATTTACTTGTTTAGAGTCAAGCGTGCAATATTTTGAAAATGTTTTACATTTTTTTTACTGAATACTAGTATACATGAATGTTTTATCATAAATTAACTATAATACATAATAAAAGAGGAATCAGACTAAAAATTTCTAACCGCTTTGTTGTAACTCATCAAGAGTTGTTTTCATACGTAGGTCAATCATTTACGATTAGGTAAAGATCCACCAATCTGATTATTATTTGCCGGAGTAAATTTGGGGCCCTTTAAATTTGAAGGAGTAATATTACTACCATGTTTATTGTACATTTTTGAAGTCTGTAATTGGCCAGCTGCGTGGGTTGGGGATTGAGATTGAGATTGGGATGTTGGCGGAATCTTGTTAAATTTTTGTTGTTGCGAATAACCTTGGGGTTGTGAAGCAAGTAATGGGGAATTTGTATTAGATCTTTGCAGACTCTGAGTTGGCAATTTTGGGTTCATAGAACCCCCTGACACACTCGATCTGGTGTTATTTGTAGTTGAGGTTTGGCTGCCATTTACGTTAGCCCCACCCTGCCTAGTAATACCAGAATTAGTTAAGTTAGTCTGTCCCTGATCTGCTTGTCCTGAAATGCTTGAGTTTGAATTAGTATTGGATCCTAATGATGCACTACTAGATCCTGAACTTTGACCAGCAGCTTGCTGTTTATTATTTCTTTGTTGTTGCTGTAACGTCCTCATTCTTGCTTGCTGCACTAAAGCCTGTTGTCTTTGGTGAACAGAATCTCTTAGCAAATCATAAGATTTAGACAATAACATTGAACCGAACCTAATTGATTGAGTATCATCACTTATACAATTCAATCTAGATGGATCCAAACTAAACGGACTTTGTAATCCTTTGTCATATTCAGTTAAGTCATTATCAAATTGCCAGCGTGAATCCAATCTCTTAATTTCATCCACCCTACTGTCATAAACATTTGGAACATTATTTTTTGAAATCAGTTCAGAATCAACATCCATTTGATCACAATCATCATTGACCCCTTCGTCATCGAATTTTAAGAAGTCGTCAATTACATCATTTGGTCTTTTCATCAAGCCTCTTCTATCAACAAAGTTTCTATTGAATCTACCAACTCTTTTTCTCAATCTGAAAATTGGATCCGAGAGTTTCGTTTTATCTCTATTTGTCTCTTGATGCTGGTGTTGTTGTTGCTGACCATAACCGTTATTATAAGCGCTGAAATTATTGTTTTCTATATTTGATAATAATTGTGCAATGTAACTTACCGAATTGAATTGACTATTATCAATACGGTCTTGAATCAAAGCCAGTAAATGAGGAAATGGCTTAGACGGAATCAATTCACCATTTGAGCCCCTGAAAGTTTTGGTTCCGGGGAGAGGTTTTTTTCCTTCTTCTAGCAAATTTTTCAATTTTTCACTTATGTAATTCGTCGTATTAATTTCATGGAAGCTAGTTGCAGCAATAGAAGAATAAGGAATGTGCTTTAGCTCATTATTCTTAAATTTAGTATTTGTTGCAATATTGAAAAAAGGTTGATACGGATCGTCAGTTACATTAATGAAATCCTTATCTTGTTCCTTTCTTTTCCGTAACTTTTCTAATACAGCCCTTTTGATGGTTTCGTTTTTCTCTTTCAATACTAAAGAAACGGTAACCAATCCCATATCTGGAATCTTTGAAGGTGGCAATTTAACGTAAGGTTGAGAGGATGACGAAGCCTCTTGTGTATGATGTACTTGGCCGTTAGCCAATCTATCTTTGTTAATTGCATTTGTACCAATAGTAGCCGAGCCTGGCATCGATGTAGCAGATCCTTCACGAGATGAATCGAATCTGGATCTTTTATCACGCTTAATTTTCGATGATTCCTTATCTTCATCTTCTTCTTTGACTTTAATAATCTTCTTCCTCTTGTGTGGATAGAAAAGGAAATCATCACCTTTAACTCCAACAACTCTTTTCAAATTCTTAGCGTCACTACGCAACTTGAAAATTGCATGATCAGTTTCCCAATTTTCCAATTTGATTAGTTCTCTGCGACAGACCGACATTACCAAATCTCTTGCTCTATGCATTGATTTTTGTAATAGTCTTATTCTTTCGGCACCTAGTGTATCTGCCCTCCTCGTTTTACGTGCTTGGCGGAATTCACGACGACGGAAACAAATATATGGATCATTATCATTATCTTTTTCGTTTGCACTTGGATCTTCAAATTTAAGGGCTGGATGTATTTGCTTTCCTTTACGCTCGATCTTTCTATATTTCCAATGCTCATATACTGGCTCCCCAAATAATTCCAATAGTTTCGGAATCGGTCTTACGATATTTGTTGATGTTTGATCCAATAGAGACTTATCAAACAATGTAACGAATGGCTCGAAAGATAATTCCTTGGATAATTTTTCTTTCAATGCCGTGGTCGAAATATATTTCAAATTTGATCCTAATTGAACATACGGCTTATCTTTGTTTGAATTATTAAATTCCTCTATAATATATGCTGATAATTCTTTGAAAGATAAAATGTTCGAAGGATCCATAGATAAAAAAGGTTGCTTTTCTTCAATTATCTTTTCAAGCTTATCACATATGATTTCGAATTCTACTTCTGAGCACTTACGAGCGTTATCGTTTTCTTTATTTGTGTCATCTAGTTTTTCTGATTTTACTTTCGGTGATTTTACTTTAGGATAATTCTTCCAGAGCTTGTTTTTCAAAAATTCCTCGTCTATTTCATCCATATTGAATTCAACACCGACGGTGTCTTCAACGGTAGCACTGAATTTTATATATGTTTCTGGTTCTCTAAATGATTTGTCGTTATAGTACTTAGATGCATCAGTCCAAATTCTAGATGCATCAGGAGTTGGAATATAAACCAGCGCATCTGTCTTCTTATCACTATCATCTTTCTTTTTATCTCCATCCTCATTCTGAGATCCCAAAAGTACTTTCTGCGCTGCATTAATTACTTGTTGTAAATGGACTTCATCTTCTTCATTCTTATCCACACCAGTCTCTATTGCATGTATATCTCTTTGTTGTTGGTTGGCATTCAGATTCAAATGATGAATCTGTGATGGCTCTAAGTCATTGGATGCATTTAATGTCGGTAAATCACTTTGTTTATATATTGTCAACGGCTGTTTCACAGAAATCTTCCGTTGTCGAAACCTGGCTCCCGAATTCGACTGCTTAGAACCACCAGTACCTTTTGAAGGATGTATTGCCATGTTAATTAATTGATTGGACTATGTAGTTATTTGTATTGTAATTTGGGATTGAACCTTCCTTAACTATGGGTGTGCGGATGTTCCGTGGCTCGTCGGAAATTTTTTCGACAATCTCTCCCCTAACACAACAAATTCTAATCAACACAAATAATGGCAAAAGGAAATTAAATATATCCGCACGTTGGGTGTGTGCTGTGTGCTATATACAAGTCCAAGTATGGTGAGACTAAATGGACCGGTTAAATCGATTGATTATCAGGTATTTAACCGTTGGAGTAATTAAGTAAATCCTATGTATAAGGGGGTTATTAAGCTAGGTTTGCCGTTTTTCTTCTTGTCGGATTTTTCGTCGCGCAAAAATTATGCTCCGTAAATCACGTGACACGGTAACCATCTAATAGGAGCAAGACGATAACTTCATTCACTTCATCATCTTAATAATATAAACCTCCGTATGCCAAAAAGAAAGGTATACATTGAACAGAGAAGACCATTGGGTTCCATTACCTTCATTTGCACGAAGATAATTTAAAAAATATTTGCACCTCTCCTTTTTACCGTCCAGCGGTTATTAAACTGACTTCTGCTTCGAGCACCTTTCGTCAAGACGACACAATATTGTCTCTATATGTCTTGTATGGATTATATCGAACATTTTTCTAACGCAGCCTGTTTAATAAAGCACATCCTAGATATGTCTCTTTTAATCCTATTGTAAAACCCTCTGCTACAAAAGATACAATTATGATATCCAGTTCAATCACATCATATCATCTGGTAACTTGCATCATCTTTACCGTCGTAAGTCTTACCATTCGTTCTTGGTGTGGTTTAATCTTCAAGCAGAGGAAAGAAACTGATTTTATTACTCGCCGCCTGATGGAGCGGAATCTGTAGATAATCTATCTGTATATAGGAAATAATATGTGTCTATTTCTTATATAATACTGTCTCAAACTTATATCAGGAATGCCCAACTAATTTGAATATGCCTGCATATATCTAAGTATTATAGGATTTGTCGGTATAGTCTCCATATACCCTGAACCAAGAAGTATACCATTTAAAGGATAGATAAGGTAATGGCCAAGTAATGACCCTGACGACTGTACAATTACTGCAATTACCCTCTGCTAATGGATTTTTAAATTCGGTATGCCCAGGTATAACATATTTGGATTATAATGTTCATTTTAGCCTTGAGGAGGATCTAACCAAATTACCCCAACATGGGCTGCTAGAGCTAGATTGGCCATTAGTAGGAAATCATTCTACAGCCACTAATAAGGCATTGTTGTCTCCTACATATCTACACATTTCGAGGCCTCCGTTGAATAGGGTGCCAGGGTCGAATGAATCAACTACGTACGTTTCAATGCCGTACCATATAACTAATTTTTTTGAAAAGATTGTAAAAACCAAAGAGGCTGCTAAATCAAAGGACGGGGGTATGCATATTGGAGCAAATGTGAACCCACTAGTACATGATCCATTCAAATTAATTCATTTGAATCCGGGATGCCTTTCCACTATGATTGACCTCGATAATATGAAGAATGCAAGTGCAAATAGCCATAATTTTGCAAGTAAAAACCCATTCAATAAGCTAACAAGTAACTTTAACAAGTTATTGAAGATCACGAATTCCAATACTAATGCGAATGATAATAATAGTAATACCCATAACTTACTAGCATTTTTGCCTGACAATAAATCGAATTCGAACGGTCATTTAATAGAAAGAATAATGAATTATGACAATGAATCATATTTGAATGAGTTGAATTCTCCGAAGACTTCTAAATTATTGATTTCGTCCCATATCAATGTTTTGAATGTAATCAGTATAGATGATGAATCAAATTATAAAAATACGCATGAAATTTTCGCCGATAAACCTAGCTTACCTTATAATGAGGAATATATACAAGAAGGAACACAATACCCTAAGGTTATTGAGAATCCTTTGTTGCGGATCCAATTTCAACAACATCTGATTATCACAAGCTTAGTGGCATTCACAAGCTTAGCTCAACATCCAATTGTTGTTCTTGGTTTCGGAAGTGGTGAAATTGTCATGATAAATTTATCATTGTTGACTTATCAAGTATTTGATGATTTGAGCTCTAACCCTGTGATGCCAGATTCTGCATCCTTTAATTCTTATTCTTATTCGAATAATCTAAGGCAAGCCTCGGTAACTAGCTTATCTATAATTTCCAATAACCTATACGAGTTTTTAATAGTTGCAGGTTATTCCAATGGCGAAGTCGCTATCATCGACCCATATGCCAAATCAAATGATGATAAATCTAAACTACGCTATTCGAAGCGTGTTGTTGGAAAAGACGATCATGTTACATACTTCAAGAAATTTGATTTAAGTCCTTTTACAACTACCAAAGAGCAATTAGATGAATACCCTAATTACCTCATTGGTCATATGAAGGTTAGCCACAAGGCTATCACATCAATAACATCAACTTTACCCTATAATACAAACGATAACTATAATCAGTCTAATCCCATGATAGTAGCTATTGCTTCGGATGATGGTTTGGTAAGATTTATAGACCTTGTTTCTACATACAATATGAACTATGGGGATACAGGTAATCCGTTGAATAACTCTTTAATTTGTGATATGATTTCAAACTACTTCCACAATCAAATTTCAGATATTCAATTTTCGCCAGATTTTAAATTTTTCTGTGTCGTGGGTAAGGGGGATCTAATTGAAATCTTTAAAATGACTTATTACAATATCAATGGATTTTTAACAAAATATTCCAATAATCACCATGCAAATAATACCAATCCAACTGGGACTTCAAACTACGCAGGTATTTCTGGACGAAGGTCTAGAAGTGGAACAATTAACAGTGCTAACTCAGGAAGTGGTGCGAATATTCCCATCAACAATCAATTCTTATCACCTACGTCGACGATGCCCTCAAATACCTATGAGCATGCAAGGTTCGATGAATCAATCCATAACGTGAGCAATTCAAATATTAATATGGAGCTGACTTATCCTCTTATAGTAAAAGATATAAAGATTGTTAGTAGATTTAAAGGACATACGAACACAGTTCATAAAATCAAATTCGTTTTAAACGAGGAGAATAGAGATAATATAGAACTGGCATCATCTAATAGCCCTGTTTATAAACTAATCAGCTGTGGATATGACGGACAAATAATAATTTGGGAGTTTGATTATAAGGCACTTCCAAAGGTTAAAAGGCATCATCATTTAGTAAGTAAACAGAAAAGAAGATATTCTATGCAACCTTCACCACCACCACCATTCCAACCTCAATTTAAATCTAAACAAGTTACGCATAATCCAAGTAATATTTCTTCTAACAGAATTTCTGCTTCAATGTCTATGAAGACGAACCAAAACTACCATGCACGAAATATATCACTAACTCAGCCAGATGATGCAATGTCACCATCAATGTCTATGGCATCATTTCAATTTAATAATTTGAATGCACCGTGGAATAATGCAGTAGGTGGCACGATGTCAAATATGGCTTCTGTTTTAAATGGTCGCAATTGCAGCCGAGAAATATCGCTGGAAAATTTAACTGATAATATTCAAGTAATTGTTGCGTTATATAAATCACTTTATGACTTGAGGTTGAAAAGACACTATACAAGGTTAGTATTACAGGAGTCAAATAATTATAAAGCGAAGAAAAGGTATTCTACAATAATACATCCTATTATTAGCGATAAGCTTGTGCCTTCCATTGAAGTGCCATTGCTAGTAATTGATTTGTCGCATTGGATTAAAGATGGAAGATTGGATGGTTTTTATTTGGATAAGCTAAATTTCTGGTGTTTTGGCAAAAATGGGGACATATTTAGGTACCAAATTAAATAAATTTATATACATGTTAATATACAATTTTAGTTTTTATATTCTTCTCTATGCTAACTCATGCAAACAAAAAGTCCATATTTAACCAAAGATATTTTTTAAATATTATTGAACATCCCAGCACCATCTAAGCCAAACCCTAGTTCTTCTTCCAATCTAAATAAATCAGTATGATTGTCATTATTATCTGTCGGAGATAAGCCCTTACTATTATGTGAAAATGTAAATTCATCAAGTTCCTGTGGTTTTGGAATAGATTGATAATACTGCAAGTCATTATCATTCGTCATCTTTGGAGTGTCTGTATTAACCCCCGTCTCTGGGTTTGAATTTGAATTGGAGTTAGAGTTAGAACTTGAACTTAACATTTCATTAAATTGTTGCTGATTTATTGGAGTTGATAAATCCATGGAATCATTTTTTTGTTTCTCTCTTTCCTGTTGCTGTATCTGCATTTGTAGTTGAATTTGCTGTTGTTCTTGTAATGGTTTTCTGACAAAATCTCTAAAATTCTTGACCTCATCAATTATAAGATTTTTCATTGACTTCATATCATCGACAGTTTCAAACGACTTGAAATCAAATTTTATTTGACACTCTGGTTCATCTTGTGGATCATGCCAAACAGATAAATATGGATGGTTTAACGCTTCTTCAACGGTAATTCTTTCATACGGATCTAAAGTGAGCATTTTTTCCAATAAATCTAGAGCCAACGGATTTGCAGTTGGAAACAATTCAGAATAATGAACCTTTCGCATAAACGGTAAGGATCTCACATAATTCTGAGCTCTGACAGATCCAATCTTAGTTAATGTTGATTCCTTCGGGGTTCCTAAAATAAGTAAAATTTGATTCAATTGATCAACATAATCCTTACCTCTGAAAATTGGTTTCCCTCCTAATAATTCGGCCAATATACAACCAACTGACCAGATATCAATTGCTTTAGTATAATTTGTAAAACTCAACATGATCTCAGGAGCTCTGTACCACCTAGTTGCTACATATTCAGTCATGAACCCAACATTCTGCTCAGGACATTCCAGGAACCCCCTTGCTAATCCAAAATCACAAATCTTCAATTCACAATCAGCGTTAACTAATAAATTGCCTGGTTTTAAATCACGATGCAAGACGTCAGCACTATGAATATACTTTAAACCACACAATGTCTGATAAATGAATGATTGATAATGCGAATCCGTTAAGTGTTGACCTGATCTAATGATTTGATGCATGTCACATTCCATTAATTCTTCATAAAGATATATTTCGTTGAATTCTCCGGTTATTGGATTAGGAATAATATCCAAATCATATAGACATGTAATATTCTTGTGTCCTCTGAAGAATTGTAGCAATTTCAATTCTCTCAAAGATCTCTTACACAATATTTTCTTGCTGAAAATATTGGTGATCTTCTTAATAGCTACATAGCTTCCATCTTCATTATCAGATCCATCGTCATACTTGGCCGAACATACGATTCCATAAGCCCCATGCCCTAATTCTTTCACTATCTTGAATCTTCTATCAATGATGAAATCTTGGTTATAAACCTTATTCACAACACGTCCAGAATACATTGTCTCTGTATCTTGTGGCATATTCTTAAAATATATGAAAGCAGCTCAAAAAGGGTTGATTTAAAATTACTCCAATTCTCAATTCAATGATTTACTAGAATCCCTGAATTAAATAAGTAATCTTTCACTAGTAATTTTTTTATAAATAGAATCAAGGTACCAATTCTGTAGCTTTGTAAAATTTCGAATCACAATAGATAATATTAAAGCCGTATGCTTTTTGTTTTGTTAGATGAAGAATGATTTGTCCCTATAATAAGCAACATCGAAAGTCACTCTATTTTTAGAAATTATATACAGAACGCCACCATTTCACAGATTTATACAACAACAATAATGAATGCAATTCAATTAAAATTAGTATTATAGTAATCGTATACAAATGATATAAAAGTCAATGGTTAAGCCATCTCCACTTGTACCCAATGACCAATTATAACTATTGTTCTTGGATACATATCATATCCTGAATCAGACTATTTTAGATTCACCGCACTCTTTGACTACATATTTTATGTCGTAAATTACTGAATAATTGATACAATAATATATACTCGTAAAGGATCAATTGATTCTTAAAAATAATTATCATGTACTTGAAAATCTACGATAGTGTAATATTCTCATTAGGCTGGAAAAATAAAGTTTAAATTACCATAAGTTTTCTTTTACTAGCCATTGCTTCAATACGGCGAGGCCACCTTCGACCGAAGCTCTACTATTCCCGAAACCTACTCTGATGAAGCCCTTCTTGTTATAAAACGTTTCACCGGGAATAATCAACAAACCGTGATTCTCTGCTAAATCTGTCGACATGTTAAAAGTATCGATGTTTGGATTAGTGAACTTCAAAAAGCACGTAGTTCCTCCCTGAGGCTTCACCCACGCAACTTTTCCTTGAGATTCATCAACAAAGTCCTCGATTAGTTTCAAATTATCCCTGCAAAGCTGATAATTTCTTTCAAGAATTGTCTTGTAGTTGTCCAATACAAACGTCGCTAAGATGTCGTCAATCATTGAAACTGAAATCGTATTATAATCTCTCTTACATAGTAAATTTTTCACTAATCCGGGATTTTGACATGCAATCCAGCCTAGTCTCAACCCAGCGAATGAGAATGCCTTGGAAGTAGATCCTGTAGAAATGGCCTTTTCATATCCAAAATTAACTATGGATTTTGGACCCGGTTCAACTGAATGGTACAACGGTCTGTATACCTCGTCACATAATATGTAAGCGTCGTGCTTTCTGCAAATATCAATGATTTTCTCTAATACTTGGTTCTCCCAAACAACACCCGTTGGATTATTGGGATTATTAATAACCAATAACTTGGTCTTTCTCTCGGCCATTAAGTTCGATAACTTCTCTAAATTTGGCCTATAACCATCTTCGAAGTTCATTGGGAATTTGGTGGCATTTCCACTTGAGAACACATTGGGCACACTAGATAATTGTTGGTAGCTCGGATCAACTATAATTACATGATCTTCAGGATCTACCAAAGTGTAAAATAGTAAGAAGTTGCCACCAATGGCTCCATTGGTTATAACCAAGTCTGTCGGCTCAACTGGGTTCGGGTTTTCACCCCCCTTATAATCGTCATTATAAATCTTAGAAATAGCCTTTCTCAACCTTTCAGACCCCTGAATGCATCCGTAAGTTAGCTTTGTCTCCAAAACAGCCTTCGACAATTGTTGCTGTACATTCTTAGCATCCCTTGGATCTACTAACTCTGTCAAGTCCTTTATAGATAACGAATCAACACATGTTTCGCCCATGTTATACTTGATATCAGTCTCATATTTATCCATGAACTGTTCAACTTGAAACTCCTCTTGCAAAACCATTCTCAATTACTTTCCTTTTATGTTCTTATCAACTTCCTTTACGCTATTCTCTTAACGTCCCTATTTAAGCTATTTTACTCCGCTTGATAATTTTCCGTCTACCATGCGCGGAAGAATTGAAAGAATATATCCACTAAAAGTAGTAGATACATAAAATAATTTATTATTTATACTTACTATGGTACAATAGAGTAGTAGTCCCGAACCCATGTCTCAAATCTTTTCCGCCCAAAAAGCTTATAGTGTGGGGTCCCGGCAATCTTCTATACTAGTATGTATATATTATGTGTATGTCTACATTACGAGTATGTCAAATGTGTACGTATTGCATCAAAATAAGCGTGTACATTGTACCCCATACTCGTACTATCATCGAGCCCGAATTGAGAATTTAGCCTAAGTTTGCTAGGAAAGATAAACGGCCATACAGTATATGATATCCTGTATATAAAATTGGTGCCCTTCATAAAATCGTTGGAAGTGTAGATATTAAACATATACGTAAGCATTAATTCACTATATTAAAGCCAAGAAATGGAAGATCGATCGACAGAGAAAGATCAGTATGATGATCTTGCGTCGCTATTTTTGCCTGATATTTTGCATCCTATATCCACCGAAAACATCAATGTCAAGCAGGAAGAGCTCGAGCAGAATAGTGATATAGGCAATTTATTTGGGGGCCAAAACGACACCACCAAGAGAAATGACAATAACGAGAACTTTAGTAATTTCATGAGTAACAATAATTTTATAAACAACATTGGATCCTTATCGCAAGGAGGAAATATTGCATCGGACGCTATAATGAACCAAAGTGGACATATAAACCATTATGCCAATTTCGTCCCAATAGAAGCAGCAGCCTCTATTCAGCAACTGCACCATCAACTGCACCGTATGTTTGCACCGCTTAACCATCAACATCAGCAGCTATTTCCAAGTTCGCATACTCAACCCCAAAATTCCGGAGGTGCCATGAGAATGGGGTCACCTTCCAATGCAGATTTGAATTGGTTTTCCAATCCACCGAACGGTCTAGATACTTTTTCCATGGATAGCAAACATTTGCAAAGTATTGATGGAAATTTTAGAGAATTTGATGCCTTTAGTAGCCCAAATCCGTATGCGAATCAAACTAGTATCCCATCGTCGTTTCCTAGTATTGATAGAAATGCCGTATTGAAAAGTAACGAAGCAAATGATGAATCCTCTACATTAAGGCAAAGGGATGTTAAAGATAAAGATAAGACTAAAAAAAAGGCTAAGAAATCTAGAGCTACAACATCACCTGAAGTGCATATTGACTACAAACCTCATAAATTAACAAGATTACTCGATTTGAAAAAACTGGAGAATTCTTCCTGTAGTGATTATAAAATCGTTGATAAGGATAATAATGAGATTAGAATGCAATTTCAGAGTTACTTGACTGGTAGATTTTTTACGAATGATACGGACAATAATAATTACATCCTTTCCAAATTAGAAAACCCGAATAATGGAGAAAAAGATAATACTAAAATGCCAAGGGATCCGAATATCAAAATGGATCCAAAGGTTATTTCTTGCTACCGAAGAAATTACATACAAATATCTATGAGTATGAATTTATCTGGATTCTCAAATGATGATGATAATAATAATAAAGTTTTGAAGCTCCAAACTAACGAATATGGATACTCTATCACACGAGTTATTAAGTGGTTCAAGGTTGAGATTTTTGCGAATACCAATGTCTCGGAAATAAGAAGTATTCCTATTGTGATCTATGATGATAACGGCCAAAGAGATAAGGAAAGGCCTAAAGATGAAATTGTTACCGATGAAAATAATGATTTCGTAAATCCGATTTCCATAGATAAAGCCCAATCGACTATTACCTTAAATGAATCGGTTATTAAGAATTCTGAGATAGATAATTACTATACAGTTAAAAAACTACAATTCAAGAGTGCAACTCCAAATAACGGTAACCTAACATTCCAAAATTATTATCATCTAAAAATTAAGGTTAGTGCAATAGTAGCTGATTTATACTACGATGATTATATTGATGAAGATTATTCCAGTAATACATACAACGAGAGAAACGAAGTTAGTCTATTTGAATTGGTAAGCGAACCGATTATTGTTAGAGGAAGAAACCCGTCATTTTATGCTGATCGGAAAGACATTCTAATCAAGGGAAGATCAATTAATTCTAAAGAAAGTTTCATTATTGCTGGTCAAGAAACGAAAACAGAAAACGAAGAGACAAATTCAATTCAAGAAAATGAAGACATTCCTGAAGATGAAGAAGACGTAGAGAACATTCGCGAGGACGATGAAGAAGAGGAAGATGACGAGACTGAAAATGAATCCTCGTCTAATAAAAGACTTAAAAGTAACTCTCCGTCGAAATCGCAACCTTATAATAATCAACTGGATAAGTCTATTCCTCCATTGTTACATAGTGCGACGTCGTCTTCATCAATTAATCTAAAGTCATTGTTAGACAATCCTACGTCAAAAATAAATTTGATTCCACTAAATAAAACGAACAGCAGGTATAAATATTTTCCTATTTCCAACGTATATTATTTGCCACCGATTAATGCTGTTTATTTCCCACATAGAGCTCATCAGCAAATGAATAAAGAATCTTATGCTAATAATTACAAATCACCATCTATAGAAAATGATGATGCAAACAATATGGTAAATATTTCAAGCCCTCCACGACGCAAAAATTCGAATGTGTATTTTAGATAATTGTATAATATGTATATTTGACGGTAATTTACTTAGTTTTAATCGATTTTTACAAAATAGGACTACGAAAGTTACTAAGGATAAATATTTCATAAATTCTTTATTAACCTATTCAGAACCAATAAATAAAGCCTATAAAATCATAAATTAGAAATTATTAACTTATTCTCTAACAAGAATAGAAGCAGCACCCATACCGGAACCGATACACATAGAGGTGAGACCGATTTCACCCTTCTTTAACAATCTTAAGATAGTTGCGTATTGTCTGGTACCTGTACCACCTAATGGATGCCCAAGAGAAATTCCACCACCGTTTATATTTAATTTTTCTTCTGGAACCTTGCATACTTGCGCTGAGTATAAACATTGAGCAGCGAAAGCTTCGTTGATTTCGAATACATCAACATCACTAACAGTTAAGCCAGTCTTCTTTAAGACTTGTGGGATGGCAACAGCTGGACCAATACCCATGATTTCTGGTGGAACACCAACAGTAGAGCATAAAACGTACTTAGCTTCGATTGGGTAACCCTTTTGTTCAGCTAAAGATCTTCTCATTAATAAGACACCAGACGCACCATCTGAGACTTGGGAAGAGTTACCAGCGTGAGTAGAACCATCTGACTTGAAAGCAGGTTTAATCTTAGATAAAGAGGCAGCAGTGACACCTTCTCTTGGACATTCGTCAGTGTCAATAATAGCCTTCGTGTATTTGACATCTTCATCATCATCATCATCATCTCCTTCCTTAAACGCGGTTTCAATTGGCAAAATTTCATCCTTGAATGCACCACGTTTGACTGCTGCACTTGCCTTAGCGTAAGACTTGGCAGCGAATTCATCTTGGACAGCTCTTGAAATGTTGAATTTGGCAGCAACATTTTCGTTAGTGATACCCATTGGAATCATACACTTTTCCATTTCTGGGTCATCAGCTAAGTTTGGATCAGACTTAGAAAGTGCTTGAGGACCCCAGTTGGCAGTCATCGATTCGGAACCTGCAGCTAATCCACAGTCGATTTCACCACACTTAATCTTGTTGGCAATTTCAGAAATCGCCATCAAACCAGAAGAACATAATCTGTTCAAAGCGATGAAACCAGCGGTGTATGGAATACCAGCGGAAAGACAAGCACCACGATGCTCATTCGCACCTGCACCTCTATTTAAAACGTTACCACATGCAACATCTTCAATTAAGTTTGGGTCAACATTGGTTTTCTTGATAAATTCCACTAAAAAGTTTCTCAAGATATAATCGGAATGAACGTCCTTGAATCCACCTTTAAGACCCTTAGTAATGGCAGTTCTGTAAGCAGCTACGATAACAACATCGTCTGGGTTCTTTTCAAGTAAGGCTTGTTTAGAAGATGGGTTCAATTGTCCAGAAAGTTGATTTAATCTGTCCATTTTGTAATTAGTAAAACTAGTATATGTATTATCTAAATGATACTAATAAATAATATTGAAAATTAGTTTGATGGCATATGAATACCTTTTATATGTAATCGGGTGTCACAGGATGAGGAAATTATACCTCCGCATTTTTGAAAAATCCGAGGCCACAAATATAACCGAGGCTGGAATATTGTCCCGTTCCAGGGTCGATCACACTTCCTTAGAGTGGAGAACATAATTTTGAACATAAAACTTAGTCCGGATACTCACCAATGTTTCTATGTCGGATTACAATACCGAAGACCTTAATTACTATCTCTTTACGGTATGTCAAACAGAGAATCGGAAATGTTACCGCCCAAAAAGATGCGAGATTGATGCTCCTCGGTCCAGTTTACATTTTACAATAATAATGTGCGGTGAGGTAGGGGTAATCGGCACAGTTATCATATCAAGATCCAGATCATTATTCAATATAGCATATGTGATTAGTGCGATAAAGGAATTTACGTAGTAGACATTTTGTACTTCAATTTATTATGTCGAGTAGCAGCATATTCAGATTTGATGTGTTGGGTAAAAGTAACTAAGGTAGCTCTCAGTAGTATTAGATATATATTATGGTATATTATTATCTTGCTTTTAACGGCGCAAGAGCTTGAGCTGGACGACTATCGAGAATGCGGGCATGCAAAGATTTTCGCTGGGGTAATATCAACTTACTGTAGTAACCTAGTCTTCACGTTCGAAGGAAAAAATCCCAATAAATGGCTCAACTTTGTCAGGTCTTCCGTCAGGACACTTACCTCTAAAAACTAGAGCAGGGACTTTACTTTGGCGGGCCAAATCTTCGTCTAAGCCACTTTTCCCTTCGCTCGATATCGAGTTGTCAAGCGGACTTTTTAAAGATGAAGGGTACGAATTATCGCCACTGTTAGCCGTAGGTGAAATGCTTATACTTGGATTATGATCTCTTCTGACGCCTTCTTCCTTGTCTGGATGATTTTCGCTATCTTTACTATTGTTGCGTTTTGGGAGTGTGAAGATCTTGATAAAGTCAATTCTGAGCATCCCTTGTTCGTCTACCACGACATAGAGTTTATATTTTTGATCAATTAAGTCCTGACTATCGTTGTAGTGTATTAATCCTTTCGTAGAGCCCGTGATTAATCCCATAGTAGACCCAATTCCCATTATATTGGACCCTTTTACTTTAATGTATAGCCCTGATAGTCCAAACGGCGAGCAATGTATTTCTAAATCACATTCATTGGCATACTGGAATTTAAGTTCTTCTGTATCCATTTTGTATATTTATAGTATATTTTGTATCCTAAAGTATTAAACAGTTATTTTATTATACTCGTATTTTCAGGTGAAAACACTATTTCTTGCGTTTTGTTTATATGCTCGGAATAATATATTGTATATACACACTATACGTAGTTTATAATAAAAGCACCGCAGTACTATTAAATTCTTTTTCATTCAAACAGAACACACCTAAATAATTGGTCAACCAATTCATAACAAAAGTTAGGCTAACGTCTCTAAATTTATAATTGCCAAAATTGCAGACTACGTTCTGTTCGATCAATTTGATCGCTTGTAAATCTCTAATGTCCCCATGTTTTGCAAGCAAATGTTCACTGAAGTTAGCGGGTATGCTAATAGTGAGCTTTGATTCTGGATAATTAAATGGAATATTCAAGAAGAGTTCTATACTCCCATGCAAATTCCATATCTCTGGAGGGACCGATTTAAAAGTATTGGTGGTGTGTTCATTATATACTGGTAGAATTATCTTATATTTCGTTGTTAAATTCTTTTTCAATAACTTCACATTTGGCCCCAACTTGTTGATCATTTCGTCTATCAATTGATTCCTCAGGTCCAAAATAACTGGCGATGGTGACGGGGATGGAGATATCGACATTGGTGTAGGCGCGGGTGAGCTTGATGGGGTATCTAACATAGACATCTGAGGAGTTGATTTTTTCTTCAGCTTGACAAATTTTATAGTTTCTCTCTTCTTCTGTTTCAAAAAAAACTCCAAGTACTTATCAAGGGTCTGTAATTGTGATAATAACCCCTTACCACTGACTAATTCTAGTTCTTCATCAACCTCGTTATTCATCGCCATCGCCACGATTCTCTTAAATCCTAGCTCGATGTTAGCAGCAAAACCTTTAGGTATTTCGTCATTTAAAATGTAAATCGTTGGCCTAGACTCCTTATTATATGGGTATGTGTATGGTATGCATAAGCTTAGTTTCAACGATTCCAAATCGAATGGAAAATCAGGATCTGATGGGTTTATCATGAATGAAAAGTAAATTGGTTTGTTCGGTTGGTTTGTGAATATTCGTGTTATATAACGCTTAAGTGTTTCGTTCTGTATCTTACCTTTGGCTTGCTTCTGATTTGTTTCTTTACCATTACCACTTTGTTCTGGATTTATTACTTTATTCTGTTCTTCTTGTTCTTGTTCTTTTTCATTTTCTCTTTTTTCTTCTTGTTTTACAATAGTTGTAACCGGTATACCATTAATTGTGATTGGTTTGAATTTTCTAATTAACTTGAATATCTCAAGTACCTTATAATCACTATTTATATCCCTTGGCTTAGCCGTCTTCTTGTTAGTCTTTTTTTCAGCGATTGCTGATACTTTGTATTTACTTGGCCTGTGTCTACCATTATTTCTGGACCTTCCATTATTTTGTCTCGTCTTATTTTTGGTCTTCAGTTCGTTACCATGAGATAAACTTGTACCTTCAGACATTCTAAGTTAAACAATTAAAAGAAAAAATTATCAATATTCAACTTTTCAACTTTTCAAAAATTTAAAGAAAATTATTTTAAAATTTTCGATTTATGTCATGAAACCTACATTTTTAAAATGTTTGCAAGGCATAGATAAGAATCACGCTTATAGACAAATTAATATAATTGATATACACTCTAGGTATTTGATTATAAATAAGCCGTCGGGTATCCAATGTAATGGTACAAAAAGTCATTCAAACTATTTACTTCCTCAATTATACAAACAGCTAAAGGCTCATTTTTCAGCAAATAACCCCAACTATAAATTGAATCCAGATCAGTATAAAGTAGTCCACCGATTAGATAAATATGTCAGTGGTGGTTTAATTATTGCTCGAGGGAAGAATGCAAATGCTTTCAGGAAATCATTTTCTAACCAAAATACCAATCTATCAGTTAAACGGAAATATATTGGATTGGTTCCTATCCCCAATACTGTGAGCTTCAAACAGCATCTACATGAATTTGGAGATCTAAAGGTCCAACACGAAAATGAAGTAAGGTATTTGAATCGTCCAGAAAGTGTCACAGACAAAAAAGGACTTATATTCAAAGACGATCTGCTCACTGAAGGTATCATAAACTTTGACATCGTTGCTCTACCAAAAGACGATAGAAGAAATAAGAATACTGGAGAATTAGTGACTTATAGTGCATTAACGAAATTCAAAATATTGCATTCTATGTCTCAGGTACCTACGAATGAACAAATATCAAGATTTCCCAAGTTGTACAAGAACAAGACAATATATCCCATAATAATAGAATTAGAAACCGGTAGAAAAAATCAAATCAGAGATCATATTCTACAAGCTTTCAAGGTTTCGTTATTGAACGACGATAAATTTATTGACTTCAAAATGGTTCAGAAATCTAACACTGCCAATATTAATAGTGAAGTATACAACAGTAATCAGATAGGCTTACATTCAGCCTATATAAGCATACTGAAAAGTTCCTTCGCAAACGAATATGTAATTCCAATTCCAGAAGGTGATGAATATCTCTGGAAGGGGTTCCTCGATGAAAATTCGTTCATTAAGACGATTAATCGTGAACTTATTACCTTCTAGTGCCCCATACAATATAAAATTTGAATAACCTTTTACTCTTGTATGTAATTATAGACTATATTTGCTTCATCCATTTCGGAAGCTTCTTAAAAACTCCGAAGCTTTGTCAGAGGAGATTCATTTATCGTCACGTGAATTTTATCTTATCATTTAATCACGTCTCCTTCTACAATTATTAAATGTATCATGCTCTTAAAACATTATAGTAATAAGTATGTCTGGAATATGCAAGATGGACAAAACTAATAGCAAATATGACTCGGAGGTAAAGCAATCAATTACCTCTTCGTCTTTAAAAAAGGTGTTGAATTCCCACCTGTCAATATATAATGCGTTGACTAATCCAGATTTAGACGTTTCTCCTCAGCTTAATAGTGACGCCAGCGGTAATTACCCTCCAGAAATAAATGAACAGTTCTCTATAACTTCATGGCAATCTATAGGTAATGAATCGTTTAATGATTTGAGTAATTCGAAGGAAAAGGTGTCGTCGTCTATTTTGTCTAGTGTTTCCGATGAAGAGGATAAGGAAAAGGAATCTGCAGTTATTGTACCTTACCCCACGAGGGATAAGGTAATGGTATTTGAAACAGATGAAGAAGATGAAGATATTGATGAAGATAGGACGCTTAGGCCGAATATCCAATGTTTTAACTTGAGCGAGAATCCGAATTCATTTATAATGCCCAAGCTCACAGTTTCAGATAATATATCAAACAATGCTCACTGCATATTTCAAATAAGTGTATTGAGCTCGCCAAACTATGGAAATCATACTGATGCCTATCAACTAATTAAATATCTTGAAAAGGATTTCAGTAGCCCTTTGATTAAATTCAATCATTTTATAGTTAATCCAAAGCTCCTGTTATTTGATGAGAAAATAATTAGAGAGTCAAATTTGGTTTTTGTGATTAATGATGGATCATCTATATTCGTTAATTACTTATGCAGAATTTTTAGGGTTGTTGATGGGATAGATTCAGATAGTTTAGATAGCCTACCTAAGCTAACTATTATCAACATGCTAACAGTTAATTACTTTGTCAATTTATTTGATTTGTTGAATAATTTACGACCTTACCAAATATGGAAAACCTCATCATTAAAGCAAGATAACTTATTGAAGAATCTAAAAACATTGATTGAAATCGAATTTAGCCCAATGAAAGAAGAATACTTAAATAAGACGCTTACAACTAGAGATAAGAACTTAAGCTTGACTATAAGTAATAATTTTATGTATTCCAGTTTAGTGCCAAGCAAAAAGCCTGACTATAAATCTATTGAAAGAAGCTTCAAATCCGAACTTCATTTGAGTACTAATATAGATAATATTGATCCTTTACAATTATCTTCAAGCTTCTCAAGTTTAAAAGTATTCAATTCGATTATCAAGAAATTATTTGCATTTAACTCAGGTTGTGCTTCAAACGGAAATTCCAATAGCTACAATAGGTTGTGGTTGATTTGTAGCTTTACAATTGGCATTGGTATAGGCGTAGGAATTGCAAATGGTGCAGCAGCAATTCTAAATTTTTATTTCTACAACAATTACTTGACATCAGGATTAAATTCACCTCACTTTTTTGATTCGAAGCAACTAGCTGATGATACAGATTTCACAAGCACGCAAATCAACAATTCTATGGCAAATTTCTCTAATAATTTAATGGATTCATTAAAGAAATATGCTAATGATTTGAAAGAGTTGAAGTGTTTCGAAGAGATCTCCGAGTTGCCTAGTAATTTAAGGTCAGCAAGTTCAACGGTGATTGATTATTTTAAGGGCGGTTTAGAGAAACTAACTAGCTTCTTTTTGTACAGTAATCATTGATCAATTTTCAATTCTATTTAATTAAAGTTGGCTAATATATGTGGCTTTGGGTTTGATATATATATATATGGGGTATTAGTTTTAATATATGCAGGTTTAAATTTTTAGATAATAAAAAAAATAACGACAGCTGCAGGATTCGAACCTGCGCGGGCAAAGCCCAAAAGATTTCTAATCTTTCTCCTTAACCACTCGGACAAGCTGCCTTAGTTGTGGGATTGTAAGAGAACAGGCTCATAGGTATACAAGTTGTATAAGTATATGAGTTACAGCTTAGAATGTTGCAAGACGTTAGAATGTTGCAACGAATCAAAGAAACTATAAATAGGAAGAAGAATCCCGGTAAATCTCAGAATAGAGATCAAGGGAATTAGGACCTAAATAGAGAGTAATTAGTTAGTTGTCAATCTATTAGTTAAGATAAAGTTAGATTAGTAGAATCTACATCAAGTGTTAGTTATAAGAATTATCTAATTTAGACCCAGTTCCCTTACAGGGATTGTAAGTGTTCACACTTGTATATATATACTTCATTATTTTATGTAATATCCCATAATACTGTGAATACAAAAAATATAATTTTTAAAATTAATTAGAAATCAATGATAAAAAACTTATATTCTATGAACAACAATTTATGGAGGAGAATTAAGATTAGGTTTTATAGGTGGATTTATACCTGTTATAGGTGTTATTGCTATTGTTGTTCTTGAGTTTGCTATCAGGTTTGAGCTAGGTCTATGTATGTTCGAATCATACCGACTCAGAATAAAAAAGTCCTAGTAGCTTAATTGGTAAAGCCTTATAATGTCGCTATAAGAAATGACGGTAACGAAGTATGAAGAATATAAAATGTGTTTCATAGAGCAAGAGTTATATAACGAGATCAGAAAATCTGCTAGAGAAATCATTTGAAGCGTATTTTGTTGCATATTTTGTAGCATATATACAACTTAAAGCCGAAATCACCAAAAATGCCAAGATAATATGCAATGGCAAAAAGAAGAGTTTAAGGACCATCATATTATTCTGGTATAATTAATGAAAAAATATTGCATGCATTGATGCATTGAATATATAGACTCGGCAACATTGAGTATTTTTATTACTAAACATAGGCAGTTGCAATTAGCAAGAATTGTCAAATCTTGCAAAAACTGAATATTTTTATTGAGTATTAATTCTTATCTCATTGATAACTCGTATAAAATATTAAAGATCTTAATGTTAGGTTACAATTTATGGCTCAAAATCTATAATGAATTCGTAATTTTATACAAGCTTACAACTTTGAATCTGTATATAGAGGAATATAAAGAGCAATATAATTTCACATTCTATAAATTGGGCGTGTGGCGTAGTTGGTAGCGCGCTCCCTTAGCATGGGAGAGGTCTCCGGTTCGACTCCGGACTCGTCCATTTTTTTATATATACACTGTATATATTCTTATTTGGTCAAATCAAACACTACTTTATTTACTTTATGTTTATCAAAAATATCGAAAGCTTTCTTGGATTCGTCTAACCCTAGCTTGCAGTCAATAAATCTTGTAAAATCTGGTTTTAAAACTTCAAATAAATCCAAGGCCTCAGGAAATAATGACCAAGCATGGCATCTTCCGAAAGAAATATTGACGTTCTTCAAGTAACAATCCAATCCTGTAAAAGGTAATGGATCATGAGCCATACCAATGGAGCAGATAAAACCATTTCCTCTTACTGAATCATAGGCAGTTCTTAAAGCAGAGGATGCACCCACAACCTCTAAGACAACATCAAACCCCACATTATTAGTCGACTCTTTGATGAAATCGGCAACCCCATTTTTTTCCGTTTCAAAATTAATAGCTTTAAAGGCACCAAACCGCCTAGCTTCTTCTAAACGTGATGTGACACTGTCAACACAAACGACTTTTTCAAATCCGAAATGCTTAAGAATCCTCAAAGCACATAAACCAACAGGCCCCACCCCTAATTGCAAAATAGTAATATCCTTTATATCAGATTTAGTGTATCCATCAGCAGATTCATTTTTTAAATGATTTAATATTTTCTTAACTCCATAATAACCAGTAATAAAAATATCTGCCATCATTACATAGACCGCATCATCTTCAGTTGACTTACTTTCTGGCTTCCTAATTAAAGTTGACATAGCATAGGGAACCCTTACATACTCAGCTTGGCCCCCATCCAATCCCACTTTACCGAAAGTATTTGTCTTATCACATTGCCCAGAATATCCATGTTTGCAATACCAACATTCTCCACATTGAATAGTAAAAGTACTTAATACATCATCTCCAATTTTAAAGTCCGAATCGGTAATTGCAGATCCTCTGGATACAATTGTACCTAAGAATTCATGTCCTATAATTTGATCTTTTGATCCTAGTTTAATATGTCCTCTGTAGGTATGTAAATCAGTTCCACATAAGCCGGAATATTTAACTTTCAAGATTACATCTGTTGGGTCTTGAATCGTTGGGCTCTGTTTAGTTACCGTAGAAACTTCATAAGGCCCACTAAGGACAATAGCTTTCATAGTTTGAGGGATTGATGTATTCATGTCAGATGTGGCTTTTGTTGATATAATATTAAACCACGGCTATATATTTTTCACTATTTATCAGAATATGCGAGGGGTGATTTGTGGAGAAGCACAAGACTCGACTGTAGAACAAGGTGATTTAAAATGATAAATATGCATTGAATATAGACAAACTATATTATATTATGTAGAGTATTCCAAACTATACGACCCAAACCGGCATATACATCTTTATAATATAGAAATTGCTTCCCCATATTAACTGTACAGAAAAAAAGAACATTGAGACAAATTAAGTCGCCACCAAGTGCATAGAATAAGTAAAGTATAACTGTAGATGTTGTCAATGCCCATGAAAAATTGGATTCCGTAGTTGTCATTGAAGGGAAAAAATCGCTCATAATTCGGGAAAATCTGAAAATTAACGTATCTTCGTGAAGGTTACACTTAGTTTTGACTTTTCCATTGTCACTGAATGTAACACAGGTCATGTTTATTAAGCTGGAAACCCAATTAAATGCTGCTGTTGTGGCTACCTTCCAAGTAGAATAGGTATGAAAGTCTTCGTCCTCTTTAAAGTAGAAAATACCTTTCGATCCCCTAACTATAGTTTGGTGTCTTTCAAGGAGTCCTGAATAATTTCTGAACATGTAGGTGATTATATCCCGTAAGAAATTATTTGAAAAAGTAAGTAAATTACTAAATATAAATAAGTTTCTCAAAATATTATGGAAATAAGCACTGGATGCTATAATAAATAAACTGAATCTAATTACTCTCATAAGGTTTGTCAATACAATTGTTGCAAGCCTGATTAAGGACTCTCGGATATTATTGGGACCAAATCTCCTCCAAAGGCGACTGTAGTGAAAAATTGGAAGTGGAAATAATCCAAATTTCCATAAAATGGAGACATACCTATCAGCACCTTCCTGTTCCCGTTCCTTTTGTTTTTTAAAATACTCATTAATGTTTCTAGATGTCAACAACTCATTTATTCTCTCCAATCTTTCATTTTGTTCTTGTAAAGGTAAATCGGTAAACAAGTCTGCGAACTGCCCTCTATTGAAAATTTCTACAAGATCCGTATCAAGTTCCCGAAAAATATCATTTTGATCCAAGCTATCAATATGTTCATCCGCTGGATGCATTCCTATTGTCTTTGTTATGGATATCTCGATAAAAAAGTTATCCTATCGAAGAACTTTTTGCGAATAATCATAGTAAGAGAATATCCTCAGAATACGTTCTCTGCAGTCTTATCAGAATCTCATATTTAGTTATTTTTGCTTATAAAATGACATAGTTATTCTGTAGAGAAGATTCATTCGAAATTTTGAACTAATTTCAAAATGAAATCAGGCATGCTCCCATGATATCTAATGAAAGAATCACTCCATAAATAAATTAATTCTTTGCTGAACTCAAGATGTTCCTGAATTATATTTCCGGGTAGCTTTATATGGCCCTTGAGTTTATGCTTGATTTGATATTCAGATATAAAGATAAACCGTTTGCCATTGTACGAAGAATTCTCATCGTAGAACAGATCAACAAGGATTAATTTATTAAGATCATCAAAAATCTGAGGGATTAAAAATGTGTTTCCATTATTTATGTCCCAAACATTTTCCTTTTCTTCGTCATTCAATGAATCCCACAACGCATGTATTTTATACACTATTGCCCAACCATTGGTATAATTTTGTATTAAATTATCCGTTGCAAAAAATTTGTATTTCTCGTGCTCTGATAGATTCAATGGGCCATAATCATACTCTATTGTAAAGTAATTTCTCAATTGTATAAAGAACCAGAATGTTTTTAGATGAATACCGCCATATAATAACATTCCCCATATTAGTCGGTCATATAGAACTATAGAACTGGGATCATCGTGTGCCTTCAAAGTTGCAGCAATTAAATATTTCCTCATCAGTTCACCTAAGTATGATTTAGAATATCGAGAACAGGTAGTCATTACTATTTGATCGTTATTTTCTACCTTTATATTGGTACACTCTATTTTTGATAACCTTTCATATATGAAGCCACAGGATATGAAGTAAGCACTTAGTCTACCACTCAGGTATTCTGTTGTAATATTGATGTCATCAACTGCAACCAACGTAGATAACATACAACCTAACTCCTGTTGGCTGCACTCCAATTTACCTAGATTATAGCATTGGCAGAATAGTATACTGATCACACGTTTAGTAACTGAAGACAAATATTCATTTTTATTTGTGAAAAATTTGAATTTTTTATCTAAGGCTGCGAAAAAATTTAGGATCCATTTAAAAATATGAATGGCTTCTTGATATTTCTCATTCAAGTACTTTAAAAATCCCGATACTACTTGATGTTTAATTATTAAACCACATAGTGACATAAGCGTCCTCGATGAACTTTTGTGATTCCACCTATGCAATTGTTTTGCAAGTGTTTTTGGGTCAATTGAATAATCAATTTCTGGATGCCTATCTATTTCAAAGTTAATAAATTCATTTATCATGTCCTCTTTTCTTTTTAACTCTTCGAAAACATATAGCGGTCCAAAATATTTTAGAGCTGTAAAAACTTTGTGCAATGGATCAGATACATGAAGCTTATTGGAATTTGATTTCCATAGATTTAGACCTTCAAGTGCTTCATCTACAAGCCTTTTCGTAACAATACAGCACCTTCCTAGAGAAAAATCGTTTAGTCTTCCATCAAATTTAATATAAGCTTCGGCTTGTTCATGTATTGGAATAAAATTGGTTTTATTGATTCTTAATGAAGTTAGTATTATATGTCGTCTAATCCAATTGTGCCATATATGTACTCACATTTCCATCCCTCCTTTTTCATAACAATTTAAGTATTTATTTAATTCAGATTCATATCTGTCTACTCGTTCTTGAATTCTTGGTACTTTAGCTTCATTTTCGCTGCTGATAAGAAGATCTAATCTGGCCATATTAATAAGTTCTTCGAAGGAATATACAGCGCATTCTAACAGGCCTAATGTTTTGAATATTTGAATCAAATACTTTATCAATTTCTCCTTTTCAGCCTGATTTGTGGAAATCTCTATTGTAATGGACAACTCTCGCAAAGCAGGCCCAACTCTGCCTAGCTTAAACAATGTAAGGGAAATAATAATGCGAGCTGAAGCGGGTAAATTCGGATACTTATTTAAAGATGGTATAAGTGTTAAAATCTCGTAGTATTCATTGGCATTAAATAATTTTGATAAGTCTTGAGAAACCCGTATGATATTACTTGAAGTGAGCGATTCATTATCGCCTAAGGTTGATTCCTCAGACAAATTGTGGTCTGAATATGCCTCTTTATCGGATTCAATAATAACCTCTTTACGATTAGACATTTTACTAAATAAGGAATAATAGACGGTAGGTAGGGGAAAGCAGAAGTGTATTATTATATCTGTGGATGCAAAATCTATAAAATCAAAATAATCGTGTAATAACCAAAATAACAAACCGGCTAACTGTTAGCAAGATCAAAGAATGTCTTATGGTCCATATGACGTAGCTTTCTCGACGCATTTTTATGGCTGGCGAGTTTTGGATCTTCGCTGTTACAAAGTTTCAATAATTTCAAGCTATATTGATAACATTTAAAACATATGTTTGGGTCCACATGTAAAAACAGAGTAACCGACTTGATTGAGATTTGTAATTTATTGTCATCAGTTCCGAACCTTTCTTTAGCTTCGAACATAACGACAATCAACATAGACGCAAATAAGGTGTTGATATCGTAGGCAACCAGAATCGGTAATGACGAAAGTACTTCGATTAGTGACACAGTATTTTTTAAAATTTCTGCCACCTTAGTATTTTGTTCTGTAGCACTATTATCTTGACACAACAATCTTGATAAATCATCTCTAATCGAATAGGGCAAGTGGAGGTTCAAATCAAAATTCAAATGTTTCAAGATGAGTTCTTCTCTGTATAACAACTGATCTCTCCAACTCCAAAAAACATCACTTTGTTCGTCAATCTTTTTGTTCGGATTCTTTATCACGCATCCTGCCATTGCAATCTTATCTGGTGGTCTGTAATTGTCATTTAATTTGCAAGATATTGCTATCGCAGCACAAGCGACATAGTATTTAGAAGTGGTTATTGGCATTCTCATGTAAAATCTATTTATATAAACCGTGGCTGCCAATATTGTCCTACTATCCAATTTAAGCCCAGAACCTAGTCGAATAACAAAATCATGCAAACTTTCTCTAGTCTTTAACTCTTGCGTTACCGTTAATTGTTTCCGACTTGGAGAATACTTAATAAACGAATCCTCCAGAAATAACCACGTATTATCATCAGGAACCGTATAATGCTCTCTTATTTGCCCTCCATTCTTTTTATTAGGTTCGAGATTCTCTTTCAGCATTTTGTCCTCCAGTAGCGACTAATATAGATACCAGTGATGTATTTTATAACCACTAAATAGGAATCGTGCGACACACATAAATTTAAAACAGTAGTTAAGTATTATCAACGTGATAGTTTCATGAACAGTAGCTAGACTATGGCTTCAATGAAATTTAGGCAAATAAGATGCTATATTAGAGATAGTGAACTTATTCTTATATCTGATAGAGAAAAAAATACAATACGATTATAAGTCGCCCATCTAACCAAGTTTCTCCTAGTCGGGAGAAAATCCAGAAATTCAAAAATAACATTAAATCAAATTAGTTATTATCCACAGTTGTCATTATTTCTTTCTAAAACACTCGTAGACATGTACTGATATATATATATACGTCTAGAGATATTCATTCATCGATAGCATCAACGAATCAGCCTGCAACACAGATACTGCATATAACCAACTGGCAATTTTTTCAAATAAAATTCGTTCATCAATCTTCAGTCAATAATGAAAAAACTTCAATAGCACATAACATACGTTAAAACAGCAAATATGTCTGAAGAAACATCTTTTATGCACTTGGTTAGACCAAGCGTTGCTGCACCAGCTGCATCTTCGACTACTGGACCTTGTAATATCAGAATTGATACATCTGCGTGTTTTCAAATTTTAGAGATCGTTTCCAAGCAAGTTCTTTCATCGAATAAGAGAATTATTGGTACATTATTGGGATTTAGATCAGATGATGGAAGTGAATTTGATGTCAGAGATGCTTTTATGGTCCCATGCACTGAAACAGGTGATTCAATAGCTATTGACGATCATGCTCATAAAGCCCTTTACCAATTATATAAGAAAGCTCACCCTAAAGAACATGTTTTAGGATGGTTCGATAGTGCTAACAAGATAGATGCAAATACTGGATTAATTCATGACTTTTATTCTAAAGGTACCGATCGTGCTTATCCGTTCCCAGCGATCTACTTAAATGTTGAATACTTGGGTGAAAACCAAGAAATAACCTTCCCTAAGATTTCTACTTACATCGGCGCAGCTATTGGTAAATTGAGTTCTAATACACCAAAGATTGGCTGGAACACGGCTAATACTACCAGCTCTTATATTTTTACTCCAGTTCCAAATAAAGTTATAAATAGTACCATCAGTGAAAAGCTTGTTATTAATCATTTATCCGAAAATCAACAAAACAACGAACCAATTTCAGTCTCAGCAAATTCAAGAACGTTATCTCATTTATCCAACCAATTAAGCTCTGTTGGTGAAACAATTGACAAATTATTGGCCTATATCGAATCCACATCTAATTCAGATAGTGATATCGATTTATTAAGATTGTTAAGTAATACTTTATTAAACAAACCTCAATACTTGACTGACTTAAAGGAATTGGAATACCATTTCCGTGCCCACAATCAAGATGTTATTATGATCGAATATTTGACTAAAGCTGTCAAGGAACAAATTGAGTTAAGTGCAAGATTAACTGCTAGCTCAGAAGCTGATAAGAAATGAGTTTTAGGGGAATCATTTTTTTATAATTCTTACATTTTTATATACTAGTATTTAATAAACTTCACATTCCGGTAACATAAATAGTTCTTTGCTGTTGTAAAATGTCTAATATAAATGTGTAGTTCAACCTTGTATGGTGATTGACTATTGTGGCTGAAATTTTCACAGCTCATCTCAAAATTTCTCATCTATCAAAGTTAACTTATCAAAATAACCTTTTACTCCGTATAGCATAGTTAAATTGAAACTTAATTAGCTATATATATTAACTAACAACCGTTACATTTGAATATTAGTTACTTCATTTTGTAAAACTTATTCGGTGTTGAGTTTCTCGTGGGTTATCAAAAATATAAAATAACGAAACATACTAAGATTGTTTCTGATTCCATTGAGATATTAATCGAGTATCAACCAAGTGTTCTATATTATGTATCATTCAAACTTCAAAGCTTATTCATTTATTTCAAAATTTCCTGATTCGAAGCATAGTCAAATCACTGTTTAACTTAAAGTAATTTTTATTGAGGATAGAGATAACAACAACAATACAAATAATCAATACTAGATATGGCTAAAAGTCCCAAAAAAGCGGGGGCTAACTCGAGGGGCAGCTCACGCCCCCAAGAACTGTACAATAAAGATGTTCCACCCAAAGTTGGTGGAAAGAAAATTAAAGCATATAAGAAAAATTTCGTTAAACCTCCCCAACGACGTTTTAGTATAGCCGATACAAGCTCATCAGGCTCGAATTCTGAATCAGAGAATGGGGGAAACTATAACTATTATGAAACTAACAATTACAATTCAGGTTCCGATTCAGATTCTTCTTTAACTGCGGTAACAGATAACGATGAGGCCGAGGCGTCAAGAAAGGGTTCTGTATTCTTTGAGAGTGCTGATAATGAAGAGTTCTATAAACCAACGAGGAAGTCCCCTAAGAAGAGTAAACAGACTAACAAGAATACATACAAGCCAACAAGATCAGCCAAAAAATCAAATAATGTTGCCAAGAAGAGAACACCAAAGAAGACCGTTAATTGGAATCAATGGGATAACCAATTGAATGAAGATGCTATTTCAGAAAAATCAGAATCTTCATCTGACGAGGAAAAAGTTGGACTAGGTGGGTTATACTCCATGATGAACCACCAGAAACAGGCTCAGTCAGATTCAGATGATTCGGAATCAGAATCAGACGAAGAAGAACACGATTATTCTTCTTCTGATGACTCTGACGTTGACTTCGTAAAATTACAAGCGGAGAGAAAGGCTAAATCGATGAAAGCAGTTAGAGCTATGAAAGGGTTATCGAATCAACAAGAAGATCACTACCAAGATGATTCAGATTCAGAAATATCGGAGCCTATACCGGAGAAAAAGATGAACAGAAATAGAAGACGTAGTAGTTCGATGTCAAAACCAAAGTTTGGTAGGAGGAAATCTGATGTAGCATTGCCAGATATCAATTTCAAATTCGAATTTGATGATTATAATAAGTTTGATAACGCCATAATTGATGAAGAAGACGAAGAGGATGAACTAGAAGGGATTGAAAAAGTCCAGGCATCAAGCGGTGGAGACAAGGAGGAGGATATCGGTGAGGAGGTAAGTTATGCTGCACCTATTAAGAAACAATATGCATCTAATGATAACGATAATAATGACATTGCCACTAATCACAATTTTGAATTCGACTTCGATTTTAATACACAACTACCCCAGGTTCCGAGGATCAATGATACTGAACTAAATTCTGATGAAGATTATGAAATTGATGATAATGAATTGCTAGCTACTTTGCAAGCAGATAATGATATGGATCAGTTTTCCGCTCCTAATAATACAACGACACATACAAGAAACAATTCTATTGGATCATACGGTGATGAAGAAGAAAATGATCCGTTTTTGAAGGAAGAAGAAAAGTTTCTTGTTAATGAATTTGAGAATAATGGTTTTGATGAGGATGATTCTGTGAATGTCGGAAGCTTTGATTATAATGACCCCTCGGACAGGGATAACTTGATCGATTCGTTTAATGTAATGAATGCAAATCAGAATAAGGATGTGATTCAATACGCTAGTAGTGCCGATAGTAAGTCAGATGAAGATGATGAGGATGACGAAGATGACGAAGACGAATATGATGATTTTATTGACTTTGACGCTCCGTTATTCGATAAAGATGAAGAAGATGATTATGATGTCTATGAAGAGTTTAAAGTAAATGACCATGATAGTAGAAAACATTTGCAGCATAAGAAAAAGAGACCAAAGTCAAGGAAGAGAACCAATGGAATTGGCAATAGTGACGAGGAAGACGATTCCTATTTGTGGAACTATTTTTTTAGTTCTGATAATAGCTCACTGAGTGGTGAAGATGAAGAGAATTATAGGTATGATGATTCTGAAGAAAAAGTAATAATGGAGAAACTTTTCAAAAATATGGAAAAGGAGAACCGTTCTAAGAAGCTTATGCGCCGCAAAAGTAAGCTGATGGCACTTGATAAAAATCATTATATACCATCGGATAATGGATATGAAAGTGGCGAATCTACTGACGTAGACTTGAGTCTTCCACCTTCTACAGACAAGAAATCTGGATCGAAAATGGCAAAAGAAGTGTTATCTTCAAAGACAGCTGACTATAGACCTCCGGTATTAGGTACTTGGGCTGCGATTGACAGCAAACCTTTTGGAATTATTGACGGTTTATCAACTAGATCTTTGGGCAATAATGCCACTGTCAATAACTCTAACAATAAGCAAATGGAACCTAGACTGCTTTCTCGAAAAGGTATCGCTCCACTACATACAAATACAACAACAGATGACCTGGCATTGGGTCTAGATGAACTCTTAAATGTCAGTGAACTAGATGATGATGACGAGAATGATGCCAAAATATGGAGAGATTTTAATAATCAAAAGAAACAAGTACCGTTGGGTGCATTTCGTAACAAATCCATTCTACAAAATCAATTAATACACCCAGAGAACGTTACCGTACCAAATAATTCCTCCTACAACCATACCAGCAAGTCCAATAATGAATTCAATAAAAGAAGATACTCTTTATCAAACCACCAAGATACCGGTTCTTGGAGAAATAATCTGGCCACCAAGTATGCAAGCGTGAAAAAGCCTGTACATGATCGTAAATTTTCACTGTCCCATTTACCGATTCCAAATATTGATTCTCCCATTAAAAACGTCCCCTCTAAACTCAAAAGAAGACGTGCATCGATCGTAGAAGCCGTATCCGAGGGCTTAAGGCCAACCAAGTCAGGTCTTTTTAATGAAGATGCATTGGCTGATGTTGAAGAAATCCTCGGCGAAGATACAGATTTAATGGGCTTGATAAAGGGCTTATGACAACCATTAATAAAATAACAGTTTTTCAGTGATAAATATTTTTAAGTTCTACATTTATATACGTTATTAGTTTTTGTAATTAATATTTACCTAGTTATACCAATATATTCAAACATACCAGAAATTACTGTACATAATTAAGTAGTGGCAATACCAAATAGTGGCGCTAGTGGAACCAGTAATTTTTTTCAACATACTTCTATGTTGTTGATACTATAAACTATATTAAAATCCAGTATCTGTTGTGTTGGTAGTTATCAAAAGCGTCTGGTTTCGGACATACTAATAATTGTAATTTTACGTTGATCAACTTCGACATTATATTATCGCTCAATACATATTATATTCTCTGATATAATAAATAGACCATCACCGAAAGCATCTTTCATAATATTATATCGAAACAAGTAATAGTAACGCTGTATCTCCAATACATTTGTTATAGTTACTATTTATATATATAAACATACAAACGGGAGTTTTTAGTAACTTTGATCGTTCAAGCGCTTAAACTAAGTAAACTGCCAAGCTAAGAACATAATGTCGACTAGACGTTCGTCAAGGGCCAATAAAGGTCAACATAGCAAAAGAGAAATAGATTTCTATGTGGATGAAGAAGACTTGCCATCTGAAAGGAAGAGACTGTTAAGTAATAGCTCACAAGATAATAAACGGCCGCATTTGGACCAAGATGAAGATGATGGAGATTATAAGGAAAACGGTGAAGAAAAAAAGGATGACGATATAGAAGAGGAAGGTGAAGTAAGGTGTACCCCATGTGGTACGACAAGTGAAAACTATGATGAAGATAGCGACCAGGGGGGCACGATGATTGAGTGTGAGTCTTGCAAAACCTGGCAACATGCCAAGTGTATGGGCTACAGGACATCTAAGACAATTCCAAAGCATTACAGATGTAATGTTTGTAGTGGGTTGAATGGTGATAAGTTGGAAAAGACTAATGTTGACTCGTCCGCTATTAGTGAAAAATTGAAAGATAAGACCAGGGCAAGCGTGGCAAAGGCTTTCGTTAATGTTTTCAAAAGGAACATCCCCGAATCATATAAATCACCTGAAGGAATGGACAACGAAAAGTTATCGTCCAAATGGGCCATCGAATTGGAAAGAGAGATTTTTATTTGGTGTCCCAAAAAGGATAAGAAATATACCGACAAAAGTCGTAGTCTTATGGTGTTGATCAAGAAGCCTAACGTTATGACTCGTCTAATCGATGGTGAATTGTCGTTTACAAAGTTAGTCAATTCGCCACCAGAGGAAATTGACAGTGAATTAAAAGAATACGCCGAAAGAGTGAGGCTGGAATCGATCCGTCGTTCAGTTTTAACGGTAGATGCAAATCAAGGTCAAAGAATCAGAAGGACCCATAAAGGTGAAGAAATAGTTGAGGATGCAAGTAACCAACAAGAAGATGTTGATATTAGCATAATGACAAGGAACATTGATCACCGGAGGTTTGAAGATGAAGAACCTGCAAGAGGAATAATAGTTAACGATAATAGTAAGCCAGCATATAATAACTATATGGAAGATGAGGATGATGATGAAGTGGGAGAAGAAGAAGCAGAAGAAAAGCAAAAACAAGGATCTGATAAAGAAGGATCTACATCGGACGACAAAGAGGGGTTACCCCTGAGTGATATTGATGATGTTCCCGATTTAGATGATGATGAATTAGATTTCATTATTAAGGGAAAGAAAGAAACAAAAGAGGAAACGAGAAAACCACTGAGTATCAAATTGCCTCCTATTTTTTCATCAAAGATATGGTCAGGCCGTATTACATTTCCGGATTTTGCATCGTTCGGTGCTACTGGTGAATTTTATACTTGTTCAAACTACAAGAATCCAACCAACCCACAAGAAGTTAAACTTCATAATCGATACGTCAACATTTCGAAGGAAATACTTTCCAAAGACCATTATGAAGTTGAGGGTCGATTGGATAGAACAAGAGCAGATGCGTATTTGGACAAGATTATAACTACAAGAGACTTAATTTTAGTTGAAATCAAATGCACTGAAAATCGGAGTGGATACGATAAGTTGTACAGGTATTTACTTGAAAGAAATAAAGTAGGAGTTTTATCAGGTAGGCCGGCATTTGTTAAAGATGCATATTTGTTAGGCATAGATGGTAACGATTTCAATTTGCCAGAATATTTAAAGGCTCTTCATAAGATGGTTGGGAAAGTAGGGTTGTTTGCTTTATATATTGTTAAGAAGGACTATGTACCCACTGGCCCAAGTATCCTCAAAAAGTCGACCCCTAACCCTACAGATTATAACTCACATTCATCTAATGCATCTTCAAAAGAAAAAACTCCATTATTGGATTCAATTTTATATAAGCTTGGTGGAAATGGTACCAAAAAAGAAAATATTCAAATTCAAACTCCTCAATACAATCCACCAGTTGCACAAAATGGATTACCTACTAGTTTAACCACAGACCAGCTTTCGTACTTATCAGGGTTGGTTCAGCAAAACCCTCAAGTTCAGCAAAACCCTCAAGCATTAATTCAGTTGTTGCAACAGCAAAAGAACACTGATTATTCTCCTTATCATTAAGTTATGTTCAGTAGACATGTATAATATTCTGTATAGTTTTTAGCTCCTAATCTCCCTTTAATTTATCGTTAGTGGAACTGACCCCTAATTATTACTTAATTATCAACGTATAAATAATTTGTTTAAGTGTTGTTTTAATATATGAAGCTTCTTTGTGCAACTATGGAAAATGTGAATTTTGGTGCTCTCAATTATGCCTAGATAGAATTAGATTTTAGAATCAACGTAACATACTGTTCTATTATTCTATTAATGCCTAAAGTTACAACTTATGGGGAAAGACAGTATTAGTTTAGTTGGATTGGATATTGAGGATTCGACAGTTCATAATCAAACCCCAAGGAAATTATCAAACCAGTCGCAAAATGACATGAATAGTAGTTTGATATTTGGGAATGAGATCACTTCTAAAGGTAGTCAAACACAAAATGTTGACGTAGAGGAAAAACCATTTAGTTTAGATAACGAATCAAATGATAATACAACCCATAAACGCACATTGGTGAAAGATGCACCAACTCAGAATGATATTACATTTGAACTATTACAAAATCCGAACGATACGCCGTTTCTTTCCAAACTAAAAGATCCTTTTGACGACACATATAATGAATCATTACAGAAATTAAGTATCGAGACCCCATTGAATAAAAAAATTAGTTCTCAATTGGATGATACCGTTCCATTACAAAGTAAACCGACACGTAAATACAATTTTGAGACTCTACGTAATGAAGCTGATAATTCGTGTTTAGAATATGAAACGCAAGGAAATGAGACGATATTCGGTAACCGAATATCTAACGACGCTGATACCCAAATAGTAAATAATTTATCCTACGACACTTTGAGATTCGCAGCTAATTCAAATAGATTTATTAAATCGAATGAATTTATGTTTAATGAAGGAACACAAGTGGATTCGTATAAACATAAGTATTATATTGAAAACGATACGCAAATAATTGATCCTAAAACGAATGATACACAAGTAATAGTTCCTCCTCAAAATGATTGCAATATAGGAACAACCAAAGTAGACGAAAATGAAGATAATCTTACTTCTTCTAGTCCTCAAAATGCAATACAAATACCCAGTACATTTGAAAAGCCGTTTGTTTCTCGACCACAAGTAATAAATACTCAAGAAGAAGAGCCCGATAGCACACCTAGCAATACTAAAGTTGATCTTTCAACCAGACCTGTATACTCCAGTAGTCAAAGACTTGGAGAAGAAGAAGAGGAGGAGGAAGTAAGGACTGATGATGAAAAGGATAACGATAGGCTGAACCAACAAGGACTATATTATGAGGATAGCTTATTGGCACATCACCTTAGGCAGAAGAGAAGGCTATCTAACCCTGAAAGTAACAGCATTCGTAGAAAAGCGATAAAAGCTTCACCGAATAATGATAGCTATGAGAATATGGATAAGCAAATCCCACTTAATAATATGTCTAAAACTCCGTTATCACTTAAAAACAAGCATCATCATCAGATAGCTGTCTCGCCTAGTGAAATTGATGAATCGTCCCCAGGTATCAAGAGAACAGATATTTTGGGATTTCCAAATAAATCATCCCCTCAGACTTATAATGATGCCTCTAATACTAATAACAATGGAATCAATAAAATAAAACCTCAATCAAACCTACCATCTTCACCTACAAAGGAGCGAGCAAGAATAGAAATGGAAATGAAACTTCCCAGACTACAAAGTACTGAATTGAAGGATACAATCGCAGTAAATGAAATAAATTCAGAAGATAACAGTTCTGAGTTAGAAGATATCGACTTAGTGCATTTCAATGATACAGATTCAATACCTACTACTACAAGAAAGAGCCGATCCATTTCAGTTGATACATCGTCACAATCTCAAGATGAATTACAACCTAACCAGGATTCAAGCCAGATGTCTGCCATGGATGTGAGGATGAATGATTTACACGGAGAGCGAAGAAAAATAGATAAGGTGCTATTTGAAGAAGCCCTGAATGTTCTAACCCAGACTGATATTCATTACATGGAGAGCGTTTGGGTTTCATTCAAGTTCAATATGTATACAGGTAAAGCAACCAAAGTAGGTCATGATAATCTGATAGTTGAATTCGAAGAGGGGAGCTATTCTATTAAGAATTCAGATTTATATTTGCTTGATATCAGAATTGGCGATAAGCTTAGAACAAGATCATCGAAATATAAATTTGTGGTTACTGGATTAGCTTACAACAAGAATGGGGATAACATTAAATGTATTCGAGGATATAATGTAGTTTCTTTGCGAAGAATATCTAAAGGTAAAGGAAAGAAATTCGAAGAACTAGAAGCAAGCCTATCCGAATGTTATATGGAACTTTCAGACTGGATTCAACATCAACAAATGTTTCAGTTTTTGTTCGATGGCCAAGATTTATTAAAGCAAGATGGAGGAAACATTTTTTTGAATAGTCTTAGTCTCGATATACATAGAACACCATCAAGAAACACCCGATATTCAAATACACCCGACGTTATGGAATATGATTTGAAATATAGAAATGGACCATTGAGCAGTCCATCAAAAAAGAATGAATCGAGGATAATAAATGGCGGTACTTTAACGAAATTAGGCTCTAGCGGTCTATTTTCAGGAATGTTATTTTGTCTTACATTCGGAAAGAGCATCGACGGGGATAAAAAGGAAAAAATCAAAACGGCAATTGAAAATAACGGGGGTTCACTACTTGATGAAGGACTCCACGATATTTTAAAGTATTCCAGATCTCAGGATGGGTCATTGGAATTAGAATCCCCTGTATTATCAGAATTTTCTTTTGGGGCAGTCATTTCAAATAGCTTTTGTCGTAGTGCAAAGTATTTACAAGCGCTTGCTTTAGGGTGGCCAATTTTATCCGACTATTATATATTTGATTGCCTTAAAGACAATAAAAAGTTAACCCACTGGCCAGTATATTTATTACCAGCGGGCCAATCACAATATTTGGGAAGCGTTAAGAGCTTAGAAATTTTCAAATTCAGACAGAACTATGAAACCAACAAGGAATTATCTTATCAATTGAAGAACAATAATCATTTATTACAAGATGTCTTTATTGTCATAATAAATAACAAAGCAAATCTTAAGACATTACAAACTTGCGAGTTTATCTTTCATGCATTTGGAGCGAAGTCTTTGAAATACTGCTCGTCCGTCAATGAAATAGTCGATGTCACCAAACAATGTAAGGATGACCCAATATTAGTATATGATAACAACGAGACAATAAAACAAGATATGAAAACATTAAAAGCTGAAAATACAGGTGGAACTCGTACGAGATCTCAATCAAGGGCTAGCACTAAGCAAAACTCTGATATTAAATTGCTGAAATCAACTTCTAAAAAAAAGAATATTGGTTTTATTAATTGGGAATGGGTAGTTCAATGTGTTATAAGCGGATATATTTGGGACCCGGAATATATATAAATCACTGTAGATGAAATATTTTGTTTGAAAGTAAAACAATCATTATTCATTAAGTTTATAGTCTATAGAAATGATAATTAATATATACTAGGTATTTTAGACCACGCGGAATAACCGCTTAAACAATACGCCTATAACACCTTTGATTAAATTAAATCCACTGTCAGCTCTAACGGCATCACCATTTTCTTCTAAACGTCTAAGTAAGTATTCTTTGGTTTCTAATGGAGGGCCCCAAGCAACATATTTAATGACGTTATCAACATTATGAGTTTTGATCAAATTATGAGTAATATTATCAGCCATACCTAATAATTGGCCTAAAATAACATTATTTTTGTTTTTATTATTCACCAGGGTAGATTTTTTCAATTTTTCAGTAGTCAATTTTAAGGAATCGGCATTATGAGAAGCTACAACCAAATGACCAATTGTTAATTCATTCTCCTTATTGGCCAAAATAGATTCAATGCAATAAGTAATACCTTGATTATAGTTCAGGTCTGTACATTCTTTTGTTTTATGGATGACTTCTCTATTCTTCTCTGAATGAATATAGGCACCTCTGACCAATTTTAAACCTAATCTATAATTGTTTTCCATCGCCAACTTTTCTTCTAAAGCCAACAAATCAGACGAACCAGCCAAATACATCTGCAACGTACCAACTATAGAAACAGGCTTATTGAGTGGATTATATTTCGCATATAATCTTCTTTGTAATTCATAGACACCTTCCTGTAATTCGTGCTTCTCGGCATCAATAACACCTACAATGAATGGTGCAGTCCTATCAGGAAATTTTTGCGATAATTTTAGGTTTTCTTCGTAAATTGTTCCGCATACATTGGAAGCCTTATCAACCAATTCTTCGAACATGGCAGCATAATGAGGATCAGTTTTATAGTATTTTAAGACATTTGATGCATCTTTAGCGAACCCAGTTGGCTTCAATGCAACATATCCTGGAGGGATAGAATTAATATCCTTCCCGGACTCCTTGATAATGGTCAATATGTGCGGAATTAAGATCTCGGTGACCGAACGTTGCGTTTCGCTGACTATAAACTCGGGATCTATGTTATCATTCCCGTTACATGCTTCAATAGTTAATGAAAGCATCATATTATTGATGCCCCTTTTGCTTAACCGCAACCCTGTCTGTTTCACCTCTTCAATATTCTCACCACCACAGTATAATTTGTATACAAATGCCTTTATAACCGACATAGGTACATATGGAAACATTTTAATACACATATTCAAAATCGGTTTGTTCAATGTTGCAGCTCCAATAACTACATACGACAATAACTCACTAACTTTAAAATCCTTCAAGTAGGTAGTACTGTCTGGGATCTTAAAATTCTCATGGTCAATACCGACCTTAGCAATGCCAGACGTAGTTGAACTGCTACTTCTACCAGCCTGTTCGTGTGGAATATTAACTCCGAATGTACCATTCAGCTTGTTTGGAGATTCATGGAATAATCTATAGTATCCTACTCCAGGTACCAATTTCTTACAATGTGGAATGCGAGCTCTAATGCTAACTCTAGTAGCACCTCTAGCAACTAAAGTCATTTACCTTTCAATTATAATGATAGTTTCTTCTTAATCTTAGAATATAGCCAATGAATAATAATAGTAGGGGGATATGACCATTTATTTATATTCGAAGTAGGCATCATTGTATGGCTATCAACGGCGAAGGGTTTAAATTTGCAACCGTTTGCGACGAGCATAAAAAGGGTAAAGTAAGCGAGCAAACAAAAAAAATAAAAATGTATGGATGCTGGTGTATGGATCCCATAAATCTGTTAGGCACCTGACGTGATGAATATGAAAAATTTGTACTATAGTATGTAGAGAAGATCAGTAAAGTAGCGGGATATGTTGGCACGAAGTATACGTAAGCCAACGGGACGTCAGTTCTTGAATGAAATAATACATACAAGGCAACTTACAACAAGTAAGAGGGTATGGGCAAATGATAAGATCAATATTCCATCAGTGATACTAGACGAGTTGAGAGATACATCAAAGATAGCACCATCACCCAAAAACGGCGATACAAATAAAAAGATTTTGATCTTGGATCCAAGTCAGACAGCAGATAGGAAGTTCCGCAGATTGGTTGATTTGCACTCAGAGACTGATACCCATGGCAAGAATTTGGTTACACCTATTAACATATTCCAGGATGAGATAACTTTAGGAACCAGTGGGGACTCGATTAATAGTTCAATAGACAACTTGAAGCCAAAGGCCCATGAAATAACAATAACAAAGTATGATTCGTTAAGAAAGATGCTTAGTAAGTCGTTTACCAAGTCACAATTGCGAGACTATATCAATGAATCATACGTCCAACCAAGCTTTAGCGGAACTAAGAAGGGTATATCGAGCATAAATAAAGATAAACTCTCGCGCATAATAATTGAAGACATATGGCTGATTGGCAAGTCAGATAAATTATCGACGTTGGAAGATTTGTTAATCACGAATTCAGTGAAGTTGAGTAAACCGGAATTATTCTTATTGTTACTGCAAAATGGCTTCATATTACAATATCTTTCCAGAGTAGGGGTGAGGGTTTCTTTCGATACAGAACATGATAAGATTAAGTTTACTGGAACTGAGTACCAAGTTACTAATGCAGAAATTATCCTTAATTTAATCTTGAATAAGGCGCACAAGGAAACCTTGAACTTAAGTACAATTAAACGATTATCTCTTGAGAAATATAATGGATTTTCATTAGAAAAAATTGGCAAAAATACTGAAGTGTATTTTAATCATTTGAATAACGACAATTATGAACTTTTTGCATTAAACGAAAATCAGATTAAGAAATCCAAACGATTATTGTTATGGTCATTAAATTATAATAAGCACTTACGGGAAATGCTAGTCTTACCGGATAATTTCGAGAATCTAGAGTTTGTTCCTTACAAAGATGATGATTCATTATCCTGGAATAATAGACACCAAAATTTATTTTTATTGAAAGCTTTAAAATTGAAGGAAGCTAGTAACTATATGGCTGAGCAATTGAATAAGTATTCTGATAATAATTTAATGAATAACGACTTAAATTTCGAAGATTTGATAGAAAATGTTAAATCATTACCTGTCGGTAAACAAAAATCAGATGATCAACTAGAAAAGGAAAGCTGGAAGCTTCTTAATGATTTAGGTATTACATTCGATAACTTTGAAGGAGAAAGAGAGATTGTGTCGGACGAGTGCGATGGAAAACCGATTTCAAAACCAGCAAATAAGCCTATCCAAGAGACAAGATCTCAAGATAAGCAGCACGAATTTAATATAACAGCCGAAAGAAAAGATGAAATATATAATACGTTGATTGATTTCAGCTATAGAAATAGGTTGAACGGCTTAACAGAAGATAAATTAAACCACCCAATATTTACGGTGACATTAGGAAATCTCTTATTTGAGAATACCTCAGATTCAGAAAATAAATTGATACCAACTAACCCTGAGTTGGCACTTCAAATTGGCGAGAACTACAAATTTAACTCGAATATTCAATTGGTAAATGATAAAGTATTATCATTTCCGCCTTATGGTAACCCTTCATTAAATTCACAAGAAATTAACCATTATTTGAATAACGATCCACATAATTATGCAATTCAATTGAAATTCTTGCCATCTCCATTTTTGGATGACAATAAACTAAATTCCAAGGACATAGATTCCCAAATGAAGTATCCACCTGTGGAGATCTGGATTGAATTGAACGAGAAGTCGAAACCTGATATTGAAACGATGAATATAGTGACAGTAGAGGGCGAAAACAGTTGTTATATTTCTCTACCAAATGAAAAATCTGATATGAAGGTATGTTGCCAATTATCAGGAGACGTCATAAGCCAAGGTAATACTGATGAAGTAACCGAACCTCAAATGGAAAATATTGAAGATATTTTGAACGCAACGACAACTAGATATTCAAGGTTTGCTAGTCAACCTGGAGTGTCAGAATTTTTGAAAAATTCAAAACTAGACTTTAGTGGCAGGGTGGCTACTTCTATAGCACCATTTATTGATTTAATTATAAATGGTGAAACTGTTAGATACCACTATATAAATGTCTCGTTTAGAAGACAATTGGATTTAAATTATGGTGACGCTGAAGATGGAAGATTAGTTCAATTTAACGTAGTAGAAGGAGGATCTTTGGGTGGTAGGAAATTAGAAGTAAATCTAGTTGGAGATATTACTGGAGATTTGAACAAAGACCAGTTTGATAGATTAATCGACGATTCAACTAAATTAATTAGTGAATTATAACTGTAAATAGATTTTGCATTTTTGTATATAGACTATTATAAATATTAGCTACATTACTCGTAAATCATCATTACATTCAATAAATAATCATTTATTATAAATGGAAGGTTAATATTCTGATATTTGCTTTTTAAATTTTCTTGAGCAGGGTGAGTTTTACTTAGCAATTATTTCTTAGATTCTTCCAATAACTTAACATGCTTTTCTAAGTTATTAATTGATGATTGTAAAGCAACAACATCGGCAACAACAACATTATTAGCTTGCTTGTATTCCTCTAATAAGTAGTAGTATGAACCAGCACCTGTTACAGTAACACCAACTAAAAACCCTAAAAATCCACCTCTGAAAGCACCAACCTTTCTAGGTTGAGCCACGGTAGAATAAGAACGAATTGAAGACCTGGTTATTTGACGAGTTAAGGCAATCATTATGACTTTGTGAATCGATTGATTTGAATAATCCTTAAGGAAGAGAAATTTTCGATTTCACATTCGTTTTCGAGAATCTTGTTCCGGGACAAAAAGCTCATTTTGTTTTTAGGTTGGTAATCATCATAAGCACAATTTAGTATATTTACAGTCGTATTTCCTATCTGAATATAAGAGTACAGAAACCTATACCTTTATAGATTAAGAAGCAATACATTTCAAGTCCGGGATTAGTGTTTAATAGTATACTGTATGTTTGCTTATAGGAATAGGGGTGCATTTGGTATCTCCAGATCCAACAAGATACGAAGTAGCTCATTCACACGAACACCGAAAATTACATATCTGACAATTAATATAATTAGAGACACCAATAAGGGAACAAATTCGTCAACGTATCGATATTTTATACGACCCGGGATACTAATAGTTGGTCTCGGTGGTTCAGCGTACTTGATCGATAGATATGCATATTCATCTATAATGACTAGATCCATCAGGGCACTTTATGTTATGTTGTGGATAGCTTATGAGTATTCTCGTAATATAGCCAAATATGAAACAATAAGTGATTTACATAATGTTGCTGCAGAAAGGTTGTTGAATATGCTAAGAACAAACAGAGGTCTTTATATCAAGCTAGGGCAGGCAATTGCTAACCAAGGCGACTTTTTTCCTAAAGAATATCAAAAGAAATTTGTTAAGTTATATGATGATGCGCCTGTAGATACATGGGAGCAAATTGACAAGGTATTGAGGAAGAATTTGGGTGAGAATTATGAGATGGAGGTATTTGATAGTATTGACCATGACCCAGTTGCAAGTGCTTCTATTGCACAAGTGCACAAGGGTAAGTTAAAATCCAATGGCGAATCTGTAGCCATCAAAGTACAACATCATTATATCAACGAGCAGATAGTTATCGATCTATTCATGTACAAATTGATTTCTAAAATTTATGAAAGAGTGTTTGATATACCTCTAAGTTTTTTCACAAAATATGTATCCGAGCAAATGATAGAGGAAGCAGACTTTGTAAATGAAATGGAGAATGCAAGCAAGTTGCGACAAATAATCAAGAAGGATGAAAGTATGAACAATACGAATATTTATATTCCACATAGCTATTCTGATTTATCGAAACGACAAGTTCTCATAACTGAATGGTGTGATGGGGTTGCGCTAACAGATAAAGACAAATTGATTGCATCCGATATTGATTTAACTTTAGCTATGAAGCAATATATCAAGGTGTTTGGTAAACAAATATTCGAATATGGGTTCATTCATTCAGATCCGCATCCAGGAAATTTATTGGCTAGATTTGATAATGCCGGCAATCAGCAACTTGTGATTTTGGATCATGGTCTCTACATTTCCTTACCTAATAGTTTTCGTATAGAGAACTGTCAGCTTTGGGAATATCTATTCTCGTTTAATACTCAAGGCATAGAAGAAATAGGTCGCGAATGGGGAATTGGTTCCACAGAATTATTTGCAACGTTAGTTCAATTGAAGCCAATTAAGATAAGCACCGAATCCACTAATAGGGGTGATTCGGATATTAATAGTTTGTTGCGCGATTTTTTAAGTGATGAAGAGAAATTCCCGGTTGAGCTTTTGTTCTTGACAAGAACCATGAGAATGATTCAAAATTTGAATCGAAATTTTGGTAGTCCAGTTAATCGAATTAATTTATTAACAAGTGAGCTGATAAATGCATTAATGCTTGAAAATTCTCACTCTGTAACGACTATAAGTTCAAGGATTTTGCAATATTTTAAGCTATTTAAGGTTAGGTGTGTCTTATTTGTTAGTAATTTGGCATTTTATTTGGTAAGGCTTAGACAGTTATTATCTGGTGATAAGTATGGTGATAAAAGTATTGGAATTGAAGATTATCTTGAAGTCTATCTTCAAAATACTGCCCTGTCATTAGGTGTAGACTGGACATAAAATAGACTGGACATAACATAGAATGCACGATTGAAAGTAAATGTAACACAAAAGCGAACTTCTAAAAAAAATTTCGAGATGCCCTTTTAGAATAATGTATAGAATAGGTTAAAGAAGAGATCAGTATTCATTATATAGAGATGGACTCGTTAAGGACAGCATTTGCTAATCAGGATATAGAGCCGTTTTATATTGGGGGTATATCTGCAAGTGTTTCGGCAAATGGAGAAATATTGGCTACGCCAATTAATGAAGATGTAGTCATAACTGATTTATCTACCCATGAGATCATACATAAGATTGAAGGAGATGGAGAACTTATTACAAACTTACTGATTACACCTGATGCAAAGAAATTAGCTATATTGTCTCAATCACAACAGTTACGTATATTTGATTTGAATGAAGGTGAAATTACTAAAACTTTCAAGATGTCATCACCAGTATACATGTCAGCTGTAGACAAAACATCATCATTATTTGCATTTGGGGGATCTGATGGGGTAATTACAGTGTGGGATATTGAAGGTGGATATGTCACACATTCTTTGAAAGGTCACGGTGTTACAATTTGTTCGTTGACTTTTTATGGTGAACTTAATTCTTCAAATTGGAAATTGGCCAGTGGAGATATCATGGGTACTGTTAAGATATGGGATTTGGTTAAAAGGAAATGCATTTCAACTATAAATGAACATAATTCGGCTGTTAGAGGTGTAGGATTTAGTGAGAGTGGGGAATATTTCATAACTGGTGGTAGAGATCAAGTTGCCATTATTTATAATACCAAAAACTTCAAAGCACTTAAAACCTTCCCAGTAAAGGACCAGATAGAAAATGCAGGTTTCATAGATTTACCATGGAGTAGGAATAATGATAATTTATATTTCTACACTGCAGGTTCTGAGAATATCTTGAAAATCTGGAATTTTGATAGCGGTAAATTAGTTGCCCAAACCATGACACCGTTACAAACCAACGAAGAACTAATGATCATCGATGTTTTGGAATTGGAAAACAACCGCTTAATGCTAGTTATTAGTGATCAAACATTGGCATTTGTTGATATGAATGAATATGATGACGAATCCGAAATAGTTGAAATACGAATTATTAATAGAATTGCCGGTAATCATGGAACTATTGCAGATATAAGATATGTTGGTCCTGAATTTCAATTTCTTGCATTAGCTACTAATTCGCCATCGTTAAGAATTTTAAACCCAGACAGACCTTTTGAATTGAATATTTGTGAGGGCCATACTGATTTGCTTAATGCAATTGATGTTTCTCTTGATGGATTATGGATAGCCACAGCATCTAAAGATAATGAAGCTAGATTATGGAGATGGAATGACAATTCGTTTGAAGAATATGCGGTATTTCATGGTCACGCTGGTGCGGTTACAGCAATAAGTTTACCTAAATCTACCAACCAAGAGTTTCCACCATTCATCATCACTGGGTCAAGTGATTTGACTGTTAAGAAGTGGAAAGTTCCAAAACCCACGGGTTCTGTCCAGGTTGTTAAAACTTCAGAATATACAAGAAGAGCCCACGAAAAAGATATAAATTCTATAGATATTTCGCCAAATGACGAATTCTTTGCTACCGCCTCTTATGATAAGTTAGGGAAAGTATGGAATTTGGAAAGTGGTGAAACTATTGGTGTATTGAAAGGACACAAGAGAGGTTTATGGGATATCAACTTTTGCAAATATGATAAGTTGATCGCAACTAGTAGTGGTGATAAGACGGTCAAATTGTGGTCTTTGAACGATTTTACCTGCACTAAAACGTTCGAAGGACATACAAATGCTGTACAAAGAGTGAGATTTTTCAATAAAAATCAACAAATTATATCATCTGGTGCTGATGGATTAGTCAAATTATGGGATGTGAAAGATTTGGCAGGTGAATGTTTGAAAACTATCGATAACCACGATAATAGAATTTGGGCTCTTGATGTAAAGAATGATGGATTAGAAATTGTGACGGCTGATGCGGACGGTCAATTATCTATATGGTCAGATAATACAGACGAGTTCTTGCAAGAACAAGAAGCTATACAGAAGACTAAGGTCGAACAAGAACAAAAGTTGACCAATTACATCACTACCAAAGATTGGTCTAGTGCATTTTTATTGGCATTGACTTTAGATCATCCTATGAGATTGTACAATGTGATCAAATCATCTATTAATTTGAACGAAGATTCCAATAGCGCTATTGGGTCGTTTAAGTTAGAAGCAACCATCGGACAATTAGTATCGGACCAGCTTCTCAAGCTATTCAAGAAAATAAGGGACTGGAATGTCAATGGTAAGTTCTTCGAAATAAGTCAGAAACTTATTACAGTAATCTTACACAAGTTTGAAATTGATAGCTTGATTGAAATTCCAGGATTGATGAAACTTGTCGATTCAATTATTCCTTACAGTGAGCGTCATTTCACTAGAATTGATGATCTTATCGAACAAAGCTATATATTAGACTACACAGTTAAAGAAATGGATAAATTAGATTAAAACATCATTCAATTGTTACTTTGCATTTTAATTGGTTAAAGAGGATAAAATGTATATATATATAATTAGTTAGTCTTGTAATATAAAAACAAGTACAATTAGAACACAATAAATCCCCCTTGTTTGTAGTAGCCAAGGATAATCATGTTTTCAGTGAAGGTTCTCGTAGATCGAAGAAACAGGCTCAACACAAATACAAAAAATAGTTGCAAAATTAATGCGAGTTACAAATATCATAAAGACAATCCTCTAATACAATATATGAATAAAACATAGTTATAATGAAGCTTTCCGAAAAGAAAGTAAGTATGTTACTAAGAGAGTAAACTTAGAATTAAATTAACGTATCAGTTTACCCCGGAGCAAATAAGACAGCGTAGAATCAACAAAAAGGGTATTACTTACAATCTATTGTTGATTGGGGAAAATGGGATTGGCAAAAGAACATTTATTAATACTTTGTGCAACCAACAGGTATTTGAAGACGACTCAAAGCCGTCCTATAGTAATGACCTAAGGATTGATTCCAAAACTATAAGTATGTATATTTTTATCGGTAAACAAGAGTCAATTACTAAAGCAAATAGACGTCACTGAGCCGAATAGTATGCCCATTCAACTTAAAGTTAATTATACTCAGAATTTCAACCTGAAGCTTGAGAATAATGCAACTGGTAAATTTATCACATCATTCATTGAAAATGAATATAAACTAATATTAGACGAAGAGCTACGGATAAATAGAAACCCTCATAAGCAAGATAGTCGTATCCATGTCGCCATTTATTTTATTAGACCTACCAGTAGAGGTCTCAGTGCACTTGACATAATTGTTCTTCAAAACATAAGTGCTAGGGTGAATGTTATTCCTGTAATCTCCAAGAGTGATACACTAACAGACGACGAATTGCGATTAAATAAGAAATTAATTATGGATAATATCAAGTTGCATAATATAAACATATTTAGATTTGAAGATGATGAAGAATTTCAATCTATCCAGGATAAGCTACCTTTTAGTATTATTTCGAGCAATATCATTCAGAATGGAAATCATATCCGAAACTATCCTTGGGGACTGTTAGTTATTGAAGAGAGTGTTTGTGATTTCACTCTATTCAAAAACATTTTATTTGGGTCTCACTTGCAAGAATTTAAGGATCAAACAATTAATTTGAAGTACGAGAACTACAGATGGGAACAGTTGTCCAACAAAATAAGTAATTAGTTTTAAATAATATAGATTAAAAATATATGGCTCGGTACGCGCAGGCTAGCAATGCTTTGAAGCTGCATTGTCTTGTTGCAAATATATCTTCATCTGGGCCAACAAAAAACAAGTGAGCATCGATGTGAACGAAGTGAACGACCAAAAATGCAGACATGCTCCTTCTTTTCTGCACTTATCGAAGTAATTGCAATAGAATTATCGCTATTATACACTTAGTTACGCACTTAGTTACTTATTATATCCTATTATTATTATTGACTATAATCCACAATAGAGATTACGCCAATATTTGATGTAAAGTAAATTAGGAAATGAACATAAAAGTAAAGGAATTATACCTTATATCATAATACAACGTAGAATTAAAATGTTAATCTTTTTCATCATCATCATTGGAATTAGAATCTGAATCGGGCTTACTCTTCTTCCTCAGTTTTGACAAGTTTTCATACCCGAGACAAACCTTCTTGGACCGTTCACAATTAAAGCAATAAGGTTTTCTCTCATCACACTTGATCCTCCTTTTGCGACAAGTAAGACATCCAGTTCTCGTCCTTCTCTTAATAATTCTCCTTTTGTTCACTAACGCGTTATTTTCCTCTACCTGATGATAGGGAAGTTGTGAATACACTGGGTAGTAAACTGGCTGTTGAACTGAATATGGCATCATTTGGTAATCGTAAGTCCCATTATAGGCTGGCTGGCCCGAATTGGGGCCACCCGGGCCACCCTGAGAACCCGAGTGATTTTGTCCGTACATGGGATGTGTGAAATTTATCTGTTGATTCGCATACCCTTCAGGCTGGGTGGCATTGTGATGTCCCGTAGGTGCATTGTGTGTTGGATACGAGAGCGGGCCTTTAGGTGGACTGGTACCTTGACTATGTTGCCCAGTAGCATAAAACACCAGCCTGCCTGGTTGGCTAGTTCCCTGAACACTACCATAGTAATCCTGGCCGTGATAAACGACCGGTGCATGTGGAAGACTGGCAGACCTATTCGAAAGAAAGTGGTCGTTAGTAAGCCCATTCATGGGACCCAGAACGCTCTGGTTAGTCCCAGAACCACCCATTTGGGGTCCCGTATACGCCAGAGGAGATACCTGGACCGGTGTTATGGCCGACATAGAGTTTATTGACAGGACATTTGTAGTCTTGGGCCCTCCCATGGCTCCTCCCTGGGTCTCACTTGCCCCCTGACTCACGCTATTCTGTCGTGACGTATGTTGGAGATGCCCTATGCTTTCGTGACGGTGTCCTATGCTGTCGTGGCGGTATATGGAAGTGGGGATATTCGATGTGTTGGTGGATGATTTGCGGGATACTGAGTCTATCGACGATGAAATCGACTGCCGGTGTGGACTGTAGTAGTTGAAATAATCGATGTTGGAGTCAGAAAGCCTGTTAGCATTTCGAGGCTTCACAAGCGGAGGTGATGTGTTATCCACTGGGTTTGATAACGAGCTCGACGACGATATCCTGGGTAGCGGCGTCGGCGGCGTCTTAATCCTGCTTGTTATGAAGCGGATCGTTTATCAACTCAAACACTGAAGGCAATTGTGGCATATATTATGGCGTCTATTATGTATCTTCCGAATTTTTGCTAAAGAGTAGTACAATACTGCTGGGTTCAATTCGGCTCGCTTTTGGAATTTTGTGTACGTCGTCGCTCTTATATAATTTGACCTATGAATTACTGATTTTCACTATCCTGACGTACGCAAAGATTATGCCTTAACCTTATTGTGCGACGGTAGCCTTACCTGTAATTATTATTAGGTGCACCTCGCCAAAAGTATATGGTCTACTATATATCCGTAAACAATGCGCTTGCGTAGGATGAAACCTAGCTAATTTTAGACGGGTCAAACCCTCCCCGTTCTAGGCAACTGCAATAACGGGGGCTTATTGTGTGTCTAATAAATACTGTCCCATTGGCCCACCAAAGCATACTTGAGAACCTCTAACCTTACTGCAAAGGACACTGCAATGCCGTTATTTCTCAGAAATAACTCACCAAAGGGTTACTTGATTGCACGAAGGTCGAGAAATTGGGGTGGTTAATTGCTTAAACGAGGTGATTGATTGTTGATATGGGAACCTTACATTGCATGGTGCGCAAGGAAAGCAATTGTTAGGTATTGGATAGAGTCCCAGATGCACAATGCGCTCAATGTCTCGGCACCAGCTGCACGATAGCGGGTGCACAATTGTGTTGGCGAGTAGTATTAAGGCGTCTTGGTCACGGCAGGTGATCGCGCGCTACATATATCATCCAAATAATATTGGTGAATACGACAGCGGCGGCGGCCAGTGGGACGATGGCGAAAGCGTTAATGACTGGCCCGTTGTGCATAGGCCTGAGCCCAGGCTAGCGGGCAACTATTCTCGGCAGCTAGCGTAGTCTCGGCTCACAGGGTGCTTCGATTCGCTCGAATCGGGAAGACGCTTGTACAACTCTTTGCTCGTTTAATTAGCCGTGCACAATAGCAGCATACAAAATTCAAAAACTACACCAAACCTAGTCTATTGTTATACTTAAGACGTATGGAGCGAATATGTGCCGCACGCAACCTATACAGAAGATGCGGTAAACTATAAGCGGATGCTTCTGAAACCCCGAAAGAGAGATTGCCCTGTTGGCGCATAGGCCAACAATCCAGAATAATGCACTATTCAACGATTGTGGTCTATTGGACTAGTCGTAGCATGATGGCAGAAAGACCGGAGTTATGGTTTGTCTGAGGACGAAAGCCCAGCCCACTGCGATAGTCTGGGCATAAGCGGGGGCCCCCAATATCATCAAATGGGGGCATCAGGTGGCGACCACCGGATCGGGTACCGATGCCGTGGCCTGTATAATAGTGCCCAACATTGGTATCCTGACTCGCGCTAACAATTCTGTGGGTATACCTATCCGACCAACAATCTCCCGTATCAAAGTCGAGAGGTTAGTTGCAGGCCCTGTGACGCGTAACCCCGATTGATATCGAACAAATGATGCGTGATGGTAATAATAGCCAGGTTTTTATAGAAATGTTCGATTATGCAGCATATCGCTGACTTAAGCGGGTGAACCATAATATGGTCTGTTTCGCAGGGTCAAAAACACTGAGGATTATTGCAGTGGCTAGCATATCTGTTAGGGATACTCACCGAGAGAGGTAGTTTCAGGTTATGTATTGGACGTATGATGCTGCAATAGGCAAGTACATATTCAACCGCATGAAGTTTCCAAGTATAAGTCATTTAAAGCTGATTTAGTAGAATACCAATTACTTCGCACAGCGAACACTACAAAGAATAGTTCAACTCAAGGAATTGTGTGGATTTGTATGCGCAGCGTACGTGACAGATGATTCCAGATCCTTTGATGGGTTCAGCAACACAGGGACTCTGAACGCTTAGCAGGGATGTTAATTGTAGAGACCCAAGCACCCTGTGTGTTCGGCTTGGTGGGTTGAGTTAAGAGATCTATGGATTCTCGGGTATTCTTCTGGCGATCGGGTATTTAGTTTAGTGTCGGATAGTCTACAGCGAATCGGAACTTGGCCAAGCCTGAAGTTGAGTAGTCCACTTCGACATGAATATTCTACTCTCTGGAAATAGATAGTTTACTCTTTGGAATTGGATAACAGCTGTAGAAATGCCATTAACAACTCTGAGAGAACTACTCAGGATGTGCGGAAATATAGAGGTATGGATGCAGAGCTTACCAATATGGATGTAAGGATGCATATTCCGACGCTCATGTTGTTTACACAATTTATCTTCTGTTTTGTTAACTTTTCTATAAAACTTTTCTGATCCTACAATAGTACATACCAGTTTGTCATAAAATGGACGAGAAACAGTATCTTCAAGAAGGTGAGTAATACAATGCGATATAAATATATATGAGACTCCAGTATTAACGTGTATTTAGATTTTGACCCCAAGTCCTTGAAGGTAGCCCAGTTGAGAGGCATTCTCAACGAGTACGATATTTCATACCCTTCTAACGCCAAGAAGACCAATCTAATCATGATATTCAACGATGAAGTTAAGCCCAATGCGTCGAAACACTTGCAAAAGTATGAGAAATCGATAAAGAATCTGAACGATGTTGGGTTTATCAACGCCACCACTGGCAAGCCGGTACGCCGGTCGACGAGATCAACATCTGCTGAACTCGAGGATAGCGACGCAACAAAAGAGAAGAACTCCAAGGCGACGAGGACGTCTGCTCAGGCGTCTGATGTTTCAGGAATGGAATCGGACACCGAAGTAGCAACCAAGGAATCTAAGAAGACGAGGCGAAAACCCAAGGATTCGAAAAAGATGAAGAAACCCTCCAGCGATGAATTAGCTGACAAGGCTACGGCCAGTGCTGATACATCACAAATCGAGATAAAAACCAGGCAGGAGCTGGTGAATGTAGACGACGGAAAACCAGATTCCAAAGGAACTAGTAAAGCAGAGACCAAGTCGGAGAGTTCATTCAGCAATGAGAACGTGTTCCAGTCGCCGCCTAGCTCTGCAGGTACAAATAATATCAAATCTCCATCGAATTATAAATCGCCCTCATTGTCAAAAAAAAGACATAGAGAAAATGATGAAAACCAAAACGATACTCCCGATAAGAAGCCTAGAGTTCCGTCATCTAAGTCTCCCAAGTCACCTTCTGCGACAGCATCGAAAGTTGTATCTCATAAAAAAGGTCACCTCTTTGATGACAATGAATCGAGTGATTCAGATACAGACATTTTTTCAAAAAGCATAATTAATCAAGTGAAGAGCCCTAAGCTTTCAAAGATTAAAAAACCGTCGTCAAAAAGGTCTACGCCAATTAAAATTGACAAACAGACGCCAGTTAAGAAGAGTACTCTAGGCGACAACAATATTACTCCAGGTGACAAAAAGAGTGCATCTGGTGACAAAAAGACTTTACATCAAGATACCACACCATCCCAGTCTAGTGAGAACCATCAACATTTATCATCGGCTAAAACCTCGTCTAAGAAAACCAATTCCGTTAAGAGTTCAGCTAAAAAGAATAAATCCCCTATATCTGATAACTCATTCTTATCATTGACAGAAGAGCAGGATGATTTCGACAAAGAGCAAAGTAAAATCAAATCAAAAGGAAAAACTTCTACTACGCGCTCAGCTAGTGGAGTAGATGTTTTGACATCCACAGATTTAGCATCACAGCTAGGTATTACTATTCAAGGCTTGCCTCCGAAGGACTTCCAATTGAGTGATAATAGTTTCGCCGGTATTAAGAGTGAAACCCCTACCAAGAAACCATCTCCACGTTCAAGAAGATACAAGAACCAAAAGATTTCACAACCAGACTTGGATAGATTGAGTGACGAAGAAGAGAAAGAAGAAGAAAAAGGTAAAAAGTTCGACAAAATTCAGAATGGCATTAAAGAAGAGATTGAAAAATTGAATGATGTTTTGGAAAAAGAAAATAGTATATCTATTAAAAAACCTTCTCCAATAAGCATATTTTCGTTTATCGGGTTATGGTTGATTATATTATCAATTGGTTTATCTGGTTATTGGTATAGAGAACAAACATATTTAATTGGATACTGTGGCCAAGAAATAAACCAGCCTACTATTCCTCAATCAAGCGACTTGCCAGGTTGGTTAGTCCAGTTTGGAACTTATTTGGATAACAATTTCAAGCCAAATTGTGTAAAATGTCCAGCGCATGCAAGGTGTTATCCTTATTTAGAAATTGGTTGTTATGAAGATTTTGTTGAATATAAACCTTGGTACTTTGAATTCTTACCTATTATTAATCCTAATTTGAAAAAGTGCGTCCCTGATACCAAGAAAGCTGAAAAATTGGAAATTATGATTGATGTAGCGTTAGATCTATTAAGGTCGAAGAATGCTAATAAGAATTGTGGAAAGACACCCGTTGACAATTTTGAGGCAGGATTGTCCGTTGACGAATTGCACGATTTGTTATTATTGATGAAGGCACCATATATTACAAAAGAAGAATTTGAAGAATTGTGGCAAAGATCAGTAATTGAATTGGAGAAAGAACCTGAAATAATTGTAAGGCAAGTTATTTTTTTTAAGAATTCATTATTTTAAACACGGAATTACTAACATTTAAGTATAGACTGGACTCAGGGTTGGCGACATATTTTCAACCGTTGACTTTAACAACACAGGAAAGGAAGAAAAAGAGGACAAAGTTTTTCGATCAACGTCCTTATCAAACCTCAGCTTGAAATGTCAATTACAAAATACGATAATCAAATCTATGATGGAGTACAAATCTATTATAATGGCGTGTCTTAGTATGATTATTGCTGCTATATTACTCAAGTATAAATATGAACAATTTAAATTAGAAAGGTTGAAGATTGAAACTATTTACAACGAGGTCTTAAGAAAATTGAGGAAGCAATATAAGGTATCTAAGAGTACTAATTATAAAGTCCCATCTTACATAGGATCAACACAGTTAAGAGATTTGATATTGACTAATGAAACTAATTTGACCAGAAAGCTAACGCTTTGGAATAAGATCAGTAATAAAATTGAGAACAATTCAAATATAAGGTATCATTTAATTGAAAATCATGGAGAGATAATGAAGGTCTGGGAATGGATCACCGATATGGAAATACATGATTGATATGTATCCATAACATTTATATATAGTTATCTAGTTGATAATAAACGAAAATTAACATTTCATAAACACGTATGCATTAAGTTATAAATTACTATTGGAGCCTATGAAACCGTGACATTTTTAACGTTATCAGTAATATCATTTAAAATATCCTCATCGTCACCAGCCAAACCCTTCTCAAAAATTTCTTTGCCCGATAATTTACCGTTATGCATTTTATTAAAGTTTTCTAAATCTTTTTCAGCAACCTTCATTTCTTCTCTGAATTTTGTTCTCCATTCATTCCAAGAATCTTTCGTTACTTTGGTACCATGGAATTTCTTCTGCTCTTCCATTTCTTTCGCTAACGAATCTGCATCATATTTTTTCTGTGTTTGTTCTAATTTATTCTGAAATAGAAATTCTGCTTCATCCTTTAATTGTGTCGCCAACGCAAATACCGATGGCATACCGACTTGTAAATCAGCTTCTTCTATCAATTTGGACACCAACTGATTTATGTCCTGAGATTCAAACTCAATGGTTTCTGACAAATTTAACATAAGTTTAGTTTCGTTTTCATTCTCATCATCACTTTCATCATCACTTATTTCTTCCTCTTCCTCTTCTGGTATTATTATATCAAGTTCTGGAACCACTTCGGGATATTCTGCGGGATATCTAACATCTAAAAGTAACCTATGCTTGCGATTAGATGGTGTATCTAATGATAATTTGATACTGAAATGTGTAGGTGAATATTTCGTCAATTCGTCAGGATAAATTGATTCCAAAACTTCAAGTTCCAGCTGTTGTTCTTCTTGTGGGTCCATATCCGATACTATCAATAACACTAAAGGTCCAATATGCTATCTTATGACATACAAGTCTGAAAAAAAATATGTCGTTTCATAATTTGGTGATGAACAATCTGCGACATTACATAAAAAACTAATGTCGTATTATTCCTTATATTAGATCATACAAATCGGGCATTTAATTTAAGTGATTGAATCAAGTAATTGAATCAAGATAATCAATATTGAAATATCAAATATACCCCTGATATATACTTGAAATATTATAATTATTGAGGATCAGATAAACCGGGGTTATTATTTTGTAGTATTATTTTAGTTGACTTGTGAGCCAAAGTTTCAAGTTGAAAGAAATGACAGAAAATAAAGACACAAGCCAGCAAACATTCCGTCATATATTTCCAGCTAGTACGTCAATTATAGATTTTGCATATTCAGAATTACATCCTTTAAGAGTTGGCGAATTTAGCATTGTGCACGATGACGATTCAGAACAAAGAGGGTTTGAATATGACAATGGGTATGATAATAGGGAAAGTGGTAGTGACGACGAGGATCATAGTTATTCATCCGATGAGATAAATTGCAAAGCAATGGCGTTGTTTGATTTTATACCCGAAAACGATAACGAAGTGGCATTGACAGAGGGCCAAATCATATGGATTTCTTATAGACACGGTCAAGGTTGGTTAGTTGCAGAAGACTCAGAAAGTGGTGAGAATGGGTTAGTCCCAGAAGAATATGTGGAGATTTATTATGACGAAGAAGAGGCTGAGGATGTAGGAAAACATAAAGAAACTAACGACGATATACCGAAGCCATTTTTACCAGAAATACTACAAAATTACAATATACACAAACCAGAGGAAAGTGACGGTGAATGGGTTGATACAGATGACGATGTAGATACAGAAAACATGAACCAAACAAGAAGTAGCTTTAATGACAAGAGGGTATACAATGTACATGGTGTACAACAAAAAGGTCAACAAGAAGACCAAGCACAATCAAACACTTCTCACGCAGTCACTGAAAATAGTAGCAGCTTACAGGAAAATGTCCAAAATATGTCAATATCATAGCAATGTAATTATATAGTAAAACAGAGCTAGGAAATATTAGAATTTATTTGGTGGCATGTATTATATGCAGACTCGATATGATCAGATCAATAAAAAAATATGTTTGCAATGACATTGAAGATAATAGTAAAAATAGTCTATGACGTAGAGAATAATTGATTATAATGAACCAATGACCCAAAACATAAGTGGACAGTATAATAAACCAACCGTGAAAGAAAATTCGGAACCGGGCAAAAAAAATAACAGAATTTTTAGAGGGAATCCTAATTATGTCAATTTTCTTAATAGAGAGGTCAAGGAATTCTTTCAAAACAAATTAATAAACACTTATGATGAGAAACCATATTTTCAGGAGTCTAAGATCAATAGCAGGGGTATGGTGTTATATAAAAGAGATAAGGATTTTGAAAATGGTGGTGGGACAATTTGGACTAATAACCAGAAAGAAGTATTTTTCAATTGTCTTGCAAGGTACTCTATTCATCAAATCGATGCAATCTGCGATAACCTACCAGACAAATCAGCTATTGAAATAATGAATTATTACGATTGTCTTGCGCATGAATTGAAAAGATTAAAACGTCAAGTGGTGAAGAGGCGGAAATATCATAAAGTCAAAATAGTTAAAGACGAACAAGAAGTCGAATATAGGTTTAAAAGTTTACCTAACCGGAAAAATTTAATAAAATATGAGAATATACCGGCAGCATACGAAATGAGTGAAAAATTTATAAGGATGGAGGAAATACAGGCTGAAATGATAAGCCAAAGAGAACGAAGCAAGACTAATGATGAAAATCAAAGATTTAAGCGTCAGTTTAATGAGTATACTATAAGCAAAAGACAAAAGAAGAATAGAAATGAAAGTAATATACCCGAGGATCAAGCAGTAGCGATCGAAGAAGCCGAAGATGAAAAAACAGGATTGATAAATTATGATACTGCCTGTGAGCTTAGTAGAAGCTTATATCTGAATAATAAAATTACACCATTGCATAATAACAAATTAGTACCAAAATTGCATTACAAATCACTTGTATTATTTGATCAGATAGCTAGACTTACTACGGAGAAGATTTTATTGAAGATTCTAGAACATAAGATAGTCCTGCTTTGGTTAAATCAAAGACAAATACCTTTCGAAGACGATACAACACCGCTTAAAATAGCACACGGGGATATATATCGAGCGATTAATAGCCTTAATCTTTTTGAAATCCCGAAAAGTGGCTATCAATCCCTTAAAAAAGCGGGAGGTAGGTCCATGAGAATTAATAACTACTTTTCACAATTACCCGAAAGGTTGAACGTTGAAATAAGAGACAATATAGACAGTAAGGAGAAATTCAACTTGTCTAATAAATCATATAAAAAAATGATCCTTAATGATACAGATAGGGTATATGGTGAGAGGTTCAAGCCTGAGTTCTTTAATAATGAATTCACTTCTATTGATAATCTAAACCAAAAGGAGAGTGAGCCTAAAAATAGTGATCCAATTTCAATACCACACATATCTTCTCTACCGAATAGTAACCCCACAATTATGAACGAGATCAGACTAACAAATCATAAGAACACTAATGAATTAGAAGAACAAATAGAACTGGAACTAGTCAGATTAGAAGTACACAACTTAGAAGAGCATGATTCACATAAATCTAATATTTATGAGCATTCATTATTTACATATTTGACTCTGTTCAATAAAGATGATGAGAGTGTTAAAGATTCAATGTATAATAAAGATGAAGCCGAAGCCATACTAGCACAAAAGGAAGATTCAGAAACTGATTCAGATTCACCATACGACCAAGAAACTAATGAAGATGTCGGTAATTTTAATACTAATGGTATAAGCTTGCATGTTGAAGAAGAGGGGGAAAACGAAGGAGAAGAAATAGGGAAGGAGAACAATAACGAAGAACAAACCGAACCCACCATAATGATTACAAAGTCATTGTTTCACAATTTCAATTATAAGTTTGCGAATTATGATGATGATTCTGATTGATAATAATCATGAATCAATAAAATCTATGGTGAAGAAAATATAGTCGTTGTGGCGATTACATATTGTGCATCAATTGCATTATAAGAAGGCTGATATAATAATTTGCCTCATTTTCATTGGCATTCGAAGTTATATAATACTAAGTATTAATAGAAGGCATGATTCAAAGACATAAATATAATATACGATTGTCACATTTGATATCGAATGGTTTATACTATATTAGCGAAATTATCACAGGCTGCAAAATATGCGATAAATTTTGTACACATCATTGAAAACTTGTAACAACTAGAGATATAAGAGAGTACAGAACAACTAATCTCCATGTAATATTTGATAGATATGCATTCTGTGGTTTAAAGCCTTGCTAATATAGACACGGTACTTCTACAAAACATAGTTTCGATAATATGCTATAAGGAGTATTAGGTATCCAAATATAAAAGAAAGGATATTTAGGGACATAAATTTATGTAATAACTACCAATGTATAAAAGATTCACACATATGCATAAACTGACACTCGTCAACAAGAACCTATTCTGAAGATTAGGGTTTTCATGTAAGAAGGGTTTACAATTGTTATTTGCATTAACATCGTCATAAATCCAGTTGTAGCTCTCTGTGAAATTGATGTTGTACACAATATAACAAGTCTCATATAGAATGTAGCGGCATATGCAATAGAATTTCAACAGGAAAATTGATAGCTTGTAGGCAAAAATAATCCAGTTGGATGTAACAAACGTGAAGTTGAGATCGATTATTATGAATGAATGCGCAATAAATATGGGCAAAAAATTGTTATTGGTGTCGATTAACAACTCATGGAAACTAAGAACAATATCGTTCTTACCGAGTAAAGATTTGGGCTTGCAATCACCTATTTTCCAATTAATATAATCAGCTAAATTTATGGTGAGAATAAAATATGGACACAATATTTGCCAAAGAATAAATACCTTGAACGCAATACTTACATCGGTCATTAACAACGAATAGTTTTGGTTGAAAACTAAGTTGAAACATCCAATGTTCTCCAACACTAACAACGCGGCTTCTATTGGGGCATTTCCAAATTTGCCGATACAAAACCGTAATATAAATATCAAGCTGATGATATTCTGCAAGAAGTCAAAAATGCAATCTTGTATGAAGATCAACTCCCATTGTGATTTGGTATATATTTCGTAGTATTGGATTCCATTTATAAAACAACAACTCCCAATGAGCACTATCGAACTGAATATGGGATTGTGTACGTACTGGCACAAATATCTGTCTATAAATTTGATTTCCTGCCTGAGGTCTTTATGGGGCATCGACTCATCTAATAACAGTTTGGTCATGATGCAATGCTATGATGTATTCACCAATACTCAATTAATTATTCAGAAGAGAATCTAAATGATATTGTAGTACTCTTCGCAAAATCTGAAACTTGACGGAACCCTTTTTGATATAGTTACCACAAATAAATAAATAAGTAAGAATAAATTATAAAATTCGAATTTCCAATTTATTTATAATAAGCCCATAGATACATCCGTCAAGCAGTATTGTGTACTACGGGTAATACCTGGAGATTGAATTGCCCATGTACATATTTTTTTCGAATTTTGATTGATAAATACGACTTTAAAGGCCATGAGATGCATTAGGTTACATCATACACACCTGTGCGATATTTTCAAGACTACATGTGGTACACACATGTGGCTATGGAAAATGTGCCTATTATATTAGTCGAAAATTCTTGTCGCGAAACGGCCAGATGGATGTGGTGGCAACAATCAATGAGTAGAAATAAATATGACTCTCTACTAGGCTTCTTCTTATAAAGTGTGAACTAGTAGATCAGAGGTTGTTGGTAGGATGCATAGCGTGTAAGTATAGCATGGAGGTATTGGAAACGGATGACGTAAGGCATTATTATGTCAAATTACACGAATTATTTAAGCCCTGCTGAGCTATTTCTGGCACTTTATATACTATCTTCGATATATATTCAACGCCCGCTTAAAGACACGGAATGGTAAAATTCCATACCTTTTGGATGGCATAATTGAGATCTAGATGAGAGTTCTTTACAAATTGTCATGTTATAGTCCATCATGAAACCAGCAGTTAAAGCTGTCATTTTAAAGTCGGACTAACAAAAAAACTTCAGCTGCAGCAATATGCTGCGGTCGACTGCAATTTACGTATTACACTTTGCAAGTGTCGTAAATGCCAAAGACTCTCTTTCTGAAGGTATTCATTTGTTCGCATGATCTCTCATGTATATCCTAACTCCTTCTAAAGCTGCGATTTTGCTCTATTGCAAGTACACGGAACCCATAAATTTGCCCTAAAACTTTCTGTACCGCAGCTACGCAGAGAATTGTAGCTAAAATTAGCCTCATCATGAATTGCTTCATGTCTACATACAGCATGCACGTGTTTTTCCAACTGCCCAATACATTTATCCAAAAATGAAGATATATACCTCGTTTAGAGCCATTATAATTACCCTCATCTCAATGTAAAAAGCCGACACCAAATCAGGGATATATTTGTTAAGGTGTATGGGTGCACTGCGATCATATTGTTTTATGTCTAGTACCCACTTTTGAGGCGTATTCAACTGGTCTAACGTACAACTCAGCTGACCTCATTCGTAATTTAATATCCTACCCTTATCATTTTAACATTAAGATTTTTCAATTGTCGTAATGCTGCTGGATCAACCCTATAGCTTATAATGTCGTCAATTTTTTTGCACCCTTCGCCGTACCGAAGATTGGATCGATCGAAATTCCGGTTAAAGCACGTTTTTGGTGGAATCCGGAAAGGTCGTGCCCGTAGACCAGGATGTTGGACTACGTATCTTTAACGGCAAATTGTTGTTCATAGTGGAATATTTTGTTCTTTTTCATTTAATTAATTAATTACATATATTAATCAATTAAATAATTAATCAATTAAACATGTCTCAAGTCTATTTTGATATTTCCGCCGATGGCAACAAGTTAGGTAGAGTTACCTTCAAGTTATACGACGATGTTGTCCCAAAGACTGCTGAAAACTTCAGAGCTTTATGTACCGGTGAAAAGGGATTTGGATACGCTAGCTCCACTTTCCACAGAGTTATCCCACAATTCATGTTGCAAGGTGGTGACTTCACCAGAGGTAACGGTACCGGTGGTAAGTCTATCTACGGTGAAAAGTTCCGTGATGAAAACTTCGTCAAGAAGCACGAGAAACCAGGTTTATTGTCCATGGCTAACGCAGGACCAAACACCAACGGTTCCCAATTCTTCATTACCACTGTTACATGCCCATGGTTAGATGGTAAGCACGTCGTTTTCGGTGAAGTTGTCGATGGTTTCGACATTGTCAAGAAGGTCGAATCCTACGGTTCTGGTTCTGGTGCTACCAAGTCTAGAATTACTATCGATGCTTCCGGTGAATTGTAAATTTCCTGAAACCGGACAGTCGACTGGTTTGTGTGAGCATTCCGCGGGGTAGTTATTCTATATAATTATATATCAACAGATGCAATACATAGCCGTATATTCAGCGTTCATTGCTCGAACGTCTATTAATTTAGACGGTTAAACGATCCGTGTACAATTTGTGTGTGCAATTAAGCAAGTACTTGCTATTACCTGTTCAATTGACCATTCTTCCGTGTTACAAAGTCTGCGACTGCATGCTTGCTTATTGCAAATCAGGTAAAAATTCCGATCAATATCAGGGAGCTAGAACAATTGGTAGTTACAATAATCAATTTGCTGTGAAGCTACTTCTGTTGTAGTTAATCTCTTCGGTCTCATTGGATTTACAATGGCTTCATTGCTAAAAGTGATAAATTCAGTCTAGTTTTATATTCAATAAATAACTAATTAGCTACATCAAGATAAGACCAATTACAATTTTGCTTGTAAAATAGCGTCAATTCCACTGAACTTGACACCTCTTTCAACTTCTTTGCCCAAATATGATATCTTTCTTGTTTTGTCTTCAACGACAATAGCATACCTAGCAGTTCTGATACCCATGCCATTGGCAGAAGCATCAACCGATAAATCATACTCCTTACTGAAAGCAGCATTTCCATCTGAAGCAAAGAAAATCTTAGGTGCTGGTTCTGTCACTTTTACTGTGGATAGTAACAATTTTCCCCAAGCATTTAAAACAAATGCATCATTAGCACTAATAACTATAATTGATCCAATGTTCTTTTCCTTCTTTAACTTTGACAAATTGGTCAAAAATGGGGGAATGTGATTTGCGGTACATGTGGGAGTAAATGCTCCAGGGACAGAAACAATTAAAGTATTCCCATCCGTTTCTTCCAAATGCTTATCAAGTTTAAGCAAAATTGGCTGCTCGCATGTCAAAGGATCCTGGGTATTATTTAACTCGATTGGAATGTACTTAAATGTAACATCAGTTGGGAACTTATCGTCCTGTTTCAACCCCATTTTATAATGCCAGCTACAAAGACTTTATTATCAATCGACGATCTGTTCATAAATACTACTAGATAACGCACGTGATAATTTGTAATTATCCATATTAACCACAGACCACAGGTAGACGTCTATGATATTATACCATGGCTATAGAGACCCGAATTAATGTCACAGGTAAGATCGTAACTCGGACGAACAAGAATGAATGTTTATTGGTGTAAAAAAAAGTGTGCTGATCGATTAAGTCGGTGAGTAGATGATCGTATATTTTAGGTGAGAATATTTGTACCATCGCCAAAATACTCTTAGATATAGTGATATAGGATAAATTTATAGATGATATCATGGACGAAACTAATGATATAGGGTTAGGTATATCGACCAATTCTCCCAGCGAATCTAATCCCTTTCAGGAACCATCGACTGCAGTAACGACTGCTTCAGCATCAACAATACCTTCGAGTATTAGCAATCACGGAAATGAGGAATTCACCATCAAACCGATTAGATTGGCTAAAAGACAAGAAAGGAGAACATCAGAGGAGAAGAATGGAGAATTTCATTGTAGACCAATGCGTTTAGGGAGCAGAAATAAGTCAATTTCGTCAGCTAGTGACGAAACGCCGGTATCAACGCCGGGCTCTGTGAAGCGCAAGAAATCAATACAAATACGCAATCTACCGATCGTGGAAACGAGCTTTACACAGGGCATGAATACTAATGTTAATGATATGATTTTTGCTGTTTGTTTAGTTGATTTTCATCATGTTAGAGGTCCTGAGATTCAATGGTGGAGATCGAACTATTACCCACTGTACCCACAGGACAATAAATTATTTAAGAATTTACCATTTCAAGCCTTACCAGATGGATCTCATCTATTCGAAGAAACCTTTTCCAACTTTAACTTAGTATATGACTTTAAGACCGGTAAATCATACGATGATGGAGAAGATTATAATAGCTTCGACGGTGATCCAAGGCATTTGGAAACGCTATTTGGGTGCTCATGCGTAAGGCAAGTCAAGACAAGCGACCTCTCTGATGAAGAGATATCAAGGAACAAGGATATCACAAGGTCGATAGTTCAGAAGGCGGTTGTAGTAATTGCTAAGAATCAGCCGATCTTTCAGATCATAAAGGAAAAATTATCAATTATATCCGCTAGTTATTTCTTACAAAACAACTTTGGTAACACCGAGATATTAGAAAGTCTATATGATAACTTGAATACAACTTTCAGGGTTAAAGAAAAGGAGGGAGTGATAAAAGACTCTACATCAAAGAAGCAATCGAGTTTAAATGAATTTGTTGAAAGGCAGGATGAATTCTTTGTTAATTTAAATCTAAAGCATACACTTCTGAAGTTTAAAACGAACCTATTGGTAATTTTTAAGGCCTTATTATTGGAGAAGAAAATTCTAATATACTCGAATAATAATTTGGAAATGCTAACTCAATTTCAGAATAATTTAATATCGCTTATACCAAATTTGATTAACAACCTCGGTAATTCAGGTTGTCCATTGTCAGATTTTATTGAAACTAATGGACCATTAACAAAACCAAATTCGTTGAATACTAGCAGTAGACAATCAATGCTAAGATTTTTTGGTTTACCCTTACAAGTCTTCAATACAAAAGGCTCATTTTGGAATCCATATTTACCTCTACAACAGTTAAGTGAATTGAGTGCTTCCGAAACAAGGTCTTACATGGTAGGCTGTTCTAATTTACTTTTCGTTAATCAGCTGGAGTCGTTAAATGTCGATTTATTAATTAATTTAGATACAAATGAGCTAAGCTATCCTAAAGGAAAACCTGAAGAATTGCACTTAACATCAAAGGATAAAAAGTTTGTAAATGCGTTAATTAGCAAAATCAAGAGTAATGAAAAAGATGAATGGCAGAATGATATCGATAATGAACAATTCATTGGAAGTGACGACTTTGTACGGTTTGAGTTCGAGGACTATCTTTTATCTTTACTATCCACAACGAGATATAACCAATACAGCGAAAAATTCAACCAGCCTCCACCGGGGTTTTCTAACGTTACCTTACATCAGAATGAAAATAGCGATGGTAAGCCATCTTCCGATTCTTCAACTATTGTGGAGCATTTAGAAGAAGATGTAAATCTCAATAATATCGATAACGGAAATCTAACATTATTTAATTCGAAATTTATTGAATGCTGGCTTACTACTAACAACTTCAAAATTTGGAATCAGATGGCAGATGAATTTATTTTCAACTTCTTAGATCCAAAACATATAAGCGTTGGATTAATAAATGATAGCGAACAATATAAATTTACAGCTCTTTTTAATAATTTGAAATTGAGATTAAATTCGAATCAGCCTTCATCGGTGTTGGATAGTGAGATGAAAGCGCAAAAGTTCATTCCTAGTTCAGAAGAAGCTACTAATGCAGATGATAATAAAGAAAAAGAAACGAAGGAGCTGTCTGCTTCAAGCAAAGAAGACATTCCCCGTACTCCTACGAAGCCAATTGGAAATAGAATATCTAGTTGGACCAGTGGTTGGGGATTTAAAAAGAAATCCTAAGGTTTATCCATACATGTATAAAACTTTTGAAAGATAATGAAAACATATTCCAAGTATTTACTCCCTGATAGTACATAAATAGTAGAAAGTACAGTATATTAGCATATTTTCTTCAATTAAAGCTTTAGAGAAATTTAGTTGCAAAACGTTAGAGCACCACGTGACTTGGAACTCATCTTAAATTTTTCAAAGAGAAACCTTTTGAGCTGCCAGTTGATCAGTAGGTCTTATATATGCACAAATGAAACACCCTTTTCAAATCATAACCACAGATAAGTCTGGAAAGCATTTATTTGCTACTGTGAAAAACAACTTACAAGTTTTTGACTTGGAATCAGGATCATTACTTGGAGTTTGGATCGATGAAGTTAACAGTAATACTTCTTTGAAGAAACAACAAGAAGAAAAAATTAAGGTGTTGCAAGCGCAACAAGAAGAATTAACACAAACCAGCGAAGACACCGAACAAGAGAACACTGCGCCTTATAAGAAACAAAAATCGAGTGTTTCAAAACCAATTAAAGTACCAAAAATCCCAGTGCCTGGTCCTGGTGCTCCACCAATCTACAATTACATTAGAGCTTTAACATTATCAAAGGATGAAAAGTTCTTAATTGGGATTACTGATAGTGATAAATCAGTCATTATTTTTAGTATCGATTTTGAAAATACTGAAAACTGCCTAACACTTATTAAACGTCAAGTCTTTCCAAAAAGACCTTGTGCAGTATCTACTTCTATCGACGATAGGACAGTCGTTGTAGCCGATAAGTTCGGTGATGTTTATACTATTGAAATTGACTCAGAAGCAGCAATTGATGAGAAAGAATTATCTCCATTATTAGGCCATGTCTCAATGTTAAGTGATGTTAAAATCGCCGAACATAATGGAAAGCAGTTTATTTTAACTGGTGATAGAGATGAGCATATAAAGGTGTCAAATTATCCAAAATCTTATATTGTCAAACATTGGTTGTTTGGTCATCGTGAGTTTGTTTCGTCATTACATATTCCTGATTTTAATACAGACTTATTGATCAGTGGTGGAGGAGATGAATTTGTTTGCTTGTGGAATTGGTATAAAAATGAATTGCTTAGCAAGGTTCCGTTACGTGACTTAATTCAACCATTTTTGACTGACTCCCATTTACCTCCTGAAAGATTTCTTACTGAAGACTCCAAGAGAGAAATTTCTATTTCTAAAATATTAACGTATGTTAATCCTAAATCAAGTGAAAAGCTACTTATTGTTCTATGTGAAAATACGAACTGTGTTTTATTATTTGAATTAAAAGACGATTTTTCAATTATACATAAGTGCACATTGAAAGTTAATTATTCCTTAGTTGATATTTGTTTGGACCAGTCGTCAGGGACTTTTATCGCTTCAAAGGATATAGAATCGGGCGATGATTTATTGGAATTCTATCAAATAAATAACGATTCAAATAATTTAGAAATTGTTGATAGATCTAATTTGTCAAAAGCTATTTCTACAGCGAATAATTGTGAAGTAGAATCAAGAGATCAATTTTACCCCTTGTATTATATCAACTCTTTGAGAAAGAGAAGTGAACATTGAACGGATTGTAAAAAGTATTATATATCGTTGTATATTGTTTAACAGTTATATAAAATAATAATAACCTGGAATGAAAGAATCATTAATTAATCCTCAGAAATACCACCTTGCTTACACAAAGCGTAGAATAACGACTGTTTATTCTTCAATAAATTGGCAGGTGTATCAAACTCAGCAACTTCACCATTTTCAAGAACAATAATCCTGTCGGAATCCATAATTGTATTCAATCTATGCGCAATAGTCATAATTGTTCTGTCCTTGAATTCCCTTCTAATAGTCTCTTGTAACACGAGGTCAGTTTCAACATCAACGGCAGCCGTAGCTTCGTCTAACACTAATATGTGTGAAGGAATTAATAATGCTCTCGCAAGGCACATTAATTGTCGTTGTCCAACAGATAAATTAGATCCACCTTCTGATAATTTCACATCTAATGCAGTTGCTACTCCCTCATCTTCATTTTCTTCGTACATCTTTAACACATGGTCTTTTAAATGTGATAATTCCAATGCTTTCCAAATTTGATCCGAAGTGAAAACATCCGTAGGGTCCAAATTGGATTTAATGGTACCCTCAAACACCTGAGAATCTTGTGGAATTATAGATAATTTGTGTCTTAAATCACTTAATCCGATGGAACTAGTGTCAACGTTATCAATGCTAATATTACCTTGAAAGCTTTCAATGATTCTAAATAATGCTAAAGTTAACGACGACTTACCAGCACCAGTCCTCCCAACGATACCCACTTTTTCTCTAGGGTTAATAGTCAAGTCGATATTTCTCAATACTAGATCTAATTCAGGTCTATATTTTGTTGAATAATTATTAAATGAAATTTTCCCAGATTCAGGCCAACTTTTATTCGGTCTATTATCTTCAATAACTTCTGGTGCCTCTGGTGTCAATTGAGAATATTCTAATATTCTTTCAACAGAAACAATATTTGTTTCAACTTCAACCGTCATTCTAACAATCCAGTTAAGTGATTGCGTGACCTGCAAAGCATAGGACACCGACAAACCAACCAAACCAGCTGATAAATGACCCGATTTCAAAGTTAAGATGGATAATCCAGCTGCACCTAAAATAATAATTGAACCTAAAAATTCTAATCTAACAGCCAACCATCTATTAGCATTGATGGCGGGATGGTAGGCACTCATATTTCTATCCACTCTACTTTCATTCATGAACTTAAATCTTTCTTCTTGACCATAAGCTCTAATAAGGGAGACTCCATTGAGGGATTCTTGGAAATTTGCGAATATTGGTGACCTTGAGACAGAATCCAACCTCCTCAATTCTCTAGAGGTTTTCAAGTAATATTGCTGATAATAAACATATAACGCACCAAGAGGGAGTATAAGGAAAATGAATTGCCAAGTAGAAAAACAAATAACAATGATGGTAAATAAAACTTTAGTCGAATTACTGAAGAACATACCAAATACTCTACCAAGAACTTCATCAACTTTATAGATATCATTGGAGAATCTATTTAAAATTCTTCCAATTGGTGTTGTCTCAAAGAATGACATTGGAGCTCTCAACACGCTTATAGCCATATCATTATGTAATCTTTTAGAACCTTGAATTGTACACCAGATCCACATAATGCATGTTTGAACCAAAACTAACGCAGAACTGCCAAATCCCAATAAGAAATAAATTCCCAAATACTTAAGGATGTCTGGATTATAACCATATCTACTGTTCACTTCAGACCAATGCTTTAACCAAACGTTGGCTCCAACAGATACAAGCATACTCAACACGGTCGACACTAAGAAAATAATCACGCTGCTCGGGTTACAAGCCTTCGCATATTGCAAATAAACATTCCACTTGACTTTACCTTGCTCGAGATGTTCTTTTCTCCCCTTAGCTTCTTCATCTTCCTCTTCTTCTTCAACATCACGTTCGTCATCTGGAATTAAAGACGCATCCGACGCTCTTCGTAAACTGTCTATTTCAAAGTCACAATCAGATTCCAAATTTTCCAAATTTATTTTATCTTCATTCTCAGATTTGAATTCTTCTTCATTAGATAATTCTTCCTTCCTCTTACCAAAATCCTTTATTAATTGACGTAAAAGACTAGACTCTTGTTTCATGATTTCATCATACGTACCGTGCTCCACAATTTTACCATTACTAACCATATGAATATTATTAGCAATACTTAACACACCAATAGAATTGGTTGCTAATATCTTACATTTGGATTTTAATAATCCCAGAGGGCCTATAACATGATCAATCAAATGTCTTCCAACATGCTCATCAACAGCACTTAATGGATCATCCAATAAATACACGTCAGCTCTTGCATATACCGCTCTTGCCAAGGAAAGTCTTGCCTTCTGGCCTCCAGATAATGAAATACCCTTTTCACCGACTTCTGTTTTATCACCTTTAGGTAATATACTTAAATCAACCGTCAACGCACATGCTTTCAAAACGTGCTGATAGAATTCGGCATCATACTTATGTCCAAATAAAATATTTTCCTTAACAGTTCCATTAACAATCCAAGGGACCTGTGATACATAGGCAACTTTACCATGGAGTCTAACATCACCATCTAACTTATATAAATCGCCGAGAAAAGCCTGAATTAAGGAAGATTTTCCGGAACCAACCTTACCAACAATACAATCCAAGTTACCTTTCCTAGACTCAAAATTAATTTGGGATAAGGCGACCTTATAATTGTCATCATTTCTATTCTTAGACCATAAAAATGTACCATCTTTCACGGAAACTGCGACATCACCAAGTCTATTAACTCTTGGAGCTTTTATGACTGCATCTGTTTGTATTTCAGAACTAGTTAAGAACTTTGTTAATCTTGAAAGTGCTACTTGTGCTTCAACAATATTTGTAATAACCATAGGAACAACAGACAATGGGAAAGATAACAAATTGAACAATGCTAACGCAGGGAAAACAATATCAGTCAGCAAAGTTTTGTTCTTTTCAAATAATAAAAAGACAGAAAATGTAGAGCAACTCACCAAAAATGGAGCCAAGTTCCAAGTGAATACAGAAACTGCACCAAATACACCCATCGTCTTCAAGTTACGCAATTCCTTTTCATTTCTTACATGACTCAACTTACCTAAATAAGGATGCTCCCAGCCATACAATTTCAATGATTTAATATTATTCAAAATCTCACTAATCAACCTCGACCTTTCGTCTTTATTTTTCATTTGGCGCTTTTGAAGCTTCTTCTGGTATTTCGCAATTACTCCATTCAAAGGAATCATTATAAGCATAATACCGACACCTGCCCACATAGCCTTTCCTAATAAATTGTGTAAAGATAACAAACATAATATAATTTGGAATGGACCAGACCAAATAATTTGTAAGTTTTGAACTAAATCCTGTAATCTTTGAACATCAACAGACATTAAATTAACAATATCTCCAGTACTCGATTCTTGTTTTGTTTCATTTGATAAAACCAAGGATTTGTTGTAGATGATAGAAGTTAATGAAGTCTTGATTTTCATTCCTAAATCAAAAGCTCTTTGGAAATATTGATGTAAGCAGGCAGTCTGAGTAACTGAAACAACGAACATAGACCCCGCAATCATAAAACCTTTTGTCAATGGAATTGGATCATCTCTCTTTAATGATTCAGAATACTCATTAACAAACTTAATAAGTAATCTCAATAATTGAGGTTGAACAAATGCTAAAGAGTCCTGTAAACCCTTAAAAACACCGCCAATTAAAAAAGAGGAACCAAATGCTTTCGAAAGTGCCCAAGCTAATGAAGGTCTACTGGTTTGTGTATTCCAATAATGATTAAATGCACTCGATGTATTAGAAGACTTCAAGTTTCTAGGCAAAGGAGGTAAATCACGTTCAGTCAAATATTGGACGTAACCTTTTCTCATCAATGAGCCCATCCAATTAAATGTAATCTTAGAAAAAACATTAGCTGAATCATATGGCGAAGTTCTAACAGTAGACTTGAAAGGTATTCTTGGTTGTACAGGGAAATATACTTCTAAAAATAAAATAAAGAAAGCATTTGCACAAGATACAATTGTAATAATTGCAAAATGACTATGGATAGCATTTCTTAAGTTTAGATTTACTATCTTCCCGAGGTTTAAAATAATTTGGAACAACCAATAAAAGAGTAAGATTCCATTTGGTATGGTCGTTTTAAATTGCTCGATATAGTGTAAACCGAAACTAACTATAGTTGCAACCACATTCAAAACCAATGATAAAGCAATAATGTCCTTCCCATTATAAGTTACAAAAAGTCCTATTTGGAACGCCAATTGCAAGGCTACTAATATTAGCTTAGCATAAAATGACCATGAAACTCTATTGCTGACATTAGCCTTTACTTTCCTTAAAACGCCAATCTGGTATGTACCAGCACCAATCATTAAAATGGATGAGATACCAAATATTATACCCTGTAAAAAGCACGGAGAAATATCACTGTAGAATGGAGATAATGGTGCCCAACCATCTTTATGTGAACAGCCTAGCCACCCATGAGTCGGAAAGCTGTTATTACTAAATGCCATCGCATTCGTTGATTCCAGCAAAGATGAAAATAATAACGGCAACTGACTAAACCCAATATTGAGATGAGTCGTATCCATTGAAGGTATATCAACTTGCTCCATTTTTATCTTCTAATGTTAGTTCTACGTCCTAGCTCTTCCTTCAGTAATTTCAGTAATACTGAAAAATTCACGATTACAAATTAAAATGTTAATATCGTCGTGCATTTGCTAAATTTTATCTATCTAAATAACTTCTTCAACTTGCTTCTTTTCTTATCCTTTGTTTGTTTATTCTCCGAAGGTATGGCAGATGGACTTGAGGTTTCACTTCCACTCATTCTCTTTTGGTAATGCAGTGGGGTTTGTGGACCAGTATTAATGCCTGTAAGATCACTGGAAGCAGCTGGCTGGGGAATCTTTGGTTGGTTTGTTTCGAACAACTCTATTGGAACCTCTTTAGATGATGTCATTTCATTGTATAAGTTCAAATTGAGATCATTTATCAGTTTTACTGTATCGATGCTCTGTAAACCAATCAAGAAATCTCTTGGCTTTAAAATGGATTCGGATCCTAAGTAGAAATCTTTGTTCGTAGCATTAGACAATTCATAGATAGATCTCATTTCAGAATAGGTTACTCCACCTGCAACATAGCAAAATATCCTTTGCTTTGGTCTGTTAACAGAATTAATATTCAGAGAAACCTTATTAGATGTCTGTGCCCACGAAGCCTTGATTCTTGGGTTTCTTAAGGAACTATTCGTAGTTCCATTTTGATTACTGTTATTAGAGCTAGTAGCAGAAGCCGGCATATCATCTTCTAAGGGTTTATCACGGAAATACGGAAACCATTCTTCGTCTAACTGGTATTTTGTTGCCTTCTGTAAGACAGCTTTCAATCCTGGGTCAAACCTCGAAGTGTTATAAGTTCCTTCATTATTAATCGTATGAAACAGTTCCTTTTTCAAAGGTTTATCTTTAACGCTCGATTTAATGACCGGAAAGCCTAGTTTATGCAAATTGGTGAAACAACGTGATATAAGAGAAATAATTTGGCGATCTCTAACACCTATAAATTTCACTAGCTTAACAAAATCTGCATCGATCAAACCTCCTCTGTATAATCCGTAAATTAAAACTAGTCTCATTTTATCATTTACATGCAAATCATCTCTAGCTAATAAATCAATCAAATCATTTGCAAGTTGCTTATTCTTGACCCCTTCGAAACTAGTTCCCCCAGCAGTACAATTCTGCTCGAAATCTGCAGCAAATTCAGCCAATTTACGATTAGCATTAATATCAAGGCATTCATCAATCAAGTTTTTATGCAATGTAATTTGTTTTCTTTCTTCGTCAAACCCTTTTAAGTGTGCAACAATAAACATCAAATCACTTGAAGTAGTCGCCTTGGTTCTGTCGACCATCAAAGGGTTCTTTTTAATCAATTCGTTAATTTTGTTCATAATAAGTTCAGAACTTTCGATAATATGCAAATGCCTTAAACTAACCCAGTCTTCGTCATTTTCATTTTCTAGAGTTGCTTTGACTTCCTTCACCTCACCTTTCTCATTCTCAGATTTGAAACAATAAACACCATCACGCTCTAGACTATGTACGATATCCATTGCCATCGCTTGGTAACTAAATTCATGTAATAATGGAGCAAACAAGTCCAACGTACGATCCGTAATCAATAAGATCGATCTTGGTTTATCTTGAATAGATGGTGGCGGATAATCATGATTTAACCGAGCGTAATTATCAATCTGTCTCTGAAATTCATCCGCAAGCAATTCAGGAAGTCTAGATGCTTTATGAGTAGGATTCTGTGGTGAATAAAACCTTATCAACGGGTATTCACCTGTTAAAACCATCAAATTAACCAAAGATTTTGCTGCAATTCTGATTTGTGGCAACACCAATTCAGCACAGTTTTCGTTGTAATATATTGGCATAGAGTTGGGCGTCTTATCGTCGGCAAGAAAAACTCTACTCTCAATCGGGTGAAAGCTAGAATTAATAAAGTTAACACTTTCCCCATTATTGAAATAATTCAACACCTTCGGATTATTCATGAATTTTGGTGAGTTATACAAATGTGATACTTCCATTTCTCCCTGAACCAAAGGCAAGAATAATCCATGTCCTTTCTTGTACCTATTGGTCTCGACATCTGCTATCATACATTTAATGGTATAGGGTGTCAATTCAACAAAATAAATTGCCTCAATAAACGATTGTTGTCGACGTTTCGTATCCAACTTCTCTATGGAGGTGACAACTCGTAATACGCTATCTTTCGATATTACCTGGTTCAAGAGCGATTCAGTTCTATCATCAATGATTAATGCATATAGCGTACCTTGCGCTTGGATACCTTTAATTTGATCCAAAATATATTGTCTCTGCAAATTTATCAACGAACACGGATCTGTGTTCCTATGTGACATATTTGCTTTAGTTCAGTCTTTCTTTCAATCTGATCGAATCTCCAGTGTTGTTAAGATACTACTTCTTCCAAAATTCAGGTTGTGCTTTGATTATGTAATCGGGATAAAAGGACCCCATACGATTTTATATTTTATTTCACCATATTCAACAAAAGAACAAGTATACAATTAAAGCAATTCAAAGATAATTGATGGTATAATTGGATATAATTCAGACTATTAATGCCCATAATACCACCAAATCCAAACGAAAGTGCTAGCTATAGCAGTTTATCGCCATCTAAAATCATATCGAGAAAGCCGTCGTTTAGAGCAGATAGCTTCGATAATCACGATTCAAAACCACATAAAGCAAGCATGACATCGCCTACAACATACACACCCACAACTCATAAAACAAAAACTGTTGAAGCTCTGATCTATATCCTCGGATGGTACATTTTTTCATTATCCATTTCCATATATAATAAGTGGATGTTTGGGAATGGGCTTAATTTTAAATTTCCAATATTGGTTACCTCTTTCCACCAATTTTGCTTAATGATTCTAAGCGGGCTGGTATTATGGATAAAGCCGAAGTTGAGGCCTACGATAAATATGAAGAGCCATGATAGTAATAATGTCAATCGATCTGGTAATCTGAATTCGAAATTCATATCTTTTTTGTCTATTTTCAGAATTGACTTGTTCACATATTTAGAGCAAATATTTCCTTGTTCGCTTGCATCTGCTGGTGACATTGGGTTATCCAATGTATCATTCAAGTTCATTTCTTTATCGTTATATACTATGTTGAAGGCATCGTCACTAATGTTTGTATTGCTTTTCGGGTTACTTTTTCGTTTGGAAAAATTTCATTGGAGATTATTGGTCATCGTCTTAATAATGACAGGTTCGGTAATTATGATGGTCAAGAAGCCTCAAAACGTTGGGCTGGTTCTGACTCCAGAAGATGATCGCACTAATTTCGGAATATTGTTGGTTCTTGGTGCCTCCATGATGTCTGGATTAAGATGGTCATTTACTCAAATTTTATTGAAACATAATGACTATACGAACAACTCAATTTCAACAATATTCTACATTTCACCTTCCATGTGTTTAACATTGTTTCTATTTGGATTGGGCTTTGAAGGATGGTCTAACTTTATTCAATCCCCTATCTGGGAATTACAAGGTGTATTTGGAACAATTTTGCTCATACTTATACCAGGTATCTTAGCATTTATGATGACTTTGTGTGAATTTAAGCTATTATCAGTGGCACAAGTTATTACATTATCAATAGCAGGGATTTTTAAGGAGCTTTTAACTATTATTCTAAGTGCTTTGATTTTCGGAGACAAGTTGAGTTTTATTAACTGCTTAGGATTATTGATTACCTTTGTTGATATTATTTGGTACAACTATTACAGATTCAAAGAAAACCAAAGCAAAGAATTAGAGGGATATTCAAGCTTAAATGGCAAGGATGAAACTGAAGACGACGAAGTGTCAGTTGGCTCGTCAAAAGTGGACATAAATTCAAATTCAAAAGTTGATAGCATAGAAATGAAAAAGTTATAGTCGATCTTTTTCAAATGGCTTTTAGGAAATCGCCGACATATATATAAATTTATATCTTGTACAGTATAGAAATGCGTTAAATTTTTTTTTTTTTTGATCTAATATACATATTCATTAAATTTCTGTGCTAAGGTGAATCATAAAAATATAATACAAATGATACAGGTAGAAATTCCCACACTCAAGGATATTAATTTCTTGGATAAGTGTTTATCAAAAATGACAGGTGGTTCAACCCTATTTCCAGAATTCTTTTTACTGGTGCTTTGGCTCTCCGTTGAACTAAATCCATCAGATTCAGTGACGAAAACATTACCCGATTTAATTATGATTCCAGATAAAACTGCAGGTATTGATGGATCCCCAAATTTCGTGAAATTCAGAGGAACATATGTTAGCGTAAAATTTTCTGTACTATTATATCTAGTTGCAAAGGGGATCTTTCCCGATTGAATATATGCGATTGATTTATGAACTGTATGATTACTCGAGTATCCGCCCGTTTCAGATTCTAAATCAGCTAAAGATGTTGAATACTGTTCCGTTTCTTTGGTATTAGAATAATCCTTTTCGACCACATCAAGATTATGATTTGACTTAGCCACCGCGATTTTTCCCCCTTCGTAATCGACAGCTAAATATATGGCCCTTAAAAAAGGTAATCCCAATGCAGTATAACCAGATGCTGAACTCGGTAAAAAGCTTAGATAACAAGCTTTTTTTCCTGTAGTAAACGTTAAATTCCGGTTATTGTAGCTTGCAGAAATCAAGAAGTCATCCAATGGAACTTTAACACTTAAGTCACCGAATTTAAAGTTCATAGTAGCATTTAAATTTGAAATCTGGTCACACTGCACCACCCATCTATTAACTTCACTGCTATAGGATGCATTTGTTTGTATTGCTAAATTAACAATCATGTATAAAGGCAAGTAATTAAATACTGTCCTAGAATCTAATAAAACCGGGAAATTTTGTGCATCAGATTTAAGTGAAAGAGTTCTATGAGTATTTTGATTTTCAACTTCTACGTCAAAAAGCGGTAAGATTGGCAATCTCAAATTGTCTATCCCCATGTCTTCCGCTGAAGATTGCGAACCTTCATGATCGGGGATATCAAACTCAAAAAAGTCTCCAGAATAGTATTTAGTGTCAACCACACCGGGAATTAATTCAGCCATCGCATTCTTTGGATTAGAATAATTATTGAACCAAAGCGAGTAGCCAACTGAGCCAATAACATCGTTTGCAACTAATGAATCTAAAAAGCCTGAACCAGTAGGGTTACCAGCTAAGCCCAACCCACCAACAAATACATTGGAATCCACTGCATTTACAAATGTAAAATCCCTTATAGAAATCTTCTTGTTGCCTCCAATAATAAACGAGATGTTATTAGTAGCAAAAACTCCATTAACATTAATACTATTCAAGTAAGGTATCGAGTAAGGCTGGTTATTATAGATATTTGGCTTTGTTGGGCTTGCCATAGAAACCGAATCATCAGATGCCATAGTATAAACACCTTGTTGAGCGCAAGCAGTTGCAACATACTCTGGTGCATCCGTTACCAGCACAGGCAAAGAAGATCCGAATTCTGAAACTTCAGATGCAATCCACTCGTCTATGTAGCTGCATTCATAGAAATCGTTGGTATTCATCACCCATACATCCGGTTGTATTAAATCTAATCGAAGACCTAATTCTTCATCTCCCACATTCATATTGGCATCATAGTAAATTCCATTTTCTGCAATTGTAAAAAGAACCTTAACCAATTCTCTATCATATGAATCTTCTGTCTCGCGACTCATTGGAACTGGGGTTTTAGTCATCGTTGTGGAAGTAGTAGTTGCAGCTCCATCGTCTAACGTGATTAGATCCAACGTTAGTTTTACTCTAGCATTAGTAGAGCTAGAAGACGTTGATTTGGATTGGTCATCTCCATAAGTCATATGTAGGCTTAAGAAAAACCATAGCAAAAATGAAACAGAAAAAAATCTCATATGGTTGTGTTTATTATTATCATTCAGATACGATGCTTGATACGGATCAATAATTTTCTGTTAATTTCTACAAACTAGCACACTAAGAAGTCAACTAACAATCTAAACCTGAAAACTCTATCCACTGACTGAAAGGGTTTGTTAATATCCGCAAAATATTGCAAAAAGGAAGTATTTTATGAATATCTTTCTGATATTTTATGGGTTCGATATATAAAAGATTAAAAACTAAGGAAAATTATCAATGAAGATCCGGTCAAAATAACACAAAACCAGTTAAGCCGATATCATATACGTATAGGGTTATTTTTTTATCGTCAAAACCCCTATTTTACTTAGCCATAGTTCTCCAAAGTTGACAATCATAATATTGGAATTATTTGTTCAATTATCGAAAAAAAAGAACTCTATATACATCAATAAGGGTATCATTATACCTCAGGATATAAAAAGAATAATGAAGGATGCGAGGTTCGAACTCGCGCGGACAACTGTCCAGCAGATCTTAAGTCTGCCGCCTTAGACCACTCGGCCAACCCTCCATTTGTGAAATCTTAATTCTTCATCTACCTATAACCTTAGCCAACCTACAGCCTTTTAATATTTCACAATATGTCGTCATAATCTCCAGTATTACTTAGTCTATATAGCATCTACATGACTTAACTTACTTAGAGAAACCTAGTGTTTGGGCGTATGCAGTTACAAACCTGGGCTGAAAGGATCCAACCGAACAGACTAAGAATGAAATTTTGATGTTTCCTGCATATACCTTGAATTGATATTTTCTAAGAAAAGCTTAAGGTAAAAGAAACCGGGATTGTAAGGCGGCAAGCAAATTAGACATAGGTTTTTATCCATAGAATTCTTGTATCAACTCAAACATAGTAGGTAGGGCTACTTTTGCATTTTAAGGAATTTAGACAAATTAGGAGAAGTTAGAGTGATATAAAAAAAAGCCTACAAAAAGTATTGTGTTTTAGTTATTATTAAAACAGCATTACCTCTCATATCAATTTTATATACCTAGGTACTTTATGGATATTGTGGAAGGGAATAATATAGCACTTGAGACAGTACATGGTCGCTGAATTAAGATAATATAGAATTAGGATGAAGCGGCTTAAAATTGGTATTAGACCCCAATTAATTATATTGGTGTGTTTTTCATCGTTGTTTTCCCTTTTAATATTGGGAATAGTGACAGGAGTATATTTCAGCTCGAACTTGAGTGATTTGCGGGCAGAAAGATTAGAAGTCATATCACAGTTGAAGACCACCCAAGTTAAACAAGCAGTCGAGTATGTTTTTTATCAAATATATTGGTTAACAACTAAAGAATCCATATATGCACCACTTTCATCTTACAGGGCAGGAAATAATACCAAATCAGTATTCACAGGATCTACCACTGCGCTAGATCAGTTCCTAGCATCATCAGAATTGTTTTCGGCAGCTAGACTATATAATTTAGATCTTGACATAATGGCCGAGAGTTATAATAATGTTTCTATGGTCTCGAATTCAACCATGGGTGATTTGTTTCCGTTGGATGTAGCAAGTGCAACACGTCAATTTTCGACTTCAGGTGTTGATGAAACGAGGTATATAACTGGACCACAAAGTAATTCATCAGATCCTTCTAGTTCATATTTCATGGGGATAACTTTGCCCGTGTATGCCAATACTTCGATTCTATTGACAGATCCTTTAATTGCAGGTTATTTGACTGTTGTAGCCAGCGCAAAAAATATACAACTTGCAATAAGTGATACAAACACGAATGATGGTACAGATGACTATACAGTGGCATTAATAAGACCAACATTTAAGGCAAATACATCTAGCGCATCAGTGCCAACTGAGTTTGAAACAATTTTCCCGGTAAGTAAGGATGGTTTATTACCGAACCATAATTACACCATTGACTCGGCTCCACTGGTAGAAGAAGCATTACTGAAAACTGCTGGTTCTTCCACCAATGTTAAATCTTATAATGGTGATTCTGTCGCTATTGGATACACCCAAATACAGTTAGATCCCCAATTATATTGGACAGTCATAGTGGAACAACCACGATCACAATTCTTAACTCCTGTTGTAAAATTAAGAAACATTATTATTGGAGTTGTAATTGGTACAGGAGTTTTTATGTGTCTCATTACATTTCCGTTAGCGGTATGGTTTGTGAGACCCATTACAAAATTGAAAGAAGCCACAGAATCTATCACCAGGTCCAAAAAAAAGAAAAATGCTAATGAAAAAGGATTGCCGGATAGTTCGCCTGTTCCACCTTCAATGCATCCTAATAGTGGCGCGTCAAGTAAAAGAAATAGTGTTATTTCTGATGTTACAAACACCTCATCAGTTTACTCAACTGCTATTAGATTACCCACAAAGATATCAAGCTCTAAGAAATTTTTCAAAGATGAATTAACAGAATTATCTGAAGCATTTAATATTATGACAGAAGAATTAGATAAACAATATACCCATTTAGAAGATAGAGTTAAAATCAGAACGAAGGAATTAGAAGCTCTGAAGATAGAAGCAGAATCTGCAAATGAAGCAAAAACAGTTTTTATAGCTAATATCTCACACGAATTAAGAACGCCATTAAATGGTATCTTAGGAATGACAGCTATTGCGATGGACGAGAATGATCACACAAGAATCCAAGAATCCTTGAGATTGATTTACCGTTCTGGTGAACTATTATTGCATATTTTGACAGAATTATTGACGTATTCCAAAAATACTTTAAACAGATCGAAATTAGAGAAATCCAATTTTCAAATTCTAGAGGTTGTGTATCAAGTGCAGTCTATTTTCAGTAAATTAGCGATGGATCAAAGAGTGCACCTCAACATTTTATTAAAGCCTGACATAATTAGAAAATTAGTTCTATATGGTGATTCAAATAGGATTATTCAGATCGTAATGAATCTAGTATCCAATAGTTTGAAGTTTACACCAGTTGATGGTTCGGTTGATGTTTCTTTCAAACTTTTGGGTGAATACGATCAAGTTAATTCAGAAAAACAACAACATAAGAAAGTTCATGTTTTGAGACACACTAGAAAATTTGCAGACGATGGTCCGATATTATCTAAAAAGGTTGATTCCAATTATGACAATGGAAATCCCGATACATCTGACGAATACAAAGAAAAACACTCCAGCGACAAATCTTCTACCTTTTCGGGCAAGGACAAGACTTTTGATACAAACAATGACAGTTCAAGTATATTGACATTGTCAACTGCCGAATATGAAAACACAATTTTCAATGCACAATTCAAACAAAATATGATACCCAGTCAACGAAGATTGTCAAGTGTCTCGACCAAATCTAATCTTCAAGGCAGAACATCGGCAGACCAATCGATTCATGACATCAGTGGTAGTCATATGGAAAATATGAATGAAACCCTGATCTCTAATGCATTTAATGAGACCTCCAGTATAGGTTCGTCAAAAGTGGATGGCCACACAAGAAGCTATACAACGGCTATTTCACGTAACATAACAAGTGGACTGTCTCATCAAGGTACAGGAAGCATTAGCTCTAGCTTTTCAACTAATGAAGTCATCAAGGAAGATAAGGTTTATAAAATCAAAAAACTATATGAGCCTAAAACTTGGGCCATTCAAATTGAGGTAACCGATACGGGTCCAGGTATCGAACCTGCTATGCAAGAAAAAGTATTTGATCCATTTATCCAAGGAGACCAAACATTGTCAAGGAGCTATGGTGGTACTGGATTGGGTTTATCTATTTGTAGGCAATTAGCAGAAATGATGAATGGGACTTTAACCTTGAAATCAACAATTGGCTCAGGATCGACATTTACATTTATTGTTCCATTGCCTCAAAGTGGAGAAATAATGGTCGACGAAGAAGATATGTTCCAGTTTTGTGAAGACGAATTTAATCCTAAATCTAAAGTTAATAGAAAGGTTGCATTTGATATTGAACCCGAAAGTGACCAATTTAAAGCTGCGAATACATCAGACTTAAATTCTAAGGCAGTAAGCTTGATTGATGAAAGTGGTGATGATAATTCTGGTAATAGTGATTATATGCGAGATGTAAAAGATGGCGGAGAAGTTGGTCAAATAGACAGTTCACTTAATTGTATTGAGACTAAACCTGGTCCTGATACTGAAAGAAAAGGTGCAAATGACCAATTATTAAATGGCAATATTACGCAGTTAATCAATGGTATTTCAAGTGGTTCTACAACGCCGAATCCAGGTAGGAAAAGAGATTTAGATTTACCAGGATTGAGCGATTTTGAAAAGCCACACTTACTCACAAAATCTTCAACAGGAACGGCTAGCTCTCAAGGAATCGAAGGAGCGACAACACCGAATAACGTTCCAGACGAATTGTCACATTTAAAGATCTTAGTTGCTGAAGATAACATGGTTAACCAAGAGGTTATCAGAAGGATGTTAAAATTAGAAGGATTCACAGACATTACAATGGCCTGTAATGGTGCAGAGGCAATCGAATTAGTAAAGGATATTAATGAAGAATCCGGGCTATTCGATCTTATTCTAATGGATGTTCAAATGCCAAAAATCGATGGTTTGTTGGCAACAAAGAGGATCAGAAATGATTTACAATTTAAGAATCCAATTATAGCTTTGACTGCTTTTGCTGACGAAACAAACGTCAAAGAATGTCTTAATTGTGGCATGTCTGGATTCTTAGCCAAACCAATCCGTAGGTCTAATTTGAGAAAAATTATAACCGAGCTCAGCCCTACGTTACAGCCAGAGAGTGCTCAAGCTTAATCATAAGGCTTGTTAACCAACTTCGTGGATGATAGATGTATGTCGATTTTAACCGATTTATCTTATTCTAAGTGACTATGCAAAGTAATCATTATTTCATTCTCACCGTGTACACTAATTTATTTGTATTTTATAAACCTATACATAGATATCAAAATTTGTATAATTAATTCATAATCCGCATATAATTTTTCTAATTAGAACAGTAGTCTTAAACACAAAAGGAAATAACCAGCCATTTTTTCTATGTTTGCATATATTTGATTGACTATTATTATTTCTTATTATTTATTATTACTCATCGGTATATTCATTCTATAAGATATATTGTATAATTAATCTTCCATAATTATTGTGGAATATGATAAAATCGGAGTATAACCACTCCAAGAGTGTTAAAAGTGAAAAGGACGAATATGATGTTGAGCATCATGAAGAAATACCTAATAAGAAAGGATTTATGGATAATGGGTATAAGAACTTGTTCTATGGAGGTGTCTTGCTAGGCATATTGGTTTGGGGTACAGCATTCTTAATATTAACAATATCTAGATTTCAACAAAACCAAATAGCCACATTACGAATAGAAAGTTACTTAAAAAAGATTTCACCTCCATTATTGAATAATGGTAGTGATAAGCAACTAAACTTGAACAGGCCGCTTTCTTTTGATAACGGTAATAAGGTGTTATTAAACTTTTCAGCCGTACGGGATGGGTTATTCAAACCGCACTATAAGGAATTACAATGGATAAGGGAGCCGGAATCTATCAATAACGACAAGGGTACCTATGTTTTGAAAGAAGAGAATGAAGATGATACTAGATATCTAATTAAGTCTATTATTGATTCCGGCTACCAGTATACTTTGTACAACGATTCATCGTTTCAATATAATAACATCATATATGACATAGACAGTTTAACAGCGTCGCCAGATTTAACAAAAGCTATTCTTAAAACCAACACTACCCAAAACTGGAGACATTCATCGTTCGCTATATATTGGACTTTAGATGTGGCGTCTAATAACATAAAGCCAATATATAACGAAGAAGATAAACTATCAATCACGAGTTGGTCGCCCACTTCGTCGCATGTGGCATTTGTTTATAAACAGAATATTTATATTAAATATCTCCAAGATGGCTATATTGAACAGGTTACGTTTGATGGAAGCTCTGATGTTTTGTATGGCATTCCGGACTGGGTTTATGAGGAAGAAGTTTTTTCTGGTGACAGCGTTTTATGGTGGTCTCCAAAAGGTGATAAATTGTCGTTCTTGAAAACTAACGATACTTTAGTTCCAACATTTTCCATACCGTATTATGTACAAGAGAATTATGAAGATTACCCTGAATATAGAAAAATAAAATATCCAAAAGCTGGTTATGCAAATCCTGTTGTGGACCTTGTTGTGTATGAATTAAATTCTGTCGCAAAACGACTGACTGATAATATTAAGGTTATGGGCTTTGATTTAAGTGAAATTGAAGACAGGCTTATAACTGAGGTTATTTGGGTTTCGGACAATTTCCTATTGGTAAAAATTAGCAATAGAGCAAGTGATGTGTTAGAGATTTATCTTGTAACTGCTGACACTAATAAATCTAAGTTAGTTAGGAAGCAAAATGCCAAAAATTCGTGGTTTGAAATCACATCTAATACGTTGTACGTTCCAAAAAACCAGTCTTTGGGTCGTATAAATGATGGTTACATTGACACTGTTGTTATCGATGGTTACAATCATTTGGCATACTTTTCACCTCCTGAAAATCCTGATGGAATAGTTTTGACCAAAGGGCAATGGGAAGTAGTGGATGGTGTCGCCTCATTTGATTATAATACTAATGAAATATACTTCATTAGCACTTTTAAATCATCTATCGAAAGACATATACATTCTGTGAATTTATATGACTCTATTGTTAATCAACAGGAATTACCTGTTATTAAAAACGTCACCGATATTTCAAATGAGGGTTGGTATTCAGGATCTTTCTCGTCTGGGTCGAGATATTTGCTACTCAATTATCAAGGTCCAAAGGTACCGTATCAAAAGTTAATTGATTTACATGAACACACGGATATTAAGAGTATTGAATCTAATGAGGAATTGTCAAATAATTTAAAAAACTACGTAATCCCTGAAGTCAGATACAGCGTCGTCAGTTTAGGTTATGACGACATATCGGGTGAAGAAATCAAGGCTAATGCAGTCGAAACTTTACCATTAAACTTCGACCCAAGCTACAAGTATCCAGTCTTATTTTTTGTTTACGGGGGACCAGGATCTCAGTTAGTCACTAAAAATTTTGCAATCTCGTTCAGTTCTGTCGTCGCGGCCGAATTGGATAGTATTGTTGTCACAGTTGATGGACGAGGTACCGGATTCAACTCTTATAATGAAAAAATGGGATCTGACTTCAAATTTGTTGTCAGAGACAAGTTGGGCCATTTTGAACCTTTAGACCAAATAGCTGCAGCAAAACTCTGGAGCCAGAAACCCTACGTTGATCGTCTGCGGATTGGTATCTGGGGTTGGTCGTATGGAGGATTCCTTACATTGAAAACCCTTGAAACCGACTCCGAGGACCATATCTTCTCGTATGGTGCTGCCGTTGCTCCAGTAACAAAGTGGAAGCTTTACGATTCTATCTATACAGAAAGGTACATGAGAAAACCCCAGGATAATCCACAGGGTTATCAGATTGCGTCCATACACAACGTCACCAACTTTGCTAACGTAGACCGGTTCCTTATTATGCACGGTTCTGGTGATGACAACGTCCATTTTCAAAATTCTTTGAAACTTATTGACGACTTCAATTTGGAATCAATTGAAAATTTCGATTTCATGGTATTCCCTGACTCTGACCACTCTATAAGGTATCATAACGGAAATATCGTCGTCTATGACAGACTTCTAGAATGGTTAAAAAAGGCCTTTACTGGTCACTTTGCACGTATATAGACGAATATGTAATATTATTTGTAACATTAATGAACAATCTTAAGACCATATTATTCCCTCTAACGTTATTGAGACTTTTTTTGCGTTTCCTTCTGGTTTAGGAAGTTAACTTATTTAGGTCGGGTAATAGATCTCGTATTGTAGGAGATGCTTCATTAACATCCATGATGCTCACGTGCGCTGAAAAAAAAATTTTGTCTATATAAAATCAATTGGAAATTCCTGAATAATTTCCGTCCAATCTTAGCAAACAACATACGATTGCAATATGATTATTTTCACTGACGTTATTTCTGGAGACGAGTTATTATCTGACGCTTACGACGTCAAATTAGTTGATGATGTTGTCTATGAAGCTGATTGCGCCATGGTCAATGTCAACAACGGCGATGTTGATATTGGTGCTAACCCATCTGCTGAAGAAGGTGGTGAAGATTTAGAAGATGGCACTGAAACCGTTAACAACGTTGTCTACTCCTTCAGATTACAACAAACCTCTTTCGACAAGAAGTCCTTCATGACCTACATGAAGGGATACATGAAGAGAGTCAAGGCTCACTTAGCTGAAAAGAACCCAGAAGCTATTGAAGCTTTCGAAAATGGTGCCAAGACCTACTTCAAGAAGGTTGTCAGTTCTTTCGGTGACTGGGACTTCTACACTGGTGAATCAATGGACCCAGATGGAATGGTTGTCTTATTGAACTACCGTGAAGATGGTACTACTCCTTACGTTGCCATCTGGAAACACGGTGTTTCTGAAGATAAGATTTAAGTTCGCGAACCATTACTTCTTACCTGTTTGGTTTTAGTTACAAATTTTAGTTCTAGCCTATGAAATATATTTTCGTATCTAATATATTGATAATTAATTTCGTAAATCCTATTTACAAGTTGTATTGACTTCAATTTGAATCAGGAATGATGCAGAGACATACATTTTCAAGAGTGATTTCCTTTTCAACGTACCAGAACATTTCTGTATGGAATCCTAATGGATTAACTAGAAGGTTCATGGCAAAAACTCTACTTTCATCAATTAATCTACGTGCAACTAATCCCAACTCTTCTCTTTCCTTGAAAGTTAATCCACTTATGTGCTCTCCCGTACTTTCTTCATTGGTGCCATCCCGTTTACCGCAAACAGCCCATGAGACTATTTTTTTCAAAATATTGAATGAACTCAATGAACGAAATCCTTTGCTTTGTAAAAATGCTCTTGATTCTGGTAGTAATTGATCATATGCGCACACATGCCTGCAGCACATTGCAATTAGAAGCCCGCCGAATTTATCACTGTTTCCTTGTAATAATGACGAATTAAGTAACAGCTTGAAAGTCAAGTCTGTCGCTGCCCCACATAAATGCTTTGAAATGACAACCACATGTTCTGGGTCTATATCTTTTAAAAATTTATCAACATGCAAGTCTTTAATGTCTATCTTTGACCTTTTGGTTGTGATATTTACCTCAATGGTATTTTCTTTGGCATCTTTTACTATTTTGGAATCCATTTTCATTCTATTTACACCTCTGTCGATAAATCCGTACCCATATTTTGATTTTCCAGCTAAGTCTTTGACTTGTAAGTCTTCTAGGACACTCAAATTAACAAATCTTGATAGTTCTCCTTTTCCACAGCCAAACTCTAAATAAAATTTATTTATATCCAACAACCCTCTCTTTTTCATATTCCCTATCAACGATGATTGTTGTATTGCATGCTTCTGGTTAGATACTTCAGACAATCGATTCTTTAGCCCACTATGTTTACTAATACTAAAACCTAAAGGTTCAAAATGGTCTTTTATATTTCTCAAGATAGGTATATACTTTTCGTATAATTCTTTTTCATTGAGATCATCATCCTCATTATCATTATCATTACCATCATTCTTAAACGAGTCTTCTGTAATGTCCACTCCAAGCTTCGTATTGAGATCTTTCTCGTACCATATTTCTTCGTTTTCTTTCGGCTTTGCATTACATTTTTTTAAATGATTAGTCAAATTTTTGCTCCACACACTATGATTGTTATCTAATGGGCATGGAACTCTTTCACCTTTATCTGGTTCATTATTATCAACTAGGTGCTCGGAGCAATATTTGCGATCTGCTTTCCTTTGCATACAACATCTTCTATTCTTTTTAGCTATAAAATATTCACATTGTAGGTGAGTACGTTCCTTTTTTTCATGTTTATTTAACTTTCTTCTCTTTTGATCTTTGGATATTTCATCAGGTTGACTTGCTAGCACTTCTTTATCTATATTAGCCATTTTGTTATGCCTGACGTTTAATGGTCCATAATTTTTCACAATCAAATTGAGCAAAGTTTATGATCGCATCAAAAAAATTAAATTTAGTCTCATCTCATCTAGTTCAATAATTATTTAATAGTTTGCAATAATAGACTAAATAAGTAGAGATTTACTTTAGCATAAACTATTAGAGTATGTGGAAACTAGATTTACTCGAAGCGAAGTACCACGGATCAAACCCGAGGTTTCCCCATACAAAAAAAATTTTGTCAGCTAGAAATAATAGTAAACTTTTGAAGAAATTGCCTCAATCTAGAGATGAAGCCGAAAAAGAGATATTGGCCTTGAAGGAAGATCATTTCCATAAGAAATACTATGGGGCTTATAAAAAATTAAATAAAGAAGTTAACAAGCATATTAAATCTGATCTTAATAAATGGAAAAACGTTGATTCAAAAAATGGTCTACTTGAATTTTTTGGGGCCGAAGACAGAATTCAAGAATTGATTACTTCGAAACTTATTAAATGTATTACATCTTCAATTTTGATCACTAAGGACTTGAAATCAGTCCCTCCTAAGTACATGCCATCGGATGTTTGTAGTATAATTACTGATAAGTCGCATAAATCAAACCCATCAGCATTTTTCATAAACTATTGTCAAACCAATAAAGACTTGAACAATTATATATCCAATTTATGGAATACAAAATCAATTAAGCCTTTACTAAGTGAGATTGAATGGTCGTTTAAAATGGTGAGAGGTGATTTGACTAAGTTTGAAAGAGATGCAAGAAAGAAGCTAGTCGGCAAAGACATCCAATCAGATTTTGATGAAGATAATAACGAGGATGTTCAAGATGACAGTGATGACGATATGGTTGAAGGAGATTCGTCCAAAGGTCATGAAAAAGAAATTGGAGATGATGAAAGTATAGATGCTGAAGAAATATTTGATAAATTTGCCGTATACGACAATTTAGTAAATAATTCAGATGATGAGGAACAAAAGTTTGATTTAGATCCTAATGTTAATTATAATGAAGTGACAGATGAAGAGTCTTCTGATCTGGAAGATGACATAGATGTAAGTGCTGGTAATTCAGATGACAGTTTCTTCGAAGATGATGTGCGTCAAGAAGCCAAGACCTCAAGCAAACGAGAATATAAGTTGCCAGAATTAGCCAATGGTTATTTTTCAGGTGGTTCGGATGATGAAGATGATGAAATTGACAATGATAAAGTTGTGAAAGAGGCTACCACTCAACGCAAGAATAGAAGAGGTCAAAGGGCAAGGCAGAAAATATGGGCCCAAAAATACGGTAAAGAAGCCAAGCATGTTAAAGAAGAGCAAGTAATTATTGCGAGTGAAAGAGAACGTAAAAGATTGGAATATGAAGAAAGATGTAAGAAAAGAGAATTAAAGGCTAAAATAAACAGTGCACCTACTGGTTCAAATACTGCCCCATTGGCGGAAAGAAGACCGAGAACTAACACTGAAGATCCAGTTGAAAAGCCTGTTGAGATCTCTAAGCCTGTTGAGATCTCTAAGCCTGTTGAAAAAGAGCATCCATCTTGGGTAGCTAAGAGGCTCGCTGAAGAAAAGCAAAAGAATGCCAGATTTCAAGGTACGAAGATTAAGTTCGACTGAATCATATATATATATATATATGTATATTTTGATTTATTAATGAATAGATATAACCTATAATTTTTCATAATTTATTTTAAAATTCGAAAGTAATTCTTCTTCTAATATTTCATTACAAACAATGGGTGTCATTAATTCCAAGTGATACTCACATTTCTCTGGCTCTCCAATCGAAATTAAATCATTGTTTGGACCACAAATCATTTCAACAATGCCTGACCTACGCGGGCCATTCCAACATTTTGCACCTTGATCGTAAATAAGTTTGTTACCTTCAATTCTAGAATACCTACCGATCAAAATACTATCTTGGTAGATCGAATCCAAAAACCCAATGTTGTAAGAATATCCTCCAAGACGCTTTTTAATCCACTGTGACTGTACAGACCTTAAGATGTCGTCCTTTCCATAATCTTTGTCCAAATCTTCATTGATTTTTGCAATTTCATTCTTTAATGATTCAACATCCTCTGTTTCAGTGTGAACAGTTGTCTCCTCTTCTTCATCGCCCAAGCCTTTGTCTTTTGGACTTTCCATAAAAGACTTCACAAATGATGTATAATAATAGTGTATCATATTACTGATTCCAGGATAAAATATATCCACATTTTCATTTTGAGTATTATACGATAGTTTCTCGGACTCTTCCGTTAAAGAGGTTAATACCTTTATTGAGCTTGTTTGAAATTCCTCTTGTTCGTCTTTATTTGAAACATAATCGCGAAACTTATTGACTGTGTCCTTTACAGCTAAGTCATTAAAATTGGGATTATAATTTTTAATCAAGCTAGACAATACACTTTCCAAAAAAGCAATATTTTTTGAGTAATCTTCTAGTTTGCTTCTTTCTAATTGTATGCTCGTTTGTAATTCTTGGAGATAAGGAGATAATTTTAAATAAACCAGTTGATCGGGTGTGTCTTCTTGGGATTGCGATTCGATCTCTTTATCTTTTGATCTAAGGCTCGATTCTAGCTCTTTTTTAAGAGCTTCAACTCTATTTTCCGCGTTGGCTCTCTTCTCTTGTGCTATGGAAAGAAATTTTTTCTTTTCTGAAAGTGAAATATCCATTTCTTCGTTCGTGGTTTGTACGTATGTAACATATTGTTGATGAATTTCGGAACATTTATTTTCACATCTACCAGTTAGGTATTCATCAGATCCATCACAGCATATCTCATAATCACATACCCCATCATTCAATTTAAAATTTTCTAAGTGTCCAGGAATATGGCCCTCATTATGACAATAGAATTTTCGACTGGTGTCATATGGGCATGCGTTTGTTCCTGGTTCATCAGACCCATCAGGACAGTCACAATAATTGTCATTTATTTGATCATAATTCAATACTATCTTAGGATCTCCAAGACAATGCCAAGTTTTCTCTCCTGTTTCTTGGTTGACTATTGGGTTATAAAGATCTTGTTCATTGGGTGGTACACCAATAATTTTTGTTCCCCCAACTACTAAGATGTTCTCGCATATAGATAACAATGCAACAGCAATTAATAATTTTGGTGACATTCTCTAATATAATTAATCCCTTCACAAAAACGAGTTCATTTAGTTTATACGTCTTGAAGCCTTTCTGAGAATATATGTAAGTTCGCATTTTGTAACCATCTGGAAAATAAAATCTGGGACGTAAACATTGAATTATTGATCCACTGAGAAAAGTATATTGGTTAATGGTACCTATATAGCATAGAGGTTTTCATGTTCAAAAAAAGTTCACCAGAGTATTATGAAAATTTAACCATTTCTAAATGCAAAAGAATTGTTCGGCCTTTAGTATCTAAAATTCATGCTCTCAATGATTTGAATGGTAAATATCCATCGATATTGGATTTCAATTTCCCTTTAGATGATACGTGTTTGCAAGGTTTACTAAGCAAGAAAAATATAAATCATGACTATAGTGGAAAACACATTGTTAATCAACTTGGTCAACCCAGAAACAAGATTCGTAAGCTTGAAGATCGAAAATATACAAAATGTTATGATTCCGATAGTGATTACGATGAAGGTTATGATTCACTAGAACGCCGCTCTATGAATAAGGATTACTTGCCAGAAGAGAGGGAACATATCTCAAACATAAATAAGTTAATAGAGCCTTCAAGTTCGTTCGAAAGATTAACATCATTAAAACCATATATTTCAGGCCAACTCTTTCAATCATACTATGATATGTTCCTTATATTCAGAAATATTATGAATTTACTAGTATTCACAACGCATAAAAACAATGAATCAACTTCCAGTATGCCTAAATTGTCGTCCTTATGTTCCTTCAAAATTGGTAAATTTATGGCACTTTCCACAAAGCCTACTTATTATGAAATGAATCAATCCTTATTATTTGATCCTAATACAATTCCTTACCATCTCCGAGAATATCAGGATATTCTTTCAGATGATATAGATGAATGGTTGGAAATGAAGCCCGAGGTTGTAACTTATACTCATAGAATTGACTTATTAATTGGATATGTAATACATTTGTTAGTTATAAACCTGGACCTGACGTTGTATTTGTTAATACCTATATTAATACATTGGTTAAATGAAGAACTGAAAAGAACCGGTAACACAATGCTACAATCAATATCAAGAAGTTTCTTTCTAGAGTATTGGACTTATGGACCAGATTATTCTGAAAGTTCCGGATTTGACAATATAGTCAGTATTCTTAATGGAACTCAAAACAGGGAACGAAACCTAAACATATTTTGGATATTTCATAAAATAGGCTATTGGAGAATTCTAATCAGTTCTTTCGATTCTGAATCTACCGTTACGGGTTCCGACACCTATGAAATTTTAACACTTGATACTATATCCTTGAATAATAAATTAAGCCTCCAAGTATTAATAAATCTTAATGCAGCTTATGATACTCATGATACTCATGATTTTTTGCATGAAATTTATCAGATAATTAAGAAGAATCCCCAGCATCCGCAAGTAAACAATATTTTAATTCTAATTATAACTCAACTAATATCAAGCACTAGACTCAATATTAAACAGTGTATGGTAAGTCGTGATATCCTAAATTGCTTCCAGTTTGCGTACGACAATGTTATTTTCTTCGTACATATATGGCTCTCACTACCTGTCAAGGAAGAGTTTCTTGTTTTTAATTCATTGTATCCTGGTAATACTGAAATTTTTCATGCACTTATTAGTTTTACCGATTTCCAAGTACGTCAGTGTGATATTCTATTTCTGAATCAGTCTGAAAGTACCTTTTTTTCAAAGATTAATATGGATGGAAGCTCTACCATCGACTTGAGAATGATTAGAGATAACCTAAGTATATTAAACAGAACGCTTGAACTTCTAAAATTATATTACCTAGACACGTTCGATGATTTTACGATAGATCCGCATAGTGTTGAGGAAATCAGCTCCTTCGTACTATTAATTCAGAACTCCAAACTCAACCCTTCCAATGTTAAAGAATTCACGATTTGTAACAATAGTTATAACGATCTTTTAATATGGCTATTTGATCAACAGGACCCAACACTACTTCAAATCTCACAATTGTGTTTCCGAAAATATTATGGAAATAGGACTTGGTTTAAAGATGTCCTGATTGATAATCTTTACTGTATACTCTTCGAAGCGGACACAATTACCAGTTCCAGTAGCGAAGAAATCGATGATTCCAGGTTAGATAATTCTGATGGTGATATCGATGATGATGATGACGATGATGATGATGATGATGACGATGATGATGATGATGATAATGATACTGAAATACAATCTAGTTCGCTAATTTGATAATGATATATTAACAACCAGGCGATACAAATATTCAATAAATAGATACGTTTGAATTAAATATACGATAAGTTATCTACCTTTCTCGCCATCAATTATAACATTCTGGCCATTTATAGAATCATTAGATATTACCTCTATTGCTTTATCTACTACTTCGTCTAATGAAACTGTTTTCGATTTTAATTCGCTATCATCTATCATAGCATCGGAACCCATTTGGGTTCCAACGATTAATCCTGGAAGTAATGCATTAACCCTTATCTTACCTTTAAGCTCAGCAGCCAAGGACTTAGTAAATCCCAAAATTCCTGCCTTCAGTGCTGCATAAACAGTCGTCCCGGGTAATGTACTATCAGTCATTGAAAGAATAGATGATATATTTAACATAATAGGCTTTTTGAAGGATCCAGAGTCCAGACTCGTTTTCAATTTACTTGCAACTTTCATCATTGGTCTATATGAAAGCTTGCTTAATATTATGGGTGCTATCAAGTTCAAACCGACAGTAGACACTATTTCATCTCTGCTTATTCTAGGTAATAATTTATGGGTAGTTATTCCAGCACAATTCACTAAAATTGAAACATCAGACAAACAATTTATTAATTCATTATTTAGTCTCGATTTGGAATCAGGATCCTCATCATTCAATAACTCTTGGAGATCGCATCTTATATAACCGTGACGCTGATGGGATGTAATTACAGGAAGTGAATTGATATTTGTCTTTAGCAATTTATCATTCCTGGCAACTAAAGTAACTGAACAACCTAGTTGCGCTAACCTTTGTGACAATGCGTAGCCTAACCCCTTAGATGCCCCGGTAACTAATGCCTTTTTACCAATGAAACTCATATCCATGAAAGGGCATAATGAGCTTTGGAGAATTCGATATTTTTCGCTTATAGAAGTAGTGGTGTCAACTATATATCATATATATACATATTCTATCAAAATTTATATGTCGCCTTTATGGCCAAGTTGGTAAGGCACCTCACTAGTAATGAGGAGATCGTCAGTTCGAATCTGGCTGAAGGCATTATTTTTTTGCTGCGAAAGCACTTAGAACATTATGTATCTGATACACTGATAAAGAGTTTGACTGGACTTTCAATTTTCCCTTACGTACCCTGATCTCGAACTACTTAATTAAAAGGATATCAGGTATCCTAGCAGTTCATATTCTGGAATTTTTCGGCCCCTAACAGCCTGTTGAACCTTCTGGTCCGACACTGTAACTACACGTTAAAAAAGAATAACAAATAAATCATTTTATTAAATTAGTATACATCGTGTAATTATTCATTCGATAAAAGGCTCGAAATTCCCATTAGACCTAATAACGTGTATCTGAAATATATATTTTCAGTTATCAAAATCGTGATATAACCAACCATCGGTAAATAGCCCTTAACTGTTCCAACTAGATCTGTCTTTTGGTTTAAATATGCTTGCTTTTTGGCATATAAGCCTAAATCATCAACTGCGTTATTATCACCTTTAGTCAATAAAAACTGCTTCAGTTCCGCATTGTGATGTTCTCTTAATACTCTATGAACAATTGGGATTGATTTTCCTTTAATCTCATATACAACTACATCTCCGACCTTAGCATGATTATCTCTGTTCCATAAGAATAAGATATCTCCTCTTTGAAAGGCTGGTTCCATAGATCCTGATAAAACCACAACAATTGGGGAGTGAGAATTAGTTATAACTGACAAAGTTTTCCATGCCATAAAAGCTGAAGAAAGAACAAGTGCCAAGTTCAAAAACTGGACCAATTGATGACGAATATTCATAGCACAAGTAGGATGTATTCTCTTTGAAATTACTTTCTCCAGAGGTTCTGAAGGTATAGAGGAAATTCAACAGCGTGTTAATGTCGTGTGTATCGGTTTTTGACTAAATGTCGTTCAGATTTTCTCCCATAGGATTTTAGTATCATATATTTAGCTATGCTTCGTAATAGCAAATAAACAATCCTAAATATCCATAAATATGAATCAGTCTTCTTCAGATAAGTATACACTGGAAGGTATGCCATCAGAACCACCTCGACCACGGCAATCTCTGCAACTACAGGTTGATGGTGAGAATGTGAAACCATCGCAATCTGTTACTTTTGGTGATTTGGATAACCAAGAAAAATTACGTAGGTTCACTATCTCATCACAGCCATCGTCAGTCAATCTAGCACACTCTAAAAATCCAGAGTCTTTGCCTTCATCTAGAAAAACATCATTACAAGGAAATCCTAATATAACTAATTCTAGTAGAAATAGTTCTACAACAAGTGAAATATTCCAATTCTTTGCAAATAATCAGACATATGCCGTAAAGCCTCAACAACAAGTGTCCACAAGCACGACACAAGGTTATATCACACCAAGCAATCAATCTTCAGGAGTCAACTCACCTGTGTTGGAGACACCACCGCATCTAAAGAGAGGGTATACATTCGATGAGTCTAGTCATAAACCTACAAGACTTAGTTCACCTTCACCTCCTCCATTATCGCAAGCTAACTTTGCGTCGCTGCAAGAATTCCAACAAGCACCGCATCCAATCAATATAACCAATAATAACAGCCTGCCTCGCGGATCTTGTAATATAAAAAAATCGACCAAAACAGTAGTTGCATCGCCAAGTGGACCTCCAGTTCCATTTCAACAGTATTTGACGAAGTCGGATGATGAGAAGATCCATATATTGCTAGGATGTACAGGCTCGGTAGCAACTATCAAAGTTCCGATGATAGTAGATAAATTATTCAATATTTACGGCAAGTCGAAAATATCTATTCAGTTAGTAGTGACCAAATCGGCTACGCATTTTTTAAAGGGATTGAAGATCCATAGTGATGTTAAGATTTGGAGGGATGAAGATGAATGGGCGAATTATAATGAACATAACATCGCAACCACAACTATTTCAACTAATAATGTATCCTCGTCTAGAAAACCTAAGAATCCATTTGATAATTTGATCTTGCATAACGAATTAAGAAAATGGGCAGATATCTTTCTAATTGCACCTCTTTCAGCCAACACATTGGCCAAGATTACGAATGGTATAGCTGATAATTTGTTGACATCGATTATTAGATCTTGGAGTCCTATTAATACGACAATGGCTTCTACCAATGTTAATAAAAATTCGGTAAATGTCAAAAAGCCGATACTAGTGGCACCTGCCATGAATACACATATGTATATCCACCCAATTACTGCAAAACAACTATTATTATTGTCATCGCCAGAGTACGGTTTTGGTATTGAAGTATTGAAACCAGTTGAAAAGGTATTAGTTTGTGGAGATATCGGTATGGGTGGTATGAGGGAATGGCTGGATATTGTAGATATTTTAAGACGAAGGATTAATTCTATCAATTATGTCAGTGATGGTAAGAGAATCATTGCCAAGAAGGATGAAGATGAAAGAGATGCTGATGAAGATGACGATGAAGAAGAAGAAGGTAATGATGATGATGATGACGATGATGATGATGATGACGATGATGACGATGATGACGATGATGACGATGATGACGATGATGACGATGATGACGATGATGACGATGATGAGAACGAAGAGGTTGATGATGGAGATGATGATAATAATGGTAGTGTCAATGGTCAGTCTACTACGTTAAAACGTACCTCCGATACAGATAAGGTCTCCAAAGAGAATGATGACATGATCTTCGAAATACAGGATAATGATGCAAAAGAAGCTCAACGAGATGCGACTGAGAAATCATCAAGCAACAACTATTATATTAGAACCGATAAAATTCCTGTCGAAACACAAAATATTGTATAGTCTCTATAGTAATGAAGTACACGAATATAATAAATGTTGTAGCAAGTCGTACGTAGCATTACTAAATGACACTTTAAGTACAGGATAACGATGCTTGCTGTTGAGTGGTGCGCGCGCAACTATATGTATTGTCGAATATCCCAGAAATTCATCCACTTATTTTCTTCTTAGTCAATTGAAATTTAGTCAACTAATTATAGTTATTAATCATGTTAACTCATAAGAAAATTTTACTAGCAGTCACTTCTTATAATGAAGTGTTTTACCAGGATGGTGCGAAAACAGGGTTGTTCTTGGTAGAAGCTTTGCATCCATTTGAAGTATTCAAGGATAACGGATATGAAGTTGATTTCGTATCTGAAACTGGTAGTTTTGGATTCGATGAGCATTCTCTTGCTCCAGATTTCTTAAATGGTAAAGACTTAGAAGTGTATAAGGATTCTAAATCTGACTTTAATCAGCATTTGAAGAATCTCAAAAAAGCATCCGAAGTCAATGCAGATGACTACGGAGTCTTCTTTGCGTCTGCAGGACATGCTACCCTATTTGATTATCCAAAGGCCAAGGGGTTGCAAAGCTTAGCTCAGGCCATCTGGGCGAAGGGTGGTGTCGTTGCTGCTGTCTGCCATGGAGGAGCAATTTTCGATGGATTGATTGATCAAGCCACTGGCAAGCCTTTGATTGAAGGCAAGTCTATAACAGGTTTCACTGATCTTGGCGAAATTATGTTGAAAGTAGATGGCATTATGAAAGAAAATAATTTGTTATCAGTAGAGGATGTTGCTAAGAAATTCGGTGCCAAGTATTTAGCACCCATTGGTCCTTGGGATGATTATACTGTTGCTGATGGCAAGTTAATCACTGGTGTTAATCCTGCGTCAGCAGCTTCAACAGCAAAGAGGTCGCTTATTGCTGTTAAGCATAAGCATACGTAATGTTTGTCCAGTCTTACTTAGTTTTATGTACTCAAATATTTAATTTAAATGGAATGAAATTTTAGTGAGGTATAGAGATTGTACCCCATATAATTCAAGAGAGAAAGGGATTTATTCGAAATTACTGCAAGTGAGAAAATGACTATAGTTTTGAAACTGCAGATGTTTTTGCTGAAGATTTTTTGGCTTTCAAAGGCTTATTTAATAATTCAAGATTATTGTCAATAATCACCTTTTGAATTAGCCTAAAGTGCTCCTTGTCTCTATCTTCAGCAAACGTCAATAAATCACTGTTGCAATTTAAAACCTCTAGTAAAGAATACTGGTTTTGTAAAGACCTGTGGGTGGTCAAGCCGTACAATAAGCTGTCAATCAAATCATCAATTTTATTGTTCACTACAGGCAACCCGAGTTGATCCAATAGATACTTTGATTTGTGTAGCGATGAAAAATCACCAAATCTTTCGGGCAAGTTGAAACTATGGACAAACGGTGCATTATCATTATCGCCATATAGCCAATTAAAAAATAGCTGTATGCGTAATTTCTTAGTTTGAGAGTTCTGTGGGCGATCAATAAATCGATTTAACCAAAAGTGTGACATTTTGCTTGCATTCATAGGCATAACCATCGCGTCTCGCAACCTTGGATGTTGTTGCTGAAGCGTCCAAATCGTCGAATATACCATATTCTCAAGTGTATAGTTGAGTAGTACATTAGGTAGCGTAGACAGAAGCTGATTCGACCTTGTCCTTTGGTTTTCAACCACTATTACATGAGGAGTTTCATCCCGTCGTATCACTATGTCATTGACCAATTCGAATGCAAGATGGCTCAAATATCTCTTCGAGTCAACCAACGAAGTCATGTCGTTCGTCAATGGTCGGTAGGTCGATCCATACTGTTCGTGTAAATCGATTTTTTTCCACTGGTCTATATCTAGTGTGGGTCTTTCGTCACCCCCGATTCCTACTTGCGATAGCTTGCAGTATGAAAGGTTCTTCACCCCAACATCTATTGCCAATACGTTGACTTTCGCCGGAAGCCTCGCTACCATCTGCATTCCGTTAGTGATTGCATCGATCTTGTCCTGCTTTCTCGGCTTAACCGTTAGCCCGCACGTAGTACACACCTGACTCAACACATCATTCGTATATTTACTAAGCTGTCTTTGATAGTTTATTGACATCTACACCAGGCCGATCGATCGATGTGTTTTGATAAAGCTGAGCCAACCTATACAAAGTGGACTTAGTGTGATTATGTAAGTATCAGTCCCCCTCAAGTTTCCTCCAAATTCACGATTTCTAGAAGTAATTTATCGGGCGACATCTCATTACGTCAGATTCTTTTTTTAGCTATTATGTCGAAGTTACTACTCTATTCATTCCAATTTCATTCAATGTACATTCCTATTCATTCCTGTCAAAGACAAACGCGACACGACTCTAATTGAATAAAACACGATTTGATTGGTCTCATTACTCCAAAAACTTGGCACCCTCGGACAGCGTTTTTACCGTTTCCGTACTAATTCGAACAAAGGCGGAAGAAAATAAAAAGAGAACAAGTAATATACAGGATGGCTATGCTCGGGCAGCAACAAAAGAAATTCACAAGAGGAGGAATAATTATTCCTAAAACGGAATTTTAAGTTTAAGCCTGAAGTATAAATATCAGGAAAATTCTTCCATACTAAAAAAGTTTTTTGCTATCTATACTTTACAAGTTTTATTAATACACACAATGCAATTCAAATCTGTTATCGTCGCTTTCGCTGCTGTCTCCGCTGTTTCAGCTGCTTCTAACTCCACTGTCGGTGGTGCTTCCAACGGTACTGTTGGTGGTGCTTCCAACGGTACTGCTGGTGGTGCCTCTAACGGTACTGCTGGTGGTGCCTCTAACGGTTCTTCTGGTTCTACTGGTGAATCCGGTGCTTCCATCGTCGGTGCTGGTGTCGTTGGTGCTGTTGCTGCTGCTGGTGTCGCTTTATTATTCTAAGTTAACTTATTAGAGTTGAATCCGCTACTGCGGGTTTAATATTAAGAAATGTACTAATAATAATATAGTTTATAGAGACCACTAATTAATTAATGTAATATACTTCAGTGAAGACTTTTGATGTAGGCCTTTGGAGGGCGAAAAATTGTAAGAAGAATAGTGGGGCATTCGGAAATTTTGGTGCGTTCGGAATAATTGAAATTCGTGTTTCGTGCCCAGTCAGGTATATAGAGATGACTCGATCGTGACGTACAACATAGTATTGGAGCACCGACCTTGTGGCGTGATTTGATAATAATCTGACCGTCGGCAATCACAAAGTGTGGTGAGGTTACAATGTTAGGTGCAGAGCATCGGCTTGTTTGTCATCCGGTTAATAGCTCATAGTTATGAAACGATGACATAAGAATATTATTGACGAGAAACCGTTACCTGACATTCTTCTTATATGCCTTCATATTCTAAATAGTGCTGTGTACAAACTAACAAGATTATATGAAGTCTACGATGGTACAAATAATATGATATATTAATGCAGCTCTAATATTACAAGGGATTATTTCCCTGGTCTTGCTTTTGGACCCCAGTTTTTAGTTGGGTTTTCTTGATACCTAACCATCTTCAAATGTCTTAATTTGTTAATTTTTTGACTGACGTCGTTATCGTCGTTAAAGTTGATGACTTCGTCGTTAGCATTCTTAGGCAAATTCTTCAAGATTTTGTACCCTACCATGCCACTTGTCAAATTAGGATTTCCATCTATGTTTTCCTTGTAGAAATTAATTTTAGATAAGAGAGTCTCGTTCTCTGGAGAATCGGCTAACTTCTGCTCATAAGTTTTCAATAAGGCTTTATTAGATTCGGCTAACCACTGTCTGTTTATTTTTAAGATCACATCCCAAGGAGCGTCTGTTTTTATACAATTCTTCTTCGCGTGAGTTAAAGAAACATTATATCCCAAGTTCCCGACACTCCTACAGAAATCATTGATTGGAATTGGAGGAGATTTAAAAAGGGATGATAGTTGATTTAAATTGAAATAAAATGGCAACTCCATTTCGTTCTTAGCTAAGGTCAACATTCCTTTAATCCTTTCAGTTGTACAATAAACTTCCTTATCAGAATCAGCATTGACTTTTAACATTCGATTAATAAACTCTTCATTATGTAAATTTCCATACCACATTGGTCCGGCTATGTTATAATTACCCTCGCAATATTCACACTTAGAGTTTATATTGACAAGTTTGGGAACTTGAAACTTTTTATTTTGTTTTCCGCTCTCAACAACTCTTCCTAAGGGTTGATTTAATTTATTTCCACACCCGGTACAATAATATGTTAGCATGGTTTTACTAGCTAATTGTTTGACTTCGATTGGACTTGTTTTGACTTTGATAAGAAGCCTGAAATAGAAATCAATGGATAACGATACCAATGGCTCAATCGTTTTCTTATACTTGGCGGCATTTGTTGCAATCATATTCAATATTAATCTTATTCCAGCTTCATGGTTAGCCTCGCCGCTTACATTGGAATTCCCAAAATTATGGCCCCCATATAATGCAAAACACTTTTCTGGATATCCTGACCCGGCCAAAACACCGGCGTCAGTGCATGTCACTAATAATAAGCCTTCATCTCTTATTCCCTGTATAGCACTATCAATAAATGGTGTGGCGGTTCCATATGGGTCTAAATCAATTACATGGAATTTTTCATTCGTGCTGGACATGAATTTGATAGCATCACCTAAGTTAGATTCAACTTTGTCGGTTAATTGATTATACTCAATATTTCTATCTATTGACTTAACTGCCTCTGGTAATAAATCGTTGGCGACAATTTTGCTTACCTGTGGGATTTCATGCCCGTATCTAATGGCTCTAAGTCCTGTAGCTGATAATGCTTCCAATATTTTGATAAACGGTTTCTCCTCCATTTTTTCCTCTGCACCATTATCAAGTTTTCTTTTCTTGTTTGCTTTTTCTCTTTCTCCAGCCTTACTTTCCATGTAAAGCTCTGTCCATGCCTTAATACCCATGACTGACAAATCTCTATTGAATTGTTGGATAGGATTGTAAAAAACCTTGTCTTCTTTGGGGGTCAAGACCACCGCCTTTCCTTCCTTTATTGTGTTAAACTCTTCTATATTTATATCTGCCATTCTCCAGACTCTTTGAATTCTTTTAAATATTGATTTAAGCATACAATCGATCTAATCAAAATTGCCAGAATATTTTTTTAGCAAAAATCTACATCTCATCAACAAAAAATCGTGTACTTTTAGTCAACATATTAACTTTGATATTAAATTATACAAGTAAAATAATGACAGAACTTAATATACCAATACAACAAGACCTTGGTGAAACAGACAGTGATTACTTGACGGATTCAGATTCTTATTATTACGATGATTCAGGTTCAGAATATGAATTGACAGCTCAAGAACAATGGGAAGAAAGCTTGAAACAAATAAATAATTTAATTAATTTGATAATATTTCCATTGATTGGTAAAGTTATAGGCAGAAGGTTTTCGCATATTATATGGAGAAGGTTTGCAAACTGGTGGTTTGTCTAATTATATTACAATAATATTCACTAGGTTAAACTACTCAAAAAGTTGTTTACTTGACCATTAATTGATGGCAGTACAACTTGGTTGATAATTAATCTTGTAAATGGATCAATTAATCCATTAGATACCTTGTTAATGGCATTTTTCAATAATTTATCGTATTCATCAACTGGCGCCCCTGACGAACCGGTATTATTGGAATCAGGCGAGAAGACAGCTGGATTTGCCTTCGGTGAATTATTAGGTATCTCTTCATTATTAGAGCTGGCTTGCCTGACATGGAGTAAGTGTTTTTCAATATTAGCGTAAATTTCCTGAAATAGCTGAATAATCATTTTGTATATGAATATTGTATCTAAATTAATGTTAATCTCCAATTTCTCAATCAACAATTGATTGGAATTTAACTTGATTGGCGACGTAGATACATCGTATTGATTCATAGTTGCATTTGAACTATTCAATGATACATCCTGTAGTTTTTGACTTACAGAATAATTATTGCCAATATCAAAATTCTTGAGTATACTTAATAAATTCCTGATAAATTTTAATTGATAGATCGGTTGACTTGTATCAGTATTATTTGTTGAGTAATTGTATTGCTGATCTCTAAATGGGTTGTAGGGTTCATTATTCCTGGGGTTTGGATTGATTTTGCGTGCTTTAGGATCCAAACTATTCATAAATAATCTTTGTTGTTGTTGCTGTTTTTGTTGCGAGTATGTTTCCTCATCATACTGTAATGACTTTATCAAGTTTCCCAAAGATATGCCTAATTTGAGTAATTTATTAGAATCAATCGGGAATTTAACATCATTCCCATTTAATTTCAGCATGTCTTCATAGGTTAGTTGATAAATATTTAAAAAATGCTTCGAATCAACACTACAATTGTCATTAAACGGAATTGTCCTTAATAGGTGCTCTATATTAGCTTGTTCCTTTCGTAAAGTATCGAAGCTGTTCATGATACCGTCTTGTAATTTCTTTAATGGTATTAATAAACCTGAAATTTAATAGAATCTCAAGACGTGTATTTTATGCACTGCGATAATTTTCCACTCCAGCTTTTAATAGGATGTAACCATGAGTTTACCATTTACTGTTATAATATGCATAGTATTATTGTCTGCTATATTAATTAGTATAGTGATCTTCGGTAATTCTCCCAATTTCAGGAACACTCCGATATACAAGTTAAGATTGAAAATATTACGATGGAATCATGATATTATTGCTTGGATCAATTACGTTGATTCACATGTTTTTGGTAATAAGTTAGTATTTTATTCAGGATGGTTGGTTCCGTTATTCTACATTATTGTTGTTAGTTTTTGCTTGCATCAATTTTTTACCAAGGTTTATAAACTTTTACCTTTATTCGTAAGAAAAAGTGGCTTTCATTCAACTTACATCGCATTTACAATCTTGTGCATTTTCATAGACACATTCATGGCTACGTTCAGTAATCCTGGCAAAATAACTACCGGTAACGTTGACAAAGTGGATAACTTTTTCCAAAACAACGAATTGATATTCTTTGCAGATAACTACTGTTCCACTTGTGAGATTATCAAGCCTGCAAGATCAAAGCATTGTTCAATCTGTAATAATTGTATAATGTTGTTTGATCACCACTGTATTTGGGTCAACAATTGTGTTGGGTACTATAATTATAAATGGTTCATGGGATTTTTAATAGCGAATATCAACCTATTGGGTTACGGTGGGTATTTATGCTATCAAGCGATGTCTTCTACGAAAACTGAATTTCCAACTTTAAGTTATTGGAAAACAATTATTTCTACAAATGATTCAAATAAGGCTACTGGCGTATTATTAATACTATGCGTTATATTCATAATGATAGCTGTTTTATTTACAGGTTTACATTTGAGATATTTGTATCTAGGCGTCACAACTAATGAATGCGATAAATGGTCGGAAGTTGAGTATTTGATTAGCCTTGGTTCGCTTTATCAAGTCATAGATAGTAATTTGAATGAAAAATATGTGGAGAAGTGTGTAATAATGAATCACGACAATGATTCATACGAAACTGTGTTCATTAGTTTAAAGAATGAAAATGTGCTATTTTCGTCTAATGACGGCATTAATCTACGTAAAATTGAATCGATGGAGGACGATCTAATTAACATTTATGATCATGGCTTTGTGGATAATTTAAAAGAACGAATGTTTAATAGAGTTCTTAATTGAATTTCTAATCTCAACATTTGCCCGTGGTTCTTGTTTTGAAGCTCTTTCTTTGGATCTGTATATCCGAAGACTACGAAGTTCCAATTTAATTATATAATAATCGAACATACAAAGCATACTTACTTAATCTTTCGATTAGCTTGGGAGTACGTATATATTTCTCATTCATTTTACATTCATTTTGCATACGTAACTTCAAATCGCACCATTTCAAATGCTGTTAAATCTGTTTGTTGTAATAGCTAAGCATATTTAAAAAAAAAATGCTCGTAGGGAGATTTAGTCACGGAATTAAACCTGGTCATTATCCATCTGGTTGTTCTTATGGTCCCATTGCTCCCCAAATGACTTTCACTGATTGGACCATTAGTCTTCTACGTGGCTCAACCTTGAGATCCGGTTGTCACTCGTGAAAGCCCTGATATTTCTTTGCCTTTGATGTACCTTTTAACATGATGATTTTGATACTGACCACTTTTTACTTCGGTGCTGCAACTGGAACAACTTTTAAATTCGTCTTTGCAGACCAAACTTGTAGTTAATTAAGACCTCATTGAAAAGAATATCAATAAAATTGACCTACTCGTTTCCAATTGATTAATCAACCGCTTTAATATATTTTGGGATACGCTTTGTGGTTGCAACCATTTTATTAATTGAATATACAAAACATACTACCTATTTACTCTTTCAACTACCTTTCAACTACCTTCAACTACCTTTCAACTACCTTCAACAACCTTCAACGACCTTCAACTACCTTTCAACTACCTTCAACAACCTTCAACAACCTTCAACAACCTTCAACAACCTTCAACAACCTTCAACAACCTTTCAAATACCTTCAATTACCTTCAATTACTTCTCAACAACATTCATATACCTTCAACTCATTCATTTTATAAATCCCAAAGTTCAAATGTTAAATAATAGGTTATTCTACGCCTCGTGATATCAAAAGATTGCATTTGAAATAAGTCACAGAGAAATTTGACCACATAATTAAACAAATGAGGTTACGGTATCACTAATGCTTAATGTTTTTCTCGAAATCGATATTCTTGGAATTGTCGCTATGGCTCTTATTGATATTCTTAGAATTATCGCTCTTATCGATGTGTTTCTCGTTCTCGGTATTGTCGGAATTGTCGTTAAGACTCTTAATGAACTTCTTAGAATTATCGCTCTTATCGATGTGTTTCTCGTTCTCAGTATTGTCGGAATTGTCGTTAAGACTCTTAATGAACTTCTTAGAATTATCGCTCTTATCGATGTGTTTCTTGTTCTCGGTATTGTCGGAATTGTCGTTAAGACTCTTAATGAACTTCTTAGAATTATCACTCTCATCTATATATTTCTTGTCGACATCGATATCGATATCGTGGCGATCAACATGTTTCTTAGAATTATCGCTCTTATCGATGTGTTTATCGGTATTGTCGGAATTGTCGTTAAGACTCTTAATGAACTTCTTAGAATTATCACTCTCATCTATATATTTCTTATCGACATCGATATCGATATCATGGCGATCAATATGTTTCTTAGAATTATCGCTCTTATCGATGTGTTTATCCGTATTGTCGGAATTGTCGTTAAGACTCTTAATGAACTTCTTAGAATTATCGCTCTTATCGATGTGTTTATCGGTATTGTCGGAATTGTCGTTAAGACTCTTAATGAACTTCTTAGAATTATCACTCTTATCGATATATTTCTTGTCGACATCGATATCGAAATCGTGGCGATCGATATGTTTCTTATTGACATCGATATCGGCATCGTGGCGATCCTTGGAATGGCTATTATTGGTAGTGGTATCGTTGGTATCGGTATTGGAAAGGGTCTGGTTGTGAGTATTCGTGTTTGTCGTATTAATCAGAAAGCTAATTGGTGCAGCAGGTCCTGCTGGCCCTGCTGGTCCTGCAGGTCCTGTCAATCCTTGTATACCTTTGTCACCCTGGTCACCCTTGGGTCCCCTTGGTCCTGGGACTGGTTTGTAACCCAAGCACTTTTTGCAACCATGACACTTTTTATGTTTGGGTTTGCGAAGTGGTTCAAGTGGGAACGAATCTTGAATATTATAAGTGGAAGACATTATAAGCGAAGTTTGATAGCAAAACTAGTATGAAAGACGAAAAAGCAAATAAGCAAAATATGTTATTGAGAAAGATATCAATACAATAACTGTTTGAACAAAATTTACCTTTCCTACTTGATACGAACACCTCCTTTTATATGTTTTAGAATACGTTTGTGGCAACCATTTCAGTAGCCGCAAAACCAGAATATCTGCTTGCTTGTGTATATGCCGCATCGATATTGCGCCAATTTAAAGGGTTCCATATCTTCTTGTGTTATAACTAGTGTAAGTGCGATAATTACTATTTTAATTGGCCCCAATTCATGAAAAATATGAGTCTGTGTCCATTAGCTTAAAAACACTATTCTTCAAATAACGGATTGAGCGACATAAGTCGAATTGGTATAGGACGATTTAAAAAATATCTATGATCATGATTTTGTCACTAATAAGAATGGTTATTCAGCACATTTTTATAATGACTGCAATTCTATGCATCTTTCTTTCATGTGCTTTTTTTGAATGGCCATGTTATCAATCGCCATGTAATCGCCCGGTATGAACTTCGCATTGAAATTATTATTTAGTTCGTTCACCTGTAGTAAGTTGTTTAGTATTTTGATAAATGTTCCTGAATTGAAAAGACCGCTGTTTGTTTCCAAAAAAGGTTTATCTTGATCGTGAACTATGGAATAGATTATAAATGAACAAATTGATCGGAGTTTGGAATTAGATTTTATTATACTTAGTCTATGATTCCGGCCTTCGTTATCCTGAATGTTGGCTATTGTTAATGCTTGTTCCTTAAACCTGTCCTTTGTATTTATAATAACTAACTACTGAATCTCGGAATTATATCACTATATGAGGTATTGTATATAGCTCCCCTCCAACCATCTTTTTTCTATAGCTATGATGGGTGTAGGGATTTCAGTGGTTTTGTATTATACATGTATTATAAATATACTTACCTATACAAGTAGCCTATATATATATCATTCTATTTATATTCAAATACTCATCTAGTTGATGAAAGGCCAAAATTTCAATATTTCATTTATAAAAATCGGACTACTAAAGTCTGCTTATTGCAGTAGTCTCATGATATTGAAAGGGTTGCATTTGAAATAGTTCATAGGGGAATTTAATCACGGATCTGAACATTGGCCCTGCGTGTGCTGATTGTACTGTTCAATATTGTTAGCGCCATCAATATCGCTTTGGCCATTAGTAACATCACCGTTAAGCCGGATCACCTTCTACACCTTGAAACCCAGCGGGACCTTGCATACCTGGAGGTCCCTTAGGCCCTTGGTCACCGTCTACACCATTAGCTCCAGTGTTACCTCCTTCACCACTAGCTCCTTTATGTCCGGTGTCACCGTCTACACCATTAGCTCCGGTGTTACCTCCTTCACCACTAGCTCCTTTATGTCCCGTGTCACCGTCTACACCATTAGCCCCAGTGATACCTCCGCCACCACTCGCTCCTTTAGTTCCGGTGTCACCATCTACACCTTGAGGTCCACCGATACCTCTTTCACCACCAGCTCCTTTAGGCCCTTGGTCACCTTCTACACCAGTATCCCCGCTGATACCTCTGTCACCACCAGCTCCTTTAGGCCCTTGGTCACCTATTTCTCCTGAAGGTCCAGTCGCCCCTTGACCACCTGTTGCCCCTTTAGGTCCTTGATCACCCATTTCCCCTGATGGCCCTGGAGGCCCTGGAGGCCCTCGCCGCCCTGGGGGTCCTGGCCGTCCTGGAGGTCCTGGGATACATTGAAGACAGTAGCGCTTCTTAATATGGCGTTTGCACACTGCGCATCTTTTATATTGATTTTTGCAACCCGGACATTTTGTAGCTTTGGGTTTGCAAACTAATGGTGGTTGTTCTAAGTGGAATTTTTCCTCATCAATAAATTTATGATGAATCTTGTGGGTGGACATTATAAACTAAATCTGAAAGCAAATCAAGTTGAAAGCAAAACTAATATGAAAGGCTAAAGCAAGTAAGTATATACGTTATTGAAAAAGATATCAGTACAATAACTATTTGAACAAATAATTATCTTTTCGGTTAGATACTAGAACAACAGCTTTTATATGCTTCGTTTTGTGGCTGCAACCATTTCAGTTGGCCGCAAAAACAGAATTTTGAATCTTACCTTTCAATTGCAAAAGAAAATAAAATCTACGTCATTCATTCCATATTCCTTTAGTATTTGTAATTCCATTAAGGAATCGAACCTTCAATTTGGTGTTTAGTAGTTGTTAGTTTATTGGTAGTCTTTTTAGACTCGCCATAACTGAATTAACCTTCGTTTCTTTTTACCTTTTCCTTGATCCTTCTTCTTTGTTCAGATATTCGTTGATTTTGTCTAATCAATGTCTTATATATGTCTTTATCATCTTAAATGTCAGCTATCATTAAGACTTTTTCTTGAGACCTCGGATTATTAATTAGAGTCGTATCGAAATCAGTAATTAAGAAATGTATCCTTCCGGAAATCATAGTTTGGTTTATATCAACCAATTAAAAGTCCATTTGCGTTACAATGGATTTTTTTAATCAACTTCATTTCAAAATGCTGTTATTTAACATACGGCCAACAAGAAATCAACGTTTTATTCTTCAAAATTAGATCATCAATGGATATCATGGTCAATATTTCGAAAACAGCTATTTTTTACGACATTATTAAACAGAAGCTTTAATTTTACTCTAGCTTGTTTGAAGCATTTGAGAGAAAACATTTTGGAAAGTGGATTTTCTTCTCAATAGTAGCAGTGTTCAATTTGCAATAGTTGTATAATGTTGGTGGTTTTAGGAGCAGAAACATGTTTTCATTGGCAAACAATTATTACTACGAATGATTCCAATAAAGGCTACTGATGTGTTATTAACATTGTGTATTATATATTCATATTGATAGCTATTATTTACAAGTTTGCATTAAGATACCAGTATATTTGGTGTTACAACTAATTAATGCGATATATGGTCAGATATTGAATACTCAATTGGCCAGGATTCCTTTATCAAGTAATGCCAATAAAATATATGAGACTTTGTTAGTCTAAAAATTATAAAGTGCTATTTTCGTCAAACGACGGCATTAATTTACTTAAATCGTATCGGTAGAGGATGATCTAATTAACATTATCAATAATTAAAATGGATATTCAGCATATATTTTAACTTTCGTTGGGAATATCTAATCTTTTCAATATGATATTAGGCACGTTTATCTTTTCAGTAATTCTTTCTTTCTTGTTCTTTTTTTGAGTCACTATATTATCGCCCGGTGTGAACGTTGCATTGAAATTATGGTTTAATTCGTTCACCTGTAGTAAGTTGTTTAGTATTTTGATAAATGTTCCTGAATTGAAAAGACCGTTATTTGTTTCCAAAAAAGTTTTATCTTGATCGTGAACTACGGAATAGACGTATAAATGAAACAAATGTAGCTGTAGCAAAATATTAGCTTCTTCATTAAATAATTCGATTATGTTTAGATTGTCAAAATTCTCTAATATTAACGAGCATAAATGCTTTTTGCTTTCTACATCTTCGCTATAGTCATAAGAAGCAAAAGGAGAAGTTCTCATTTTGCTCGTCTTTGCTGACTTATCTGAACTTCTACCAATATATTGAACATTCAATCTCGGTTCTGGTAGTTGTATTAGTTGATTGTTATTGTCTAAATCATGATCCTCTTCGCCATAATCGTACTCAATTAATTTACGTTTTCTCTTTCCTTTTTTTCCATCCTTGTAATTTGACCGGAGTTTAGAATTATACTCTATTACCCTTAGTCTATCATTACTGTCTTCATTATCCTGAATGTTGGCTATTGTTGATGCTTGTCCGTTAGGTCTGCTTGTTCTATTTGCCATAACTGAGCTACAAGTAATCTCGGAATCGCTGTCATCAACATGTCTATTAATATCGGTAGGTAAAGTATGTTGTCTCCTTGTAACTATATCAATCCTTTTCTTTTGCTCATTGAACATTGATTTTTCATCCTTTGTAAGTTTGAAAACTAAAAGGGTCTTAATTTTTTTCTGCGAACTCAATTTTGTTTTTTCGTGCATTTAAAAATATACAAATACTTACCTACTTACCCTTTCAAAAGGCCTATATTATTTTTTTTTACTCATAAAACAATAACCTGTCAACTGAAATTTCAAAGTTTCATGTCCACTAGAAAGATTGCAATTCACATCCATATAGGAAGTTAATCATATGACTGATTTTATGCGCATATATTATCAGATCTCATGCAATCTTTTAATGTTGATACCTTTTTCTTCACCGTTACAAGCCCACCATCGAATCAGTATGCCCTCAAGACCGCATAAGGGAGTTTTTTGGGGCAACTCTATTCAACATATCAACTAGACCATACAGTAGTTGCAAAATACTTTCTTAAAGACTGACGTTGTCAACTACCGTAAATTGAATGTCAAAGAGACCATCGTCACTCGCTCAATTTTTTGTCGCGTGTGACGTTTGACATTTATCTGGCCCTGGCTTTGACCATGGCTTTTCCCATAACCTATGACAACCAAAAAAATCACATCTTCTAGTCAAGAATACTCTGAGTGCACACAAACCGAAATGAGAATGTTCAAGACATTCGCAAGTAAATTCTTGTTTACATGTTAAGCACCTTCTAAATCTATCTTCACAATCGAACAATTTGTGAACATCCTCTTCACAATGCTTAGTTGGTTTGAACTTGCATTCTAAGTTTGGTTTTTTTCCTTGAACGAAATGACCTTTCCCCTTCTTCAACTTGTGCTTGGATTCGAAACACTTAACAGGTAAATGGGATTCCTTACGTGGCTTATGCTTGCAAATTGGCTTGAATCCTGAAGAAGAATCCAGGCACGAATCACTTGACGAAGAAGAATCCAGGCACGAATCACTTGACGAAGAAAATCTCAGGCACGAATCACTTGAAGAAGAAGATCTCAGACACGAATCATTTGAAGAAGAAGTACTCAGACATGAATCACTTGAAGAAGAAGAGCATTCATCTTTATTCAGCTTATGCTTGCTCCACTTCTTCAGTGGTTTATGTTTCCAAACTGGCTCACAAGCAACACATTTCTTATGTGGCTTGTGTGTGAACGTTGGTGGTTTAGTAGGCTGCAAACGATGACCACCTTGAATATTGAAATCTTGTCCTTGAACAGGTAAATGATGAATTTCTTGAGTAGAAGCCATTATAAAGCAAAATTGATAATAAAATTAGTAAGAAAGGTGAAAAGCAAATAAGTATGTATTATATTGAAAGATATATCGATACAATAACTTGATTTTGTAAAGAAATATTTCTTTTACACATCAATCATTCCTCCTTTTATATGTCTATTTCTTTACGTCTGTGGCTGCAACAACTTCAGTAGGCCGCAAAAACAGATTCTGACAGGTCGTGTTCTGGTCAAATATTAAAGAGATGAAAATGTTTATTAGACTATTAATTCGATGAAGACTTACCGTATTCATTCTTCAAATATCCAAATCCAAGAGTTCGGTGCTAAGATATAGAGGGTTGTAATCGCAAAGAACGTTACACATTTAGGTACCATGACTGGCGGCGACCATTCTTCGAATAATACGCCAGTGAACCAAGAAAACCAGCACATCACCCCACTTCAGAATCCGGTACATTCCATACCTATTGGTGCCAACACAAACAGTATGAACGATAATAAAAATAATGCAAATGCTATTGGCAATAATAATCAGGGATTGCATCCGCCTGGTAATGGCAATCCTAACGAGTTTGGACTATCTCCGCATAATTACTTCGACTCGAATTGGGCATCTAGTTTGCTAATGGATCCTAATAACGATATATTGTATAATATGGATTTTGACTCGCAGGAAAACCTAACAACAGCCAATCCAATGATTTATCAATCCAATACCCCAGCTGAAAACCCTAACATTAATATAAAACTGGGTCTTGTAACTTCGCGGCCAACAATTAATGGGCCGAGACCCCCAGAACACCAACTGCCACAGATTCCCCATCCACCACCATCAAGCTTTACACCTAAAGCGCAACAGGCATATATTCAAGCACAGCAGAATATTCCTCAGCAACAGAATAAAAGCACCAAGCAACGTCGTCCTTGTGACCACTGTAGAAGAAGGAAGACGAAATGTGTGATCATCCCTAATACAAACAATTGTGCCCAATGTGAATCTAAGTCGATGACATGCACATATGTGGGTCTGGCATTGAAGAGAAAAACTGGTTATGACTCTGATAGTGATTCTAAAAGAGCTAAAACTACAAATGAAAAACCCAGCGAAAATAGACGTGGTAACGAGAATACGGATAATCCAGCCATGGGCCACTTACGAAACGAACATTCAGTAATAGTGGCTCCTAATGTTCCAATAAGAGATGTTGCTCCTGTTCGCGATTATTCCTCAATTAATAACTCGTTGTTGCAAAAGACATTATCCTTACAATTCCCTAGATCGAGTTTCTATGTTGGCCCAACATCATATTTGTATGATACAAATTTATTAAATTTGATTATTGATTCACAAAATAAGGCAAATGATCCCAATAAAAATAATACCGCAAGCAATGGTTCCGGTAAAATTGAACAAGTGAATTTAAGTAATTCCACTTCTTTAAGGAAAGTCAGTGATAATGCACAATTTATTTTGAAAGATGACCAATCCCCTCGTTCATATCAAAATATGTCTAACGATGTAGACACTGTTGAAAAATTCGTTGCTCCTCATGGTCAGATATTAATTGATTTATATTTCCGTATAATACACCCATCTTACCCGATACTTCACAAGAAAGTCTTTTTGGAAAAATATTCAAGAACGCATAGAGAATTTAGTGCACCACTATTAGCTGCAGTGTATGCTTTAGCTATACAATGGTGGGATTACGATCCGCAATTAAATAAATTTCCTAAGCCAAATGTTGATTTAATTTTAAAAGTTGGTTTAAATAATTATTTGCTAGAAATCTTGAAAAGACCAAAACTAAGTGCTGTACAAGCTGGATTATTATTACTACAATGTAAGCACATAATCCAAAACAATAGTGAACGAGATATCCAAGCTTTGAAAAACTCAGCTAACGCAAACACACCAACTCTGACGAGTGACTCACACTACAGTGATTGGGTTTTGTGCTCTCAAGTTATTACGCTAGCTGAAGAACTAGGATTGGGCTTGAACTGTAATGGTTGGAAATTACCGAAGTGGGAAAGAGGTTTGCGTAAAAGGTTAGCTTGGGCAGTTTACATAGAAGATAAATGGCTTTCATTAAAAAATTCTCGTCCATCCCATATTAATGAACTTAATTGGGTCGTTGTTTCTTTGGTGGATGAGGATTTTCCTGAGAAGCATGGCGATGGAGACTTGAAGGAAGGTTCTTCAGATATTGAGAATGGGAAGAAAATATTTATGAATTTGATTAATTTGACAATAATCCTATCAGATATTTTAGACAAACTTTATTCAATGAAGGCTATGTCTGAAATCAACGATATCGCTCAAGTTTTACAAATTGCAAAACCACTTCAACTCAAATTACGTAACTGGTATCACTCGTTACCTATTGACTTACAAATGACTTCTGTACAACCCAGGAAATTATGTTCAAATGGGTATTTACAGTTGGCTTATTTTGCTACAGAATTAACATTGCATAGAAAAATAATCACTACTATATTTTTGCAATCTTTGGCAGGAAATCCGCCTCCGAAGGAATTAGTTGAAGTATGTCGTATAGCCGCAAAAACCAGATTGTCGGCGTCCATTGAATTTGTCAGAGATTTAAAACCTGAGCATATGCATTCTTTCTGGCATTCTTCTTCTTCTTCAAATTTTACGTTAATCTGCACTTTTGCTGCTATTTTATATATGACCTCGTCAAATAAAGAAGAATCGGATTTCTATAAGGATCAAATATTCAACTATAGATGGATATTGAAAATATCTTCCAAAGGATTTGATCGTATATGTGATGTCTTGCTGGAATTAGATACAGTTTTAAATCACATTCCTGGCTTATTAAATGATAACTCAAACTTGCCAATGATGTCCTCTAATGGGTCGGCAAGTGGATATAACCATCCTCAAACGCAGCAAGAGATACAACCGAATAATCCACAGTTCTCATTTAGAGATACGTCGCTGTACTTAAATTTCAATAAACCTAGTCCCGCGATGTATAACAACCAAGACATTGATAATAACAGCAATAGCAATAATGACAATAGTAGGGTGAGAAGCTCATCCCACAAACAATATATTAGCAGACAAGGAGATGATTATGATTCGCCCTACGACTCGCCTCTGAATCATTCATCTACCCCGTATTCAAGTCAAGGGCAGCATCATCTACAAACTGGAAATCAGATTTCATCAGCTATGCATCATTCACAAGATCTATCTCCTAAGACTATGATAAAGCAACAATTGCCATTTGGCACAAATATCACAGAAAATGAATCAAGAAGAGCTATTTCTGGTAATTCGCCTGTCGATAATCATACAAATACAGGTATCAATTCTAATGTGGATAGTACGCATATCACGCACACACCAAACACACAAAAGATACCTCCTACGAATAATGATGTAATTATTTCTGGTTTGAAATCAGATAAGGACGAAAGAAGGTGAGTTGATTTTATCCAATCATGTATATATGGGTTAAATTAGGAACTATAGGTAAATAATTTCGTAGATAGGTACGTTCAATTCAATACTAAAATATTCTACCAAATTAAGCTATAAAAGGAAATAAAGTCTTCGTAGTGATCAAGAATTTAATCGAATGGGGTCAAGTATGCCTCAGCGATAACTCTAGCTCTAGCATTCAAGAACAATTTCATTTCACTAATTTCTTTATCAACATCTTCCATAAATTCTATGATGAAATCAACCAATTTATCCTTCAACATTTGTTCAGTATGGAAGTTAGTAATCAAGAAAGATATATCGTATCCCTTTATAGGGACTCTTCTTAAAATAAAGAAATTTTCGGCCCTTGAAGTTAAAAACCTGGTGAACTTATGAACTAAGATTTGCTCTATTTCATCTGCTTGTTTAATCTTTATAGAAACTCTAACCGAGTTTACAGAGGGCTCAATTAAGATTTTTTCGTTCTCGTTTCTAGCTATTATCATAGGATTTAATATCAATTCAGGGTTGTGACTATTATCAACTTCTATCTCTGGTCTGTTATGTCTTTCCACTAATTGTGAAGAAAAGTCCTCCAAGCATATTGCTGCTGTCAACGAAGATCTAACAGCTGTTAAGTATGGCTTTAATGATTGTGACTGATAGTTTGGTTAGTTTCTATTATACTATATCTATATCTTTTGATCAATTAAATTAATTCAATTTGACCGAATCCGATTCAACAATTAATAATCATTCCATGAATATTACATACCATCCTTGTATTTTCAATATATAATCTAAAGCTATTGATTGAATTGTCGTTTTATTACAACTTAACCATTCCAGACTATGGGTTTTACCCGATACATTCAATAATGATCTTACAGGCACGACTAACTATATGCAGACCTTCATGATTTTTATAATACACCTATATACTATAGACTAATAATTCAATAAAACTGGGTTATGCTTAGGACCATTGGGCTTTACAGTAGCATCTGTTTCCTTGCTCTCTGGTTTAAACCTTTTCGTATCTGTATGATCATCTCTGATTTGTCGCTTTCTATTAGCGTATGCGGATTTTTCGTCAGGAACAGAGGTATTGTCATTCAATAAGTTTACCAACCCATTTATAGAGCCTTCGAGAGAGTCTTCAATAGGTATTCTGATGCCCTTATTACTGGCCAATTGTGATGTAGTTTCCAATTTCCTATACTGTTCGATATTTTGAAATTTTGATTTGAATAAAGACTGTAGAGCATGCTTATCAATAGTGTTCACAGCATACTTGGAAGCATTATTCAGGCCTTCCGTTATCAATATCGCAACTGGATAACCATCGGACGTGTCGGAATCGTGGGCTATGAATTTTATTATATCATGCTTGTCATGATTAGAAAAGAGCCAGTGCGCAAGTTCATCTATCCTTTGTTCCAATTCCATTTTATATCTGGTTTTCAACATTTCATTCTTTAAATCGTAGTCTCTTTTCAAATTATCAAATATTATTTCTAACTCGTTATCATCCTGCGCCTCGTTACTCAACTTGAAGTCAAATGCAGATAGTCTTTCATCTTTCAAATCCGCTAGACTATTAATGAAATTCTCTTTACTGCTCAATAATTGATCATAGCTATACTTTGGGTTATTTTTCAATCCCGAGAGTGTATTTTCGACCAAGTCTTTTTTCAATTTCATGGTTTGGTATTTTTCATCCACTACATCCCAGAAAAAATCCAATGGCGAAGATCCATTTCTACCACATAGCTCTATAAAGCAATCCTCATTCTCTAGAAGCGGGAAGATATTCTCAAAGAGCGAGTTGGCATTGATATTAATATTCCTTAAGAGCAACTCTTTAAAACTTTGTCTTGCCTTCCTATCAGATCTGTAATTCTTCTTTTCAATGCTTGTGATTTCATTTTTCAATTTACCAAGTAACTGCGGATATATATCCGTTGTGTATAATTCTAAAATGTCAACTTTATTCAACACTGTAAAGTGTTTATTGGCTTTAAAACGGGCATCGTTCTGTAAGTTGTTATAAAGCTGATCCCAATTCTCGCTATCCGACACTAGAATTGGGTTAATCTGGGTTAAGTATGACTTCAATTCATTTAACGCTTGTGCTTTTTGCTGTCTAATTGACTCTTCACGAGCTTCTTTTAATGCATTTACAAACTCATTATAAATCTTCAAAACTTCATTATCTGACAATACAGAGTTTTTGAAAATAGGATTTTCTTCCGCTATTAATATATTCTTAATCGTTATCCAACGGGTATTATATTTTATGAGACCTTTCTTTTCGAAATTTTGTAATACCTGCAAAAAATTTCTTTCAAAATTCTCTACAATAGCACTCTTGTTAGTTAATTCATCCTTTAATTTTTGGACCAAATATTCATCATATAATCGTCTTCTATGTAAAGCATCAGGAATAGCCCAATAAAGTGGGTTTTTAATGAATTTAGAAATTACCTCCTGAAAAGACCATGTAGAATCTACACTATTAGATTTTAATAGGCTTAGGAAAGCATCTTCAGCTTCTTGATAGGACTTGAATTGAGGTGGTTCTATTAGTTCGTTTCGAATGGTTGATTTTTTCTCTAATTCAAGGTCAAGAGATGACCTAGATTTTGTCTCATCTGAAGTTGGTTTATCCTTCTCTTTATACGATTCATTATTCTCATGTTCGACAACATCTGTTTTCTCAAATGTTTCTTCAGAACCTTCAGGTATTTCCCAGGTCGTTTCTCCAGTATTTTCATTATGGTAATATTGTCGTCCATCATCTGTTGTATAAGCTTTCCAATCGCATGTAGTGTCTAATGGCTTGGTCCAACTTGTTTCTTGTGTAGTTTTATTATAATAATATATCCTCCCTATATCATCTGTTACTTCTTCCCAGTTATTTGACATATTTTAACTTCTCTATATAACAAAGGTATTGAATTGGTTTATGTCAAGAAGATAAAATCAGATAGAACGTTCGCATTTTCCAAATAGTAAGCAATTTCCTTATGGGACAAACTTTTTTTAAGCGCGTTCTCAGATTTTGTATTGTGGCAGAACAGCAAATATCCCAACTCGATTTTCGTGCAATAAGTTCGATTCCTACATGCGGTTTTATCTTTATTCTCATTTTTCTTTTTGCACCCTAAATGTCACAAATGAACATATAAACTAAAACATTTCTACATCACTTCAGAATCTTATACTATCTGACATTAAGTTATCTGATACCAATCCTGAATAAACAATGGTAAAGATTGTATACACAATTTACGAATTGTTGCATTTGAGGCATTATGAAGTTGTAGATTTGAAGCAAGAGTTAGCAAATATCCTTCTTGACACAAGCAACAACAAATTTGGAAAAGGACATCAAAATATTAAAAAGCGTTTGACGAAGTTTAAAAATAATTCTGGAAATTGTACATATTCTAACGGATATACTCCTTACTTCATGAAAGAGAATAGGTTTGCCCAAGAATATTCGTATGATAGGCGAATTTCTGGAATAAAGATACCGTCACAAACTTTGAAAGACAATGAATCGGCATTATCGGCAACGATTAATAATAATAACTATTACGATGCACGTATCCAATATCCTCTATTTAACTTACTGATGTTTCCACCAGGATCAAGAATAATTCGTATTGAACCAGGCAACCCGTTACCAAAAGGTGCAATACCTATCCCATTCCGATTCGAAGACGAATTTGCTAAAGCTTCTGACTCCATTAAGCAGGTTAACCAAACAAATTATTGCATAAATGAATCGCAAAATCACACTACCGATAAGGTCAAAAATAAAAAGTATAAAAATAATTCTATTAAACCAAACTCAAATAGGCCGATGGATTTTCAAACCCCCAAAAATAGAAAGTACACACCTGCTTTGAACCCATATTCTGTTACTGGATTTTTTCCCGAACGTGAAGTTGTAGGTGATATCATTATGTCAGAAAATGCTAGTGCATTCATACACCACCAGAAACCTTTCAGTCATAATCTACCAAATACAAGTCAAACAAGCATTAATGATAACGATAGTTCAACAACTGTCGGTTCTTCATCCTGCGACAGTTATAATATACAGATTCAAATTTCTGCTACTCATTAGTTTCCTTGCATTTACTTGTTGAAAAAGATTATAAAAACTTTTAAAACTTACATAAAATACATAAAATACATAAAAATACATAAAAATTAATTAAAACTATAAAGGACAAATATTCCTATTTAGTCTAATAAATCCCTACTGCAAGTATAGTTTATACTTGATAAATTTACGAAATCGATTGTAAAATGCTATGGCTTCTTATTCCGTACATTAGCAACCATTTTGGCATGATTTCTGAGAGTTCTCACGTGAAAGTTCCATTATTAACGAAAATTAAAACCAGAGGTGATGATGATGATGATCTAGGTCAACATCGGGTCTATACATATGTATGGTTGATATGTATAAAGAAGGTATACAGTTTTCAGTGAATGAATACGAGTGGCATTATTTGAACTTAGAACTGTAAGTATACTTGATAATGAAATGCATCGAGTAAATGCAATAAAAATAATTTCTTGAAAAGCGTGCTAACATTTTATAGAATATTAGATCAACAGTTTATAAATGACAACAAGGATAAATTCAACGACTTAAATATAGACTGGATAACCTGGAAATCAATTGTTCTAGGTAGCTTGGGAAAGCTATACGGTTTGGTAGGCGAAGCATCTCATTTTGATATTTTCCAATTACAGGAAACAAAACCGGCAATAAAGCTGATAATACGAATCCAGCCTGAAGATAAAGATAAATTTATCAACAGTTTTATGGCATTTACTTTTAAATTAAGCAAATTCATTGGGGGCGATTATGATGTCAATTGTTACGTTCGTGTTAACAAGAATAATGATCATTTAGGCCTTGTGTTAGATAAGTCATTTGGGTGATATAAATAAAAAGAAAGATGTAATTAAGAAGTCCTATACACTATAGAAGACTTATGTCTAGTATTTCTGCCATCGATAGAGGTGCGAGTGAATTTATTTATATTTTGGTCACCTAAATACATGCTGAATCATTCCTATCCATAAAATGTGGATGTTTATGAGGCCTATGAAGAGAGGTATATTGATGAAGGAACATGCATTTATAATAGTATAATACGTTTTGTCTATAGTTGTATAATAATTGTAACGATAAACGAATAGTCAAGCATTTCACGTGATTTATTGATTACTGACTCGAGGTTGAATTGACGCCAACATGTCTTTTAGTAGGGAGCCATTGATAAAAGATATATATACATTTAATCATCATCAAACAAGCTTTATTCTCGTTGATCGTGCTATAAAGTTCAATATATTTAATATCTAGAGATATTTGGGCACTATAATGAGAATTGAGTTGAGGCTGTGGAGTTCCATAGCTTTTCTTTTTACACTCTTTATCGCATACGTTGTATCGGAGTCCAATTTCAAACCTGACATAAAATTGACGAAAGAAGGTGAAATAGCGAAAGAATATAACTACTTTGATGATTCTTCGAATATTTTAGTATTGAGGAAAGATAAACTTGCTATTTCATTCGATGACGGCGTAAGTTGGAAGAATGTAAAGGAAACAGAAAACGAAAGAGTGATTCGCTACCAGTTTGATCCATTTAATAATAATCGGGCTTTTGCTTTCACTATCGATAAATTCCAGTACGTAACCAATGATAAGGGTGAAACTTGGTCTAAGTTTGAAATCTATGACCCCAAGAATGAAAAAGAACATTTGACTTTAAATTCAATTCCCCATATTTTATTCAATGCAAAGAACCCTGATTTAGCCATTTTTGTTGTTTATCATTGCCCGGAAGATAAAAAGATTTCCAATCAATGTGTAAATTACCATTTTTTAACTACTGATGGGTTTAAATCTAATCCAAAATCTTTGCAAACGGATGCAAGTATATGTACATTTGCAAAATCAACTAAATCCTATGACGTGGGTAAGGATGAAACTATTTATTGCTCAAGAAATAAGCTTAATTCATTTGGACACATTGTTGAATCCTATATCGTTGCATCTGATGATTTTTTCAAAACTGAATCTAAGATTAATCATGCGTTGGCAAAGTCAGGCTCCATAATTGACATTAGAGTATTACAAAATTTCGCTATTGTTGTTGTACAGAACGACAAGTTCAATACGAAGTCTAAAGTATCTTTACTAGTTTCGAAGGATGGTAAAAATTTTAACGAGGCGGACTTGAAAGTGGATATTTCTTATGGTATAATGACATTCTTGGAATCATCGTCACTGTCAATTTTTCTAGCAGTTATGGATTACTCTAATTCTTTCCGGAAGTTTTCATTATCCACAGTATATTCGTCGGATTCAAGTGGCTTAAGTTTTTCAAAGGTATTAGATAAAGTGCAAGGAGGTTCTATCCAGAAAGTTGAAACAATAGACGGCGTATGGTTAGCAAACATTGCAGACGAAATCAAGGACAATAAGGGGAAGAGTAAAACCTTGCTTGATATGCTTATGGGCGGTGGTATTGATAAAAATATAAAAAGTAGAATTTCGTATAATGATGGAGAAGATTGGAACTTGTTGAAAATCAACAATGATGGTTCTTGTACTACTGAAAGTGAATGCTCGTTACATTTGTTAAACCCTACCGAAAAAAGTGGAGATGGTAAATTTGTGACTGGTCCAACTCCAGGAATTCTACTTAGTGTTGGTAATAAGGGTAGTAAACTTGAAAAAGACATCAATAGAATGAATACTTGGATATCCAGGGATGGTGGAATTTCTTGGGATTTTGCATTGGATGAGCCATGTTTATTTTCTTTTGGCGACCAAGGTAACATTATTGTGGCGATACCATACTACGGAAAAAATAAGATGAATTCCTCTAATATGTACTTCTCATTAGATCAAGGAAAATCATGGGAAAATGTCGCATTAGAAATACCTATTTTTCCACTTACTTTAACTACAACTGTTGATGGCACTTCGCAAAGATTTATTCTTTCTGGCCTAATCGACAGCACTCCAAAGGATAAAGCAGATTATTCGTTCGCTGAAACTTTATATGCTATTGATTTTAGTAAAGCTTTTGGCGGCAAAAAATGTGATTCAAAGAAAGATTTTGAAGATATATACACTAGACTCGACCCTAGTAATGATAAACCAATCTGCATTTACGGGCACAAAGAAAAGTTCAGAAGAAGGAAGCAAAATAGTCAATGTTTTGTCAATGAACTATTTGAAGATGTAAAAGTCTACGATGATCCATGTGAATGTACAGTGATTGACTTTGAATGTGCTAGTGGATTTTCAAGGTCGAAAGAAAAAGAATGTAAGCCAGATAAAAAGAAGCTTGCAAATATATGTCGTGATAAGAAATCGAAAAAGATATCTTTGCCTGACAAAGCGTTAGCATCTGGTAATAAGTGTAAAAATCCAAAAGAAGCTGCTAAGGAATTTGTTAAAACTAAAGAATTTAAATGCAGTGATTATTTGGACGAGGATGACAAAGATAAGAATAAAGGTAACAAGCACGATATTGTTTCCACCTTCAATGAATTTGACAGTGAACTCCAGCAATATACATATGTTGAACAGGGTGAAACCTATAGTGGAGAAAACATAATCTTAAGGACCAAGGCCAATGTAGCTTATGCATCGAATAATGGAGGTGTAGAATTTGTCAAAATTCCTGTGTCAGACGAAATTGTAACTTATTACCCAGGATTAGTTCCAGGTCAAGTTATTTTAATAACCGATTCGGAAAAGTTCTACTTTTCCATCGATGGTGGTAATACTTTCCAGAAGAAAACTGCTCCCGCCAAACCAAATGTTATTGGTGCACGTATAATATCCTTCGATAAGAAGGATACCGAAAAATTTATTTGGTATAGCAGCGAGAATTGTGACAATCCATTTAGTCGTGATTGCAGTTTGGTGGCCTATATTACAGAAGATGGTGGGGAGAATTTTCAGAAGTTGAAAGAAGATGTTAGAAGTTGTGACTTTGTAGCTGATGTATTTGAAGATGTTTCAGATGAAATCAAAAATATGATATATTGCACAGTTGAAGATAAATCTAGTAGAAAATTGATGCTATTGTCTTCGACTGACTATTTTAAGCAAAGTAAGAAAGTTTTTGATAATGTTGTTGGATACGCCATCACGGGAAACTTTCTTGTTGCTGCTACGATAGATGATGCAGAACAATCTCTAAAAGCGAAAGTGACAGTTGATGGGCAGATTTTTGCCGATGCAGACTTTCCTCCAGATTTCCATGTTGACTCTCAACAAGCGTATACTGTTTTGGATTCAGCATCAAAAGCGATTTTTATTCATGTGACTACAAATAATGAAAATGGACATGAGTTTGGTTCAATTCTAAAGTCGAACTCAAACGGAACTTCATATAGTTTAACCTTAGATAAAGTGAACAGAAATCGTATTGGATATGTCGACTACGATAGAATCGAAGGCATTGAAGGAGTTATTGTTTCTAATATTGTTGCAAACGATCATTCGAAAGATCGTAAAAAATTGAAAACTCAAATAACGCATAACGATGGTGGGGAATGGTCGTACATTACACCACCTGTTATTGATTCTAAAGGGAAAAAATATAAATGTAATGGTAAATCATTATCGAAATGCTCCTTGAACTTGCATGGATTCACTGAAAGGGCCGATTACCGCGATACATTTTCATCAGCATCTGCTATCGGTCTAATGATGGCCGTAGGTAATGTTGGTGAATATTTAGAAGATTTTGATAAATGTTCTACATTTATTTCAAGAGATGGCGGTATTACCTGGAAAGAAATTAAAAAAGGTGTTTATATGTGGGAATACGGCGACAGAGGGACAATTCTAGTTTTAGTAAATGCAGAAAAGACAACAGATAAGCTTATGTACTCTCTAGATGAAGGAGATACGTGGCACGATTATAAGTTTGCCGAAGAACCTATTGACGTCTTAGACCTAGCAACTGTTCCTTCGGACACTTCGAGAAAATTCTTAATATTTGGAAAGAGTGATAGAAAAATGGTTTCTTATTCAATTGACTTCACTAATATCCATAAGAGACAATGCCAATTGGATCTCGACAATCCAAATGATGACGATTTCGAATATTGGTCACCTACACATCCTTCAACGCCTGATAATTGCTTATTTGGTCGTGAAGCGAAGTATTTGCGTCGTGCTATTGGTCATGACGATTGTTTCATAGGAAGTGCTCCGTTGATAGAAGGCTTTAAGGTTACTAGGAATTGCTCATGTACGAGAAAAGATTATGAATGTGATTACAATTTCTTTAGGGATTCTGATGATACTTGTAAACTAGTTAAAGGGTTGTCCCCTTCAAATCGTAAAAAGGAGATGTGCAAGAAAGAAAATGCATTTGAGTATTTTGAACCTACGGGATATAGAAAAATTCCATTATCGACTTGTGTCGGTGGAAAGAACTTTGACACTTGGAAAGTTCACCCATGTCCAGGAAAACAGAAGGAGTTTAACAAGCATCATGGAAAGGAATTGAACAGCGGTTCTCTTCTAGCTGTTATTGGTATCCCTATTGCTGTATTTTTATTGGCTACATGGTTTGTCTATGAGAGAGGTATTCGCCGTAATGGAGGATTCAAGAGATTTGGACAAATAAGGCTAGACCTCGATGACGATGACTTTCACCCAATCGAAAATAATGAGGTGGATAAGGCAATTAATAAGATAGTTAAGGGCGGCATTGTGATTGTGGCCGCATCAATTGCAGGCTTCAAGACGTTAAGAAAAGTTGATAGAATGTTGTTTGATAAGGTAACTTCTCTGCTTTTCCGTCGTCGTCCTGGCCATAGAAACTACGTGCATGTTCCAGAAATGGATGAAGAAGAAGAATTATTTGGTAATTTCCGTGATAATTACGAAGAAGAATTAGAAGAAGGTACTAACAATATCAACGAGGACTTCAATGATGAACCCAATGATTATGAATATGAGGAAGAGACAAATGATGAAGTAGATTCGAGACTTTTCAATATCGATGATCAATCTGATGAAGAGTTACAGTCTGCTACACCTGAAGATAATTAGAAACGATATAATTAAATATGTACGTAAAATAGATTAGTACATTTTCATTTTGCAGTTTGTAATACATTGTAATACATTGTGGAGTAAATCGCAAAAATAATCTTTTCAAAAAAAGGAATTGACACGGACAGGAATTGAACCTGCAACCCTTCGATCTGGAGTCGAAAGCTCTACCATTGAGCCACCGCATCACCCTTGAAGACTTAAAGTGATAATGCTCTAATATACATACACTATACAAGCTACACGATTGCAAACGAGTTTCTGTGAATCTCTTAAGAGAAATTAAAGGGGTTTAGGAACTAAATAAAGAGTAATCTGTTTAGTCATGAAGCTACTTATAAAGGTTATATTGTATTTATAAAATAAAGTGTGCAGCCTGAGAATGTTTCTAAACATTGTGTAGAATTACGGTATCACTTGTCCTTTTATCATTGATATGAAACAAAATTGAACTAGAGAAAATAAAGGTTAGTATTCCCAAATATAGTTGTCTACATCTAATTAAGGAAATTAATTTCAATTGGTAGAGACTGAAAAGAAGTTACGCTAAGTTCTGTAAGGACAATAGAACATAAAAGGAGAAGTTCACTTCATATTGTTGTAAGGTGTGATAGATGAGGACCTTGTATTATCTTATCAATTCTTGATTAAAGTTTATCACGGTAAACTAGACTACCGCAAGAGTATTTTTCTCTATATAAGCATATTTTAAATCGCAAATATTCTTAAATGGTATACTTTGAGTTTTCATAATTTGATTATAATTTACATTAATCACACTTAATTGCAAATCTGTAACATTGAAGAACAAATATGAACTACAATAATAATATATGATGCAACTCAGATATTTGACTAGACCACCAATATTACAGTACCCGGGTTAAATAATAGAATCGAGTAAAATTAAAACAGAAGAATTTACTCTGCGTTGCCTCTAAATTATTGATATGTTGTATTTGATTAAATAAATTAAATAATCTTTTAATACATGAAAATAAGGTCATTAGTTTCTCTGTAAATCAATTTCATGTAATAAGTCAGTTGGGTTAACAGCATTCATCATGTCATTTTCTTGAATCCGCTGACTGTTATCATGTTCCTTATTTTTTCTCGACAAGGCAAGGAAGGGGATTATATATAACAAACCTATGAGAGTAGTAGACCCCAAAGCGCAAGCTAGTGATATACCCACAACCTTCCCTTCAGATAAATTTTTAGGGGACAGAAGATCATCCAGCGATTGAAACCGTATATCGTCCTTTATTAAGATCGTTGTAATTTCACCTAGTTTGTTATTTCTCGATGAATAAATATATGGTGTCCAGTTCGTACCATCATATAATGCAGCATTTACGAGCCCATAGTCGGATAGCTCAAATGCACCAGATACAATTAAGACTTTGTTTTTATCAAAATAGGCTTCCTTATTTTTAGAATTAGCTTTTTCCAAATCCAACAATGTTAATGCCGTGAATTTCGTATCAGAAGAATATTTGATTTCTTTATCTATTCTTGTCCATTTTGAACCGTCATATCCATATATAAAGTCTGAACCGTATGCAACCATACCTCCGTCTAAATCTTTGTTATCCATTCCCGAAATAATGAAATTCTCAACAAAATGCTTGGATCCCAATTTGTTAAGTTTTGAAATCGAGTTAGCAGAAGATTCGCCGAACTTGTAGGTAATAAAATTACTCTTATCGCCATTGTAGGTTAAATTGCCACTGATCAAGACTTCATCTGATTTATGGAATTTAATATTAGTGACAACCCCGTCTAGTGTGTCGTCACTATCACCGAATGGATTTGTCCACCTGGTATTATCAAGATCATATAGACATAATGCCGTACAATCTAGAGAACCAGCCTGCGAGAAATTTCCACCAACTAATAATTTATTGCTTTTGTCATACAAGACTATTGAGTTTATCGAGATTGAATTTCCATTATTCGAAAGTTCAGCAGGTTGAAATTTAGTGAATGCATTATGTTTCATGTCATATATGATTATTCCTGTCAAATTTGTCGACTCATTAATCTCCACTGAACCATTAGTGCCGATAAATAAGTAATTAGAATCCGTATATAATGAGTCTATTGTCGTATTTTCGTCCCAATTTATTTTGCCATTTAAAGGTGAGATTGTTTTATTTTTACCAGTATTATCAATAAACCCAATATTGACAACGTCGGAAGATGTTTTAAAATTACCACCAACAACAATAAGTGAGTCGTTAATATAGAGCGAATTGTCTATACGATAATTTTTTTCATTTATATTAAAATTATAGCTGCTGAAATTGTTATTATTTTTAAGCAACAGTTGATCATTATTATAATATTCCATAATGGAAAATGATGTTCCAATTAATATTTGCTGTTTGGAGTTTAAGTTCATGGCATGAGATATATTTAAAAGATATTCGTTATTCTCAATCCACTTAAAATTAGAATTATCCCAGACTTTGGTATCTCCGGATGAAGAAGAAGATAATATGAACATCTCTATATCGTTAACTGTCAAATTGGTGAATTGATCAAAATTAACATCAATAAAATCATTCCCAAAACCATACCATTCATTATCAGAATAAACAGCAAAATTATTTATCGACGAGGTTGATTCATTTCCATTTGATATGTTAGTAAGTTCAACCGATGAATTGTCGTTATTATCCATGCTGTATCTACCCAAAAATATCAAATCGTCATTGAAATTAAATATTTTGGAAATAGAATCATTAAAGGTTGCGCCATTAATAGTAGATGATGTGTCTCTTTTCCTTAATTTATAATCGGAACTAGAAGTTTCTGACTCATTTGATGTCGTGTTATACCTGTTAATGGATAAACTAATGAAATTATTGTTTGTTAGGCTCAAATTCTTTGATTCAAACTCACCCAAAACCAACAAGTTGGACAGTTCAGAAGAATTATATAACGTCATTTGGTTAATAATGGAACTGTCAGATAATTTAGAGCTTAGCAAATTTATTGACGAATTTCCCACGAAGTCATTTTTGGTATTAATAATGGTTTTGTTTCCTTGCTTATATGAAACTAGTTCTTCTCTAAAATTAGAGAAATTGGCCAATGAATATTCAAACAAACCATTAAGTTTGATATAGGCTAATTCATATTTATGCTTATTAGAATTATTATGAGTCATGTTTTGGCTATACTGGTCATCTAGAGACACGATATCTGCACTGACCTTATCAACAACAACCCAAGATTGATTCGTATCAGGTATAATAGAATCATGATATGTAATCTCAATTTTATTACTACCATCTTTAGTGGTTGATCCATCTAATTTTCCGTAATATAGATAATCAAATTTATCATAATCATTATTTTGGTAGATGAGCTGTGACGACAAAATTTTATCATCATTGTCAATAACGGAGACATTAACAATAGATCTTAGGTCGCACGAGTCATCATTAACACAACCTGGAGTGGTCATTATTATAGAGTAGTTACCAGAATATGAAATGTTCGGGTATAATGTGATACTTGGTTTTGAATTTGAATCTGAATCAAGAACTGATACTAGATAGTCAGTATCAGAAAGAGGTTGATTACTCACAGATTTGACAGAATTCCAGGTGCCTTCGTTAATTTCAGAAAAATTATTTTCAGTATCGCTATCATCACTATCACAGTTGGGAGAATTCAATGTATCATTACCATAGGCAGTAATAGAATTCAGATATAATTCAAAACCGGATAATTTCCCTTTTGAGCCATACCAGTCTAGAATAGTAACGGCAACTTTATCAATGCTTATGCTATTCTCAAAGGAAAATTCCTGAAAATTAGCGCTATAACCAAGAGTTTTTGTCTTCGTTGATGGATCATAATAATTGGTAAATGAACCATCATCAGAATCGACATAGGTATCATCATCCGAGAATTCTTCGGCGTATTCTTTGTTTTCTTCAGTTGCGTTTTTTAAATCTGATACAGTAAGTAATGGACACCACGCATCACAATATGTCAACTCATTCGTACTTGGATCAATATAAGAGAGATTCATAATACCATTATTTGGATAAGAATAAATTCTAAACGTCTTGACACCATCGGCACCTTCAGGAACATATAAACGTGCTTTTGTGGGCAGTATACCTTTCATTTCGTCTGGTAACTCAACCGCCCATTGTCCTCCTTGATTCGCAATTAGCGACCAGCCGACATTAGACAGAGGACATATTAAGGAACTTTCATCACCATCACCATTGTCGTTTGTGAAGGTTCCGTATTTTAAGGAAACTTGTTGTTCGGCAGTGATTAGGGAGGAGTTGGTGGCATTCTTTGTCACGTTATGCTTGAGTAAATCACCGAGTCCTAGATCGGTAAATTCGCCTCCAAATATTATAGACCCATGGCTTTCATCGTCATTTTTTTCATCAAAGATCTTTGCGATGGCATTGACAGAGGAATTCTTACCAAACCCTTTAAATAAAGTGGTCTTCAACTCCTTAGAGGTCAAGTTGTAAAGGGCGACTCCGTGAGTATTGTTGAACTCAAAATCACCCCCCATGTATACCAATCCGCCATCAATAAAGATAGTCTTGACATCCCCGTTTTTGATAGTAGGCGTGCCATCATTGCTGGAAGTAGGAAATATTGACGCGGCCTCCTGGCTAGTTATATTGTAAATTATGGGGCTTTGTATACTATTATTGTTAAACATGGTGAAATTACCGTTTATTATCAAGGTTTCGTCCGATAGTTGCATCATTTGGGTTACTCCTCCATCGAATGATGCTAGTTGTAAGTTATTATTATTTACAGGGTTTCGAATGTACATGTTCTGATGGCCATCCTCTTGCGATTCGCCAATCTCCAAGAAAGCCGATGCATTCTGATACGCGTAGAGCGATATCCCGTCGTAAGACCCAAATAACCCTATTCTATCACCAAAATCATCAAAATTCAACGTCGGCTGTTCGATCGATTCGAAGATCGCTGCCCGTACCATCCCTACGTACGCAACTATCAATATTATCTGATATATTCTCCCGTAAATAAACACCCCCAACATTATAAATACGGCTATTTTATTTTTTTGTTGTTATCTCTCGTTCTCTAGTTATCAATGTCCCCTCCTAAAAAATCTGTCAAAATTACAATTAAACTCAAATCGAAGTTTCAATGTGCTTTTCTGTCGACGTATTCTTATAAATTAATCTTGTCCTAGCACAATTCGTTTGTTTCTATTCCAATATATCGTCTCTTTGCTACCTTCCAATAAAATTATTTATATTTATTATATTATATTATTAGACGATTTGCTCTAAGTGGTGTTTACTACAAATTTTTGGTAACGACGCACAAAATATTTTCAGATGGAATTACACTCCAAAAATACCGGTCCAAATCATCGTCAAATACTACAATAAACGACCCAGACCAAATCAGAGGATACCAATGACATGCTGCATCCTTTGTCGTATTAATAAGTTTCATAATACGGGCTGTAATCGCTTGTTTAAAACCAATTTCGCCATTCTCGTCTGAGACCTCGCTTAATTGATCTTACCGTTTGTTGACAAAAGTGCCAAAAAGAAAGAAAGAAAAAACACGCGGGTTTTCCCTGAGGAAATTTACAGGTTGAATCTAAGAACCAGATTTGCAGGTTAGGACCTGGATATGAATGATGATACAAGTCCATAGTAAGAAGTACCACGAGGAGTTTTAGCATATTATGGATTATCCTGAAGGGCTAGACCCGTATACCGCGAGACAGAATTTGCTACACCACAGTTTCTCGCCGTTGATTTCGGTGCAGTCGTCGTATAATGCGGATGTGATGGTGCAGACGGTGTTGAAGGACGAAAGCACCTCGATATTGCTGATCTTGAAAGCGTACGGTAACAATGCGAAGTATCACGTACCGAATCAGATATTTCGGATAACCAACACGCAGCTTATTACCAAGAGCTATCCTAGTTTTCCTGTTCGGTTTGAACCGTCTCTACCGGAGCTATTGTCGGTGATCAATGCTTCATGGAGCACGACGACGGGGCCAGGCAACGGAGGGGCCAGATCTGGGGGAAAAATGCCCCTGTTATTCAGCATTTCGTCGTTGGAGATGTTGTTGAAGCACATGGCGTCGTGCAAGACCCACCAGTATGATTTGTATGTTAATTTTTTCAACAAAATCATTACGTCGAACAAGATAGTTCCGTTTGAGACGTTCAACCATCCGATTTCGCAGGTGTTTGTGATTGATTTCCATACCGAAACTATAGAGAGCTTACGGAAGTCGATAGTGGAGTTTCGGAATTTCAATTTCCCAAAGTATTTCCTGATAGATGATTTATTGATGCACGTCTTCATACTCCACGACCCGCAAAAAACATCCGATAGCGAGTTATTAAACTTCCAGAATGAGATTAAGGCCCAGCTAAACATCCAGACTACTTGCATACCCATAGAAGGGCTGGTCAGTGGTATTAATGAAGAGGAATTTGTAAAGTTATTCAAAAACGAAAACTCCACAATTGAGGAAGATTTACAGCGCATTTCTTTGCAGCAGACGTCCAAGATCCAAACAATAGAGAAGGATTTCTTAAACATACCAGAAAAGATCGATTTGATTATTCGAACCAAAGTATATGAATATATCAACCGATTCTTAATACCACACATGGAGAAAAAGATAAGGATTTGGGACGATCAAATACTAGCTCCCAAAAAATCAATTGCAGGCAGATTCTTTTCGGTTTCCAAGAAACTTTTTAACAATAATGACTCGCCATCGAATCTGAATTCAAATTCCTTTTCGGAATCATCATTCAATTATAACGAAAATTATTATCATAAGCATTCAGCAGAACAAAAAATTCGTAAATTGGCAGACTGGTCATTGATATTAAAAGATTTCAAGTATGCATACTCGACGTATGAATTAATCAGAAAGGATTACACTAATGACAAAGCATGGGTTTATGTTGCCTCTACTCAGGAAATGTGTATTGTGTCGTTGTTGTTGACCCAAACTCAACAGATTAATCAAACCACAACAAGACCCGACAGAAATACGCTAAGAAAAATTAGACATGATATAATTGAACCTTACTTGGATAACTTGTCTTACACATTTAAATCTAGATTAAACTTAAGAAGCTATAATATTAAAACTTTATTAGTTATTATTGAGCTACTTCTTTGCATGTGTTCCACATTCAATATTTCTTGGTGGTGGAATGATTTAATCGAAAAGTACCTTTGTAAGTGTATTAATGAATTCGATAGTCATTTGGTAGGTAATAATCAAAAACTGCAAGTAATACGAGCATTATTATATGAGAGACTAGGATATCATTTCGGTAAGTGTATTCTTTTAAACGACCAGAACAAAGGCTTGATTGATATGTCCAAATTAGAGACAGGCAAAGAAATTCACGAAGACACGGAGAATCAGAGCAACGAAAAAGACAATGCCGAAGAAGAAGAAGTAAAAGAGAGCAATGAAGAAGAAGGATATTATGTTAATCCTAACAAATTATCGGTAAATAAAAATAATAGCATTGTAGGATTAACAAGATTCAGAAAATCCTCAATATGGTATTTACTATCCATTAAAGAATGGTTAATATTAGAAAATTATAACCAAATTGAGTACTTGATACAGAATATTAGATACAATTACAACCTTAATGATTTTACTAATGAATGGTATGATAGAAATGATTTACTATTGAGTTACGTTAAAAATTGTTTGAAAGAGCATAATTTAAATGATACTCAGGATCCGTGATTATAGATTGTTTATGAATAAATGTCAACTAAATCTCTTGAAACTTAATTAATGCTTAGGAAAGGGATGCATGTTATATAAATATTTACTATTCAAACCATTAAAGTTATATTTTCGTATTTTGTACTTCAGAAACTATTTCTAGATTGACATACTCTATTCCAATTCTTTTAATGCTAACTTTCTTCTCTTATCCATACTATTTTTTATCCCGACTTTTGCCTTTTGATTACTGACTAGCCAGTCCCAAATGGTTTTCAACTTAGAACTAGCATTACGAATTGGCGAAACATCTTGAGCGCCTTTCAATGAAGATAACCCAAATAAATTTGATTGCAAATTATCAATGTCTTCAAACATTAACTTGTCCGTATCGTCATCTTCGTATTCCGGAAAATCTTTTTCATTTAGAATTTTATAGTGAGTAAAGATATTAAAGATTAATGTTGTAGGCACTTTCATTAATAAAGATAAAGGAGCCGGAAAGAAAGTGTAAAAAGAAAATTGTTCTGATCTATCACCTCTTAATGGAGTACTATCAAGATGCAAGGATGATGTATGATTGTCTATAACAAGTGTCTTATTACTAGTATTACTGACAGGTGTAAATTTAAATTTGCTTTTATTGGACTTTTTTCTGTTGATCGCAAATGGCAACAAATAGGATTGTCTTTCATTTGTACCTATTTTGAAATATCGTAAGTAAGTCCAGCTTATTATGAAATCCATGAGACATAAAATAAATGATATCTTAAAATCGTCACTTAATAATTGTAATGAGAAACATGCAACTAGTAAAATGAATGGCAAATACGAAACACGTATTCTAAGGTTTCCTTTGAAGAATAGGAAATAGTGATTAGAAATTCTTTGTTTAATGGCAACAAATAATCCCATGTTTATCCCCATAGATGATATCACTACTGGAGGAGCAGTATCAAAGTGGAAAATTATTGAATTCAATGTATAATACAAATAAATTGAAATATTCGTAACAACAATATTGATCAAAATAAACTTAGAGTATTCTCTTGATCCCCACATATTCTCTAAGTATTTCCCAAGATAGAAAAGTAACATAAAGCTCATAGTTAACCCGATAAAGTTTTCTTCTATAAAGCTACTTGTCAAAATTACCCATGGCCTGGTAATAACAGGTGATTTTGTTGGAATAAATGTAAGCAATGGAACAAATAATTCATGAGGATGTGGTACGTCGCCGGTTTCTTGAGCAATAGCGTTTGCATCGGATGTTAGTTTTTTGGAAGATGAAACCATTAGGACAAAGTAAGTGTAATATTTTAATATAAAGTTTAAAAACGAAAGCGAAAGTAAAACAACTAGGAGAATACTAGTAACTTTTGGAACTTTCATGCTAGCTCAAAATACCATTGGTAATCTATCTGGTGAGTTGCTCAAGTTTATGTATGTTAAAGGTGATGTTATTGATCGATCCATAGATCAATTATGTGCAAACCACGAAAATGAATTTGGAGCCTCAAGTTAACTTCAAAAAACAAGACGAAGATGTTAAAGTAGGGCCAACTAGCATATCATGTTCAAATTAGTACATAGATACGGTATTGCTAATAAGCGCTTCCTTAACATAAATAAGGTATACACTAAAAATGTACATAAAGGTACAAATGAAATTCAGAATCAAATAAGAAAGAAGCCTACATTTAGGGATCTCGTGAAAGCGCCTATCTTTAAATCTATTTTTCTAACGATTGTGTTTGGTACAGCTATAGTTGGGCTAATAGATAGTCGTAGAGAATTAGAAACGTTGGAGCAAACTTACAATTCAAAATTTGTTATTTTGGAGGAAATAATTGCTAAATTAGAAAAAGGTGAAAATGTTGATATCCATCGTGAATTGAAATTGGTAAATAAATTAACCAAAAATAAATACAATACTGTTACAGATATTGAGTTAGATGAACAGATAGATGAAATTTTAAAAATGGCTGAAAGTGATGGTGATGAAATACGAAAGGAATCTACGGAGCCAGAAACACAGAAATATGATAAATCACAAATTGAGACAAACAAGTTCTTGTAGCTTCGGTCAGACATGTAAATAGTATCAATAATAATAATTAATGGAGTAATGTGTACCCAATATATGGCGCTGATGATAAAATAATTATTAAAACATTTATTAGTAAAAAATTAAATACACCCAAGAAATAAATAAGTTAGACGTTAGATTGTTACACAAGGGCCACTTTTCTGATTGTTCTTCTGTGACTATCACCGGCTTCAATGATTTTCCCTTCTTGTTGTAATCTTTTGATAGCATCATTAATATCTTGATTTTCCACTCTGAATGATGTTTTCTCATTGATTTTTACAACTAAATCGGTGAATCTTATCAAATTATTATTTTCCTCTATGACATTCATAATTTCATGAGTCAAATCCTCTTGTATCTTTCTTTGGGCCGCAGTCGTACCAGTCTGTACCATGTCCATATCAATTCTACCAGTTATTGGATCCGTTGCGTATTCTTTAATGGCAGATTTAATTAATCTAACTGCTTCCTTGACATCAATTAATTCGACACGTTCAGATAATCTCATTTTGGCGTGTGCTTCGGACAATCTTATCATGGATTCTAACTGTCTCGTGGTTGCCGTAACTCTCCGTTCAGATGACCTACTATCATCACCTAATTTTCTCATCTCTACGTATGCTCTGACTAGTTCGTTTTTTCCTTCTTCTGTCATAACTGGATTATAATTTTCTTTTGCATACTGAATATATGAAGTTAAGAATTCAACGGGTAAGACAAAGTTATTTGTAACCTTGTCTGGCATATCCTCTAGGTACATATCAGTTAAATGTCTGGCCAATTGTCTATCAATTTTTTCATCGACCTTATCTAAAATCAAATATACTAAATCAAACCTGGACAATAACGGAGGTGGCAAATCAATGTTAGAAGTAACTGGTAAGTTTGGATCATATCTCGAGTTAATTGGATTAGCTGATGCTAAAATAGACGTTCTGGCATTCAATGTGGTTATAATTCCTGCTTTGGCAATAGAAATAGTCTGTTGTTCCATAACTTCATGCAAAACTGACCGCGTGCTGTCACTCATTTTGTCAAATTCATCGATACAACAGACACCACCATCAGATAAAACTAAGGCACCACTTTCTAATACCAATTGTTTGGTATCAATATCCCTAGTAATATATGCCGTCAAACCCACAGCAGAGGAACCTTTACCTGATGTATATACCCCTCTAGGCGCAATTTTATGTACATACTGCAATATTTGAGATTTAGATGTAGATGGATCACCACACAATAAGACATTAATATCACCTCTATACCTACCACCTTTTTGAAATGTTTTATTAGTACCTCCGAACAATTGTAACAAAATACCCTTTTTCACGTCATCCATTTCATAAATTGAAGGAGCTAGTGATCTCGCTAAAACTTCATACAAATCATCTCTTTCAGAAACTTCTTTAATTTCATTGATTTCCTCGACTGATAATTTCCTGGTATGTTCTACTTCTTGTTCTTTGTCCGACGCTTCTTGATCTAATGTACTAACATCAGCCCCTAACCTTTTCTTATCAATCTTTTTAACATGAACAACATCCAAATATGTCTTGTATAAGTTCTTAAGAGCTCTTTGTCTTGAGTTAGCTCTGACAGGTAATGATCTGAAAATACCACAAACTTCAACACGATCACCAGCACGACAACAATCAACTAGCTCGTCATATACACACAAATTAATAGAGTGCGGAGTTTGCCCATCTGGAACCAAATCTGGGGTCTCTTGCAACTTGATGACTTGTTTATCCGCAAATGACGATCTATTATGAACTATCATCATCGAGTTTGTCTGACCACAAACCTCTCTTGGACATTTAGTTGGTTCTGAAATAACACCTCTATCAATCTCAACTGCAATGGTATGATCACAGGCATTACATTTGAAAAAAGCTACTTTCATATCTGGAATAATTGAAGTAGCCCTTAAAACTAAACCTTTGACACTGACTAATTTATCTATGTCATTTGGATTTAATTCTCTCATACCCTTTTCAACCGCATTTAAATTATATGGACGAATAGTGTAAATATTGGTTTCAATATCGTCAATATTAGCATTTCCAGTGGTTAACTCATTATTGTCCATTATTAAGGAAACCATACAATCCTTAACCGTTTGATCCATAATTGGTATAACTTCTTGTGGGTAATTAATTAATTGATAATATAACTTTTTAGTTGCAGGGTAGGACAATAAATTTTTAGCATCCAAGTTAAGATTAGTGAAACCTAAATCTCTCATGTTATTTAATTGGTTAATATAATACAAGTTACTATCTTCGGGTTCTATTGACCTATCTTCCATAATCTTTCTGTACTTGAATTTGAAGTTCATCAAGAAATCTCTAAAGGCATTAGAACAATCTTGAATAGAAACATTGGTACCCCAAATGACTCTCACTGGTTCATCATTTCCTTCCATTGGATCAGTATTAAACTGTGAAGATGATGAATTCACGTTTACCCCATCGCTATGTCCAGCACTAGATTCTGTGAAAATTCTTCTACGCATAGGAGAGGAATTAGTATCATGTAAATCACTTCTATTATGTCTTCTTATGATTCTATCAACATCACTCGTTAATCTATCGGATCTAAGTCTACTTGAGCCTGCTTCATTTCCTCGAGCAGCATCTGAAGTATGATGGACCGAAGAACTGTAGTTTAATGGAGAAGATACATCCCTTCTTTGTGATCGTGTGTTTGGAGCATTAGCTTCAGATTGTGGATTGGACGATGATGTAGCAAAAAACAATGGTGATGATGGCACATTTGCCTGGTTACCTTGTGTTTGAGATTGAGATTCAGATTCTTTCAAGCTTGGATCTTCAGGAAGATCATTGACATCACGAATTGGAGAAGACGACATTACAGAATATCTGGTTTAATGGTAAGTTACTTCCAAGATCAATCTATTACGATTTAGAGATATTCGATATATAATACTTGTAAATTTGCAAAGCTATTTAACGGTGAGCAAAAAAAAAAAAGAGAAGACGCGTAAATAATTAATTTACCTAATTGGGATTAATTTGCATATTGTAGTCTTCTTATTCACTATCTTTAATTCCACCTTCGCCGATAACATAAACACACTCTTTTTCTGCCATATCAGGGCTATCTTGCAACTTTGCAACTCTTTCCTCTCCTCTACCTTTACGAAGGAGTATTCTGGTGGCAGAAGCATGAGCTAAAATATGACCTCCCACAGGTTTCCTCCCATCGGCAGCTGCGAACAACGAACTTGCACCAGGATCAGATTGGACTTGATTGGTAAGGAACACTGCGACATTATAGTCTTCTGCAAGTCTGATTAAGCTCGATAAATGTTGATTCAATTTTTGTTGTCTATCATTTAATTCACCTCTACCCGAATAATCGACCCTGAAACACGCCATAATTGAGTCCACAACTAGCAATCTATATGTCCCATCGGCAAATTGCAAGCCTAGTTGCTCGGCTAATTCCATTTGGTGTTCACTATTCAAGGCTCTAGCGTACGAAATATTTTCAAGACAAGCGTCGGCATCAACTTGAAATCGTTCGGCGATTGACCTAATTCTATCGGGCCTGAACGTTCCTTCTGTATCTATATAAGCAACCTTGCCTTCGCTTCCTCCCATTTCTTTAGGAAGTTGGGCAGTAACACATAATGTGTGACATAATTGAGTTTTCCCACATCTAAATTCACCAAACACCTCAGTAATACTCATCGACAGAACTCCACCTCCTAAAACATCATCTAATTGCTTAGAGCCTGTACTCAATGTAAATGCCCTACTTCTAAGCTCTGCTTGAACAGTTGCAGGTATAAATCCAGAATGCTACACTAGTTAGTATGTCTGCTTTCAGAGTACTCATTTTTTTACATACCATAAGTTTACCAGCCGCCTCCTTGATTTTTTCAACCTTAACTTCACTTAATCCCTTAATTTTACACATATTTCTACGGGTTGTTGACAAGACTGACTATTAATGTTAGTAATTTCTCTGGTTCTAGTTTTTTATGTCTATTTCATACCGCTATTGAACAAACGCCCGCCGCTTTTAATTTAGTGATGTCTCCAGCATTAATTCCGTGGTTTTGTAATTCATCTACATTGATGATAGTTCCTGCTCCTTGAGCTTCGATTTCGAATGTCATGATCCGAATATTTATAGAAAAAGATTAAGAAACCAGTAATATACAAAAAGTTTTGCAACAGTTTCGATCACCAAAAGTTCGCGATAATAAATCGAATGTTTACATTTCTTAATTAAAAATCATTAGTATTAAGATCATTGTATGGACACTTATAGAGCCAGTATTATAAAATGCCTCCAAAAATGTTAGATACTACAGAAACTACGAATAATTATCCTGATATTGTAAAGTTGAAAGAAAAATATTCGCCTCAAAAGAGAATTCCACCGCCATCTAGAGGCCCCTCAGAATCGTTTTCTAAGAATTACAAAGTATTTGCTACGGCACCCAAGAGAGCAGGAATATCAAGAAATTCAAGGAATAACAATGGTACTGAAATACACGATTTATCTATTAATTTATTGGCACCACCTATACTAGGATCTAGAAACGGTTCACCCGAAATCAGAAGCGATGATAGTTTAAGCTCTAATGGACCAAAGAGATCATCAAACACTGGGGGACTTTCACCAATAAGAAGAAGCGGATCTCCTGTAAGGAGGCGGCATATATCTGAAATTGAGCTGGAATTGAATGATAGCTTATTTAAAGGGAATGTGGGAAGTAACCACGGAGTAAGTTCAACTCTGGGAGACAAGATAAGACACGAAGAACCTCAACCAACGAAAAGACAGAAAGTCAGCTTTAATCATGAAGTAGAGTATAATGATACTTTTACAACTTCGAGCTTAAATGACGAGAATAACTTGCATGTAACGAAGATACCAGAGTCGAAGATGCGAGGTTACGATAATGAGCAGAGGAAACTAGTAGAAAGAAGACAAGAAGAAGAGAATGCACACGAGAACTCACCAAACAAGAACAATTCAATGAGAATCAATAGATTCATGGAGGAGGTAAATTTAAGGTTGGAATCTCTTGAGGATACTCAAAAGAAGTTACTAGATATACTATGTAAATCTGCAACGGAAGCAGAGACTATAAACAGAATTATTAAATTACAAGAATCTACCATTCAATTGCAAAATTCAATAAAACGAGATACTTAATATACACGAAATTGACGCTAGATCTAAAATTCGATATTTTTTGTAGTTTGAGCATTAGCATCATCTTTCGAATCATCTTCGACAGGAATACCCCATTCTTCAATCTCAAACTTCTTCCTACCATTCTTGAATGCATATTCTCCATCATGAATCATCATTAAACCCCTTTCAGATAAAACAGGCAATTTTATAATATTAACTAAACCTTGCTGAATCTTAGAAGGTTCATTCTTGTAAGCTTTCTCGATTAACAGAGTCATTTCTTGATTGAAAGGTTGTAAATGGATAACAGAATCCATAATGCTCTCAATCATTGATGTAAGATGTGTATCTCTTGGATACAAGTCTAGCGGTAAAGAACAAATCAAAACTAAATTATTTGAATATTTACGCAAAATTGAACGTAAGGAATGAACAAAAGGAAGAATGAATGTCGGAGTCGAGCATAATGGATTATAAATGGATGGATTCAACATATTAGGGATGACAAGCCTAATGATTTTAGTAGGATTCGATCTGAGTTGGTTTGAAATGATTAACAAAATTTGTTGAATTATTTGGTTATAATCAGTGGATAATGGAACAAAGGAAATGTCTTGATTGCTTGGACCTGGTACTAACTTTTGGGTGATGTCAAATTGGTTATTATAAAATTCATAAGTGGTTTGATTATTGGTATCTTGGGTTTCTGGTTTCTTATTCAAGCCATACCTCCAGGCGATCTTCATATCCTTCTCGTTTCTAGCTCCACCGTTTGTAGCCAAATTGCTCACACTGACTTTCGACTCGTTTTCTAAGATCTTAGCTTTCTTCTGTTCTTTTGACGAACCTTTGTATAAACCAGGCAATTCACCGGCCCACTGGGATGATAAACCCACAACAATGACATGCGAATACAATTGATCTTTATCAATTCTATTATGTATAACTCCCTGCGATGAAAAAGATCTTAGAATTACCGAAGCAAAGTCAGTGGATCCCGATTCTTCTATAACTAACGAGGTACCTAAGGGTATACCTTGGTGCAATAAAATTTTATCCAAATCGGATCCACCTGTTGAAACTGTTGGTTGCGAGGTTATCGATGACGGCCGAACACTTGGATTTGTCATTATTGAAGCAATATCTTCTTTTTCTTTCGCCTGGGGTGATGCTGTTCTATTTGAAGGGGGAATCCTGCCACCAGCTGGAGGAATCCTACCACTCGCTCCAGCACTAGGACCTTGGGGACCTCTTCCTGGAACAGGGTTTATTGGACGTGTATTCACAGGAATCCTACCAGGAACGGAGGGCGTGCCGATAACTTCACTTCTCTTCCTAAACGACATGTTTATGTATGATTTATGGTTGTTCGATGCTTGGTAGATAGCGTTTTTATTTAAATGAAGTGAAGACTTGAGAATATATATTCAGGGCATCATAACCATTATTCATTTTTAAGGATATTTATTTTGTCTTGAACTCGTTTCTAATGCCTCTTGAATCCGAAGTATACGTATTGTGGTATACGACCTAGTGAAAGTCCTTAAGGCTTAGTGTTAAATCAGTGATTGAAGTCTAGGGGCTTGTCATATACGTGAAAACCTACTCGCTACATTGTGGATGCAAAAAGTCCACTAATTAAAGAAAAACCTAATATTTTCCAAGGAAACTAATCGATTGGTATTCAGATCTCTATATCATTTTCATAATAGTCAATGGGACAATCTGTCTTGATGAAAATGATTTAATAATCAAATAATGGTTCATTGCAGAATGCTCCAGTTATTTTACGTGCAAATTATATATTTCCTCTCTCTCCAGCCCTTCATATTAAAGCTCGACTAAAAGTAACCAGTCATACTTATCCTGGGAGCCTATTGAGTCTAAAGAAAGGAGTAAGCTTAACAGAACCTGGCATTAGTTTAACGGCCCAGCAATATTTTGGCGTGCATATAAATTTGCTATCGATAAAAGAATACAACTCGGTCATAAAAGGATCTTATACATATAACTATTTATACAACTATGGGTGCAGCGATATCTTTGCCGTTGATTCCTATAACATCACTAGCTTCATGCTGTGGAGCGGCTACCTGTTCAGCATTGTGTACTTCGATAGGGGGCACATTCCAATCTTCAATATTGACAAGAATTACATATGCGTTCATTTTGTTACTCAATTCGTTATTTTCATGGATTGCCTTATCACCATTTATAGTCCATAAGCTAGAGAAGGCATCATTTGGTTTTATAAACAATAAATGTGGTCCGGATGGAAGTGAATGTATAAGTTTTACGTCTGTTTACCGTATAAATTTTGCTTTGGGAATTTTTCATCTAATATTAGCGGGCTTACTTGTGAATGTTAAATCCACTTCTAACCCCAGAGCCGTTATACAGAATGGATGCTGGAAAATGAAAATATTTGCATGGTTAAGCTTGATAACTGTAAACTTTTTATTGATTCCTGACAACTTTTTCATATTTTATGGTAATAATATTGCTATAATCTTCTCGACTATTTTCCTTGGTATCGGTTTGATCTTATTAGTTGATTTTGCTCATGCCTGGGCAGAAACCTGTTTAGAGAAGATAGAAATGGAAGACTTGACAGGGGAAGGTGAATACAATGCGGGCTTTTGGAAGAAGTTGTTAATAGGCGGCACGTTAACGATGTACATATCAAGTATCGTTTTGACAATCATAATGTATTGGTTTTTTGCAGGCAGTGGTTGTAATATGAACAGGACTGCCATTACATTGAATGTAGTCTTTGGTATCATAATTTCCATAATGTCAGTTAATCAAACCATTCAAGAATCTAATCCACACGCTGGCTTAGCACAATCATCGATGGTTGTCATATATTGTACATACTTGGTTATGAGTGCAGTTTCATCAGAGCCAGATGACAAATACTGCAACCCTCTAATTAGATCAAAGGGCACTAGAACGGCAAGCGTTGTATTGGGTGCATTTTTTACATTTATTGCCGTCGCATACACTACAACCAGAGCAGCTGCCAACTCAGCGTTTATCGACTTAGATACTGCTATCGATTCGTCTGATGGATACATAAGCTCGCAACCTAATGTTCGTAATGAAATGAGATACCAAGCCATAAAACAAGCCGTTGACGAAGGCCTGTTACCTGAAAGTGCCTTGAACCAAATGAACTTATATGATGATGAACTGAATGGTGACAATGCTAACGATGAAGAAAGAAATACCGTGAAATATAACTATACATTGTTCCATATAATTTTCTTCTTGGCTACACAGTATGTTGCTACATTATTAACTATAAACGTTCAACAGGATGATTTGGGTGATTTTGTTCCAGTTGGCAGGACTTACTTTTCTAGCTGGGTTAAAATTGTGAGTTCTTGGGTTTGTTTTGTATTGTATGGCTGGAGTCTTATTGCACCAGTATTGTGGCCGGATAGATTTAGCGTTCACTTGTGATTTTAGTAGGTATAGGAAATGTATAGTTCAGATTGCGACTAATTTCCCAATGTAGTAGTCTATCTTTTCAATAATATAATTGGCCGAATAGCATTTTTGTGTAAGTTCGAAGGACTGAAAATTTCAAACGAACTGTTATATGGTTGAATAATAAAATTTTATAATCATACAAGGATCCGTGTAAAATTATAATATGTCTGCCATTATCACCAAAGCCACCAATACCGTTAACGGTTTAGTCAACAAGTCTACTCAATTTGTTAATTGCGCTACTTACTGGGGTAAGGTCAGTGCCGAAGTTGGTAAAATTGTTTACAAAAGTGAAGGGTTAGCACCACCAACACAACAAAACTTCCAACAAGTTTACCAAAATGCATTTAAGTTCATTAAATCTCCACAACAACAAAAGGACTTTCTCGTCAAGGCTGCTCAATTCAAACCAACCAAAGAATGTGCTGTTAAGGCCGCTGTTTATGGTACCCAGTTATTAGGTTTCTTTTCTGTTGGTGAAATAATCGGTAGAAGAAGTGTTTTCGGTTACCCATCCGTAGGTAGCCACCATTAAGTTACATAAATTATATTGTTGACGGCATTTTCTTGTCTGTGTATTCTACCGATGGGCCTACACATATATTATAACATTTTAGACGAGGAGCATGATCACAGCTAACGTTCGCTCCATGTTTTTTTCTACTTGTTCTGTACATTCTCTGTTTATTTGGTTTCTATTAGACTTGTCTTCTTGATGGAAATTTTGGAGGTAGGCTTATTTATTTCTTGAAATATACATATATCATGGTTATTAGATCCCGGAGACATAATGCGAAAATATTCATTATAGTAATAATATACAAACTCTATTTATTATTCAGTGTTCAGTTGGGATTCCTGCTTTCTTCTCTTAGAAGCATCAATCATTTCTTCCCTTTGTTTTCTCTTTTGTTTCATAATTTTTGGAACTGTACTAATCTGCTTTCTCTTAATTTCGTGTTTCTTTACATCCTTCTTTTCGTTCTTGGACAATTTATGCATATCTTCCAACCATCCACTATATCCACTTTCGCAACCAGATTGCTTCATGACATTGATGATAGGTTTCACAGCTTTGTCATCTTCTTTTGTGAAGAAAGTCACAGCCTTACCTGCTTTACCACCTCTACCGGTTCTACCAATTCTATGAACGTACGCCTGTGCACTTTGTGGGACATCATAATTTATTACTAAATTAACACCCTTAAAATCAACACCTCTAGCAATAACATCGGTGGTAATTAAGACCCAAATATCACCGCTTTTGAATCTTTTAATAACTTCATCTCTTTGTTTTGGGGTTCTTTCGGCATGAATGACATCAACATTCAACCTGTCATACAATAATTCATGAAATAATGCCTTAGCTCTAGTGATGGATTGCAAGAAAATAATAATTGGTGGTTTAAATTCTCCTTGTTGTATCATTTGCCTTATTGCTAATAACTTACCCTCTTCGTTACCAGTAAACACCAATTTTTGTTCAATTGTATTACTGGCGGCTTCTTTATGTCCAATAATTACTCTGATAGGATCTTTCATTATTGATTGGGCCATTTCTTCAACACCGGAAGGTATAGTTGCAGAAAACATCGATTTTCTTAATTTCGTATTAGTACAATTAGATAAGATTTCATCAGTCTGTTCTACGAAGCCTTGGTCGAATAACTTATCCGTTTCATCAATGACTAATTGCTCAACCTTTGACAAACTAATTGTTTCGTTTTTGATACTATCAATTAATCTCAATGGAGTGGAAACTAATATATCGTACTTGCTGGAGTTTATAATTTTATTATTAATTTTGTTAGCTAGTTGCTTTGATAATATACCAATTTTCATCTTCTTACCCTTTGTCATCGTGTTAAGTTCTTGAAATATTTGTACCGCCAATTCATTAGTGGGCGATATAATTAACCCTCTAATACCATAGTTCTTAACATTAGGGTTAGATTGCAAAATAGTCTGCACTAAAGGAATTAAAAATGCTAATGTTTTACCTGATCCAGTAGGAGCACATGCTATTAAATCTCTGCCTTCCAATGATATTGGAATAGCTTCATCTTGAATTGGCGTTGGTTCTGTAAACCCTGCATCTATTAGATTTGACAACAACTTCTTGTCCAATTTGTACCTTCCAATTAAATCTTCAAATGACCCTATAGGTAACGGAATATCTTCTCCACTGACTTTGGATTTATTTAGCTTACGCAATTTACGGGCATCGTCATCGCTGGAAATAGTCAAAGGTGGTACCTCATCTTCTATTTCATCCTCACCCTCGTCGTTCTTCTTTTCGGTCTCCTTATGACTGGTGTGCTTCTTAGTATGAAAAAAATCAACTTCTTTATCAACCACGCTTTTCAAATTCTCTTCTTTTTGCTTTTCATTGACAAATTGTTTCCTCGATGGCACAGCATAATCAGTTGTAATATCTTTACTTTTCTTAAGGGATGCTCCCCTTGACAAAATTCTAAATATATCCATGCTCGTGCTTATATTGTCTCTATTTCTGATAGTTTAATGGGTTTTTCATATGTATCTAAAAAAATTTATAGCAGCATGAGCCTCATCATCGTGAACACTAGCCACAAAAAAATCCAAAATATTACGTAATAAATTTCATAATCGATTTGGTCGAAAAATTGATGAAAATTTCCATGAAGTTAAAATGTTAAGGTAGTTAGTACTGTCTTGTCGTGGTTTAGTCTTTAAGCAGTATTATGAGTATACGACAATTAACCTCTTTGAGGGGGGTCAATATGAGAAACTCCTTGAGGGTCAATCCAACGAGAAATATTTATTTGCATAAGGGAGAAAGAGTTGCGGGACTCAAGAGAGACCCAGAAGAAGTTTTCATCACCAACCATGGGTATAAGTACGGCAAAACCCAGGAGAATTTAAAACATATCAAAGGCTTCTTACCAGAAAAGTACAGCATATCCGATGACTTGGCGTTACAAGTGTTGACCCACAAGTCATTTGGTAATGGGATCAAACCATACAACGAGAAATTAAGTGCCATGGGAGCGAAGATTTTGAATTTGTTCTGCGCCAAACTAGTTACGGACAAGCCAACTACCAACGAAAATGCTATAGATGGGAAAAACTTGGATAGCTTGGGATCACCAATTGCGAAAGAACTCGCAGGTCGTATGTCCTTGGGGTTATTTGCAAAAACTACTAATTTGAACAGTATAATGTTCTGGAAATCGTACAACCATGACTTGAGCTTTGAATCTAGTGGTGAGATGAAGGTTAGTGCCCAAATGATGTATGCATTGGTTGGTGCCATTACTTTTACTCATGGAAAAGAGATAGCAGAAGCCTTCATCAGAGAAAAATTGTTCGGCACTGAACCTTCCATCGAAGACATCACAGCTACTATAATCGACCAATCCAAACTGTCATAAGCTTATTGCCTCATATCACCTTTTTCCTAAATATGTACATAGAAGTGTAATTAGATTTATTTAGTATTATTAATTGCACGTAAAATTCAGCTTTATCTAGCATGCCATGAAATATTCGAACACCTCGTTGCTTACATATGTACATTTGGCTATATATGTACGTTTTTTTAGTTCGTTATTGTTCTTATACACTGAGAACAAGACTTGGAGCACGAAAAAAAATCGAACGCGCCTGCTTTCACGTCGATTTTTTTAAAAATGAATGCTACTCGTATGAAAATTTCTGTCTTTTTAACAGCTTTTAGTAATTTTTGAATATTAGTAAATAAGAAGTTGCTATATAGTAGGTGTTAATTCCAAAAACCATAGTATGAGTGAAAAGGGCTTAGCAGAACACTATAAAGTTTTAAAACAATTTTTGGTAATCTCGGATGATCTGAGCACCAGAACTAAAACTAATTCGACAAGAGCGGCTAGAGCCAGAGAAAAGCTCTTAAAGTTGTCGAGCGCTCAGTTCAGAGAGTTGAGTACCGACGTGTATGATGAATTAAAGAGAAGAATTGATGAGTCCAGAGGTGAGCCTGATTATTTATTACCAAAATCAACATTTCATCCGAAAAGAAATCAAGCAAGACAAAAATTGTCTTCATTACCTCAATCGAGGTTCAAAGACTTAGTGTCAGATATTTCCTTCGAAATAGAGAGAAGAGATTTACACCGCACTTCTGACGTGAATAATAGTAATCATTATGCAAGCAATGATAATAGTAAATCTTTAAATCAAGCTGTCCAAGATAATGGACGCGAAATAAATAACAGAGATAATGTAGATGAAAATAACAATGGTTACAGTACTAAAGGTGACCTGAAAGAGATGGATAGAGGCATCAATTCTGCGAAGCAGCCTAACTCGTCAGAGTTATTGAATCAAACGATAGGGGTGCAACCCAAAACTGTGATTCCAACCAAAGCAAATTTGACTTGGTCTAGTGATGAAGAAAATGACGATGATCAGCCAGAGATAAACAAACTGGATATACTTGTTGATGGCGATAGAGCTGGTAGCAGAAGCCTTGACCATCAAAATGATAGGTCATTTAACCAACAAGGCTCTGATATGGATCAAACGATCTCCGAGTTGAGAAATCGTTTGGATAATATTGAGTCCGAAAAAATGCAGCTTCAAGAAAAATATGATTTACTTAAAAGTGATTATGAGTACTCAGCTTCCCAGAATAAAACACTCAGTGACGAAATGGATAATTTGAGCGAAGAGAAAAATAATTGGTTACAGAATAAATCTGATTATGAAAGACGATTAGATGCTTTGCAATCAGAGACTAACTCTAGGTCGATGAACGAAACAAAGAATAATGATTTGTTGTTACTGGAGTTAGAAAATTTAAAGGCTACCAACGCAAGCTTACGGTTGGAAAATCATTCAATGAAAAACACTTCCCCACGAGAAGTTTTCACTTCCCGGGAAGCCACATCACCTCAAAGGTCGAATGCTAGTGTCAGAGAAGCTACTTCTATTGCTTCTTTGAATGCTTTCAATGATATTGGGGCTACATCACCTCAAAGATCGAACGCGACTTCGAAGGATATTTCTATAAATCCTTCTTCGAATACGTCAAATGAATTAAAAAAAGATATGGAGCTATTCATCGAAAAATTATCTGATTTAGATTCCGCCTCAATCAAGAATCAGCAAAAATCCCAGTTGACAGACAATAATGCTGCTGTATGGCAAGAAAGGTACGAAGCCTTGAGGTCTGGCCAAATTTCAAGCTCTTTAAAGGAATCTGTTATATCCAGAGATGAATTGAAAACGTTTGTTACTCCATCTGGATTAATCTCCATGAAATTAGTGACCGATTTACAAGCTTTAGTAGAAAGTTTCTTGTTAAGTATAAATGATCCAAATCCCGTCCCTGACATGTTATTTGATAAAATATCAAAAATTTCTTTGCTTGGTAATGAAATTGCGAACCAAGGAGAGAAGCAGCATTTGAACAGTAATGAAAACTCTATTTGTCTTCGGGAAGCAGTTAGTTATGCTCTCACTACTACAAGGTATTATGCTATTTTTTCTGATATCCTTCCAAAAATAGTTGTTGAGAAATCACTCGGTGAAGTTTGCTTTACTGTTTGTGAGTTGATATCCATTTCAAAGTTAAATGAAAATTCCACAGGCACAATAAATATTAACCAGGAACCTCTGCATGTTCTGAATGAAAAAACTAGACACAATGATGCGAAGGAAACAGATAGCGATATTAACACTGCTGTGAGACCCTTGAAAATGGCCAACAAATTACGTGAAAATCAAAACCAAAATTTTCATAATGCTGAAAGAGATATGGGATCTTCTACACCAACAAAAAGTCTCAATGAGGGTTCAATCCTAGATTCACAGAATGTATCACCTACTAAGACTAGAGAATTGACAAAAAGTCTCAATGAGGGTTCAATCCTAGATTCACAGAATGTATCACCTACTAAGACTAGAGAATTGACAAAAAGTCTCAATGAGGGTTCAATCATAGATTCACAGAATGTAACGCCTACTAAGACTAGAGAATTGACAAAAAGTCTCAACGAGGGTTCAATCATAGATTCACAGAATGTAACACCTACTAAGACTAGAGAATTGACAAAAAGTCTCAATGAGGGTTCAATCCTAGATTCACAGAATGTAACACCTACTAAGACTAGAGAATTGACAAAAAGTCTCAACGAGGGTTCAATCATAGATTCACAGAATGTATCACCTACTAAGACTAGAGAATTGACAAAAAGTCTCAACGAGGGTTCAATCATAGATTCACAGAATGTAACGCCTACTAAGACTAGAGAATTGACAAAAAGTCTCAACGAGGGTTCAATCATAGATTCACAGAATGTAACGCCTACTAAGGCTAGAGAATTGACAAAAAGTCTCAACGAGGGTTCAATCCTAGATTTACAGAATGTATCACCTACTAAGACTAGAGAATTGGCACAAGAAAGAATCGATCATATTGATTCGTCAAGTTCTATTAAAATCGATGAATTATCTCCAGTGAGAAGGGGCATCATTCCAACTGAGTTTGCTTCTAGGGGAACTCCAAGCTTATCCAAAAATTTAAACCCCAGCCCAAGAAGTAGAAATATAAGTGCTTTGGCTTCTAAGTTTGAGGGCGGTAATAACTCACCAGAAGAAACAAGAGTATCCAATTCATATTCCCCAGCATCTAGGAGACAGAATGATTCACTTTTAACGCCTTCGGAATCAAAGGGAATTGATTCAAATGTAATATCAAATGAAGGGAATATTACCCCAACAAAAAGATCCAACATTTTTGATAGAGTCAAGCAGTTTGATAGTCCAACGGATAGAAGTATACATAAACCTCAAAGTAACACTGATAACTTGACAAATACAGAAATTAAGAGTGACCAAAAAAGCATATCAAGTGACAACGATATGGATGAATCGCAAGCCAATGATCTGAATGATGATGTTAACAATAGCTTTTTAGTGAGTCGCTCTTCTTTAGAAATTAGACAACAGAATCAAGAAAATAGGTCAGACTCTGCTCTAAGTTCTCCTCGATTAGAAAACGTGAATGAAAATGATTCAATAGATTCTAAAATTAATACTGGAGCAGCCGTTGCAGGAGCGGCCGCAGCTGGAACAGCATTTGCAGGTTCTAGAAGCAAAGGGTTATTTCAAAGTATAAGGAATAGGTTGGCGCCTGGATCTGATAAAAGTTCCACAACTGATGCTAATAATGAAGAGAAAACTCACACCGATCTTAAATCCAAAGGATTATCAGACACTGAAATAACTTCCTCGAAAAATTCAAACGATGAAGTCAATACTCTTCCTGCAGTGAACAAAGACGTGGGTTCTAGGTCAATAGTATCTGATAATATTTCTGATGCCAACATCTCCAACGTTTTGCTGCAAAATAGTAAGAACAATGACACAGATAGTCAGTTTGAAAATGTCAACCCAATAAATGAAAAAGCCGACCTCCCAATTCCTAGCTCTAAGGTAGAGGACATGAATGGGAACCAATCTTCTATCATACCACAATATTTAGATGAAGAATCAACTAATATGAATGGCAATCAGAAACCTCAAGGTTTAGACGAAAATGCTACTAATATAAACATGTCTAATGATAGGAATATAGAAACAAACAAGAAACCTAAAGGTGTCAATTTTACAAATGATAGAAATACATCAAACGTTTCTGATCAAGAAGAATCCTCTTTTGATGCTGAATCCGATGACAATGAACACCCTCAAGAATCCCAAGCAAGGCAAAGGCAAGAATATCGTAAATCGATGGCAGCAGCTACTTTCAATGTTGATCTCTTCGACATTGACGATCCGGATAATACTTTAACTCAGGTTTTACTTTACTTGGAACATCAAACAGTACAAGTCATTTCAACCATTCAATCGTTATTGTCTGCTATTAAAAAACCTAGTGCAACTAGAGGTGACTTGAGACAGAAGTCAAAAGCTATCACTGAGGTAATATTACAAATGACAGAAGCTACAAATACATCAATGAATCAAACTCGTAATGCTCAATTAAAAGAGCACGGTAGTTGGGTTGTCAAAAGCTTGGATGATTGCAACCATCGTATGAATATATTATGCAAACCTAATGGTGATAAGAATGATACTGATTTCGCTGATAAGAATTTCAAACAGAGGTTGGCTGGAATTTCTTTTGATATCGCGAAATGTACCAAGGAATTAGTTAAAACGGTAGAAGAAGCAAGCTTAAAGGAAGACATCGCCAATATTGATGCTAGATTAAGTCATTCCGAAGACTTAACCTAAGTCAAATTCAAATACTACGGAAATATTTATATTTATATCTATCCATTTTTTCACTTATCATTGTATTAATTACCCAAAATTTATTTATCAAATACATAGTTATTAATGTAGTTATCTTATATACTTCGTCAAAAAGTTTTGATGAAATTCGGAGTTCAAAGTATCATTTGTAAAGGTTTCATCATCATTTTTATTCTGTGAGTTTTGCTTCTTGAAAGCCGTGCTGTCTCTCCAACTCTTCTTAATTTTAAAATTCGCTTCAGTAGAAGCACCTACTACCTGCACCAACGGATTGGATACTTTAGTTTTATCAAGTTTATTTTGCAATTCTAATTTTTCTTGTTCCTCTTGTCTTTCTTTTTTTATTTTGGCAAGTTCTTCCATTAGTTGAGCAGTTTCGTCTTCTGAATCATCTCCAGAATCATCTTCCGAACCACTGTATTCTTCTTTACCTATTGATCTTTCATCATATTCCTGTCTGTTATAATCCCGCTCATCTTCTTGATTATCAATTGTTTTACTTATATGCTCATCCATCAGATGATCACCATCCGTTAATGATTTATTAATTTTTAAAGAATCTTCAAGTTTACCCTCATTTAGAAGTAAATCCTTCTTCAACTCCTCTACTGCTTGTTTCCCGATCTTAGTATCAACCTTAGGTTTTCGTATATCACCTCTATATTTCAAAGAGGTATGTTGGGGTAAAGATCTTGAATGAAATATTGTGTTTGAAATCAGTTCAGCTTTCCCTCGTTTACTCTCTAATGTTGGTCTATGATTCGTTGTCATTATTTATATAGCTTCTAAACTATTAAAATAGTAGTTTAGTTCTTACTATTATCTAAACTCAAGATGACTTTCCGATTATCGGTATATGCAGTACGAGTGATTTATTAAGTAACTTCAATCTATCAGTTCCAATTTACTAGTATTACTTACGAATATGCATATAGTGAGAATAACAGCGTATATATCTCCTGTAACCACATATTTCAACAATTCCAATTCCAATTCCAAATTCTCTTGAACTCAAGCCTTGAGGTTATGAAAGCAGATATGAATTTAATTTCATCCTAATTTGGTAAGAAGTATCAGTTATTCCAATTGGGTTAGTTTGATTTGACAAGCTTTTGAACAGACATAATACATAGAGGCTTATTAAAGTACGGATAATATTAGTTCTCATAAAGATGATATCATGGAAAAGCGTTTTTTGCAACTCAAACTTCAAATTTGACTTTTGCATTACGAAAAATTGCTTACAACTGTTATAATAATTGGAATGATCTTCATTTCTATATAAAATCTATTTCTAGATTCATCATTGTTTAATATTCTATGTGTATTTATACCTTCATGATATAAATCACTGTATGTATGTAGCGCTGGTTTTGTATGCAGTTGCGAGGTTTAATAACTATTTTGCAAATTTATTAGGGAATACGATCAGCATATAAATTTAACAGGGCAATAACATGTTTGTCTTTCCTGCATTCGATGTTAATTATAAGACTCGAAAGAGGTCTTTTCGGTGCTGTCAGAATTGTCGGATCAAGAAGGTGAAGTGTGAGATTAATTCGACTAGTTCTGAGCTGTGTTCAAATTGTCGTAAACATAAATGGCAGTGTGATTTAAGTAAATTTGACGATAATTTGATAGATCATCAGATAAAAGATGAGAGAATAACAATTTTTAATACTCCGGATAATAGAAGCCGTGGCGACAATAAAGTAAAAAGAAAAGATAATGCTCTGATACCTAAGATAGATTCATGGGATACGGAGAAAATCACTCCGCAGTATCTAAAAGATAAATATAACTTCAATATTTCAGGGATGGGTCGTACGTTTTTGTATCAGTATTTAGTCCATGGCCATCCAAAGGCTATTATGGGGAATAAAATGGAGGACCAAAGTGTATGGCACGAATCTGGGGTATATATTGACGACAAGTCTAAGCCGGATCTAAATGGGCAATCAAGTAAAGCTTACAAGAACAACTCTTTTAGATCGGAATTTCATATTAGAAATCGAAAAACATATAATATATTGCTATCTATCGATGCTTTTACATTGTCCACTGATGAATATCCTTTATCTAGTTCAGAAATAAGGGAATTACTCGAATTATACTTCTATAAGATAAATTCCCTTTTTCCTATAGTTAAGGAAAAAGGATTTTGGGCGGAATTCGATGCTAATGAAGTACCAACTATTCTTGTTTATGCTATTGTTTTGGTGATACTGAGAGATACATTAGCGGAACCAATTTTAAAAAATATGTTTGCCAGAAACCGTGAGGCTAGTAATAGAGGTGATGACTTTACAGATAATCTTGTTAATTTCATTACAGATCTAGAATATAAAATACGCCAAGTAACATTAGTATTACCACAATTAGGTGATATTGATAAAGTTACGTTGTTGGTAGAGCTGTTGTTGTTGTCATTGCATTTTAGTTTTGATAGACTTGGTAATGAGCAAAGCTCTCATGATTTAACGGATGCTATTAATTTAGCCGTATCTTCTGGTATACATATGAAAAGTCAACACAGCAATAAAGCATGTAAGGAAGAAATTGCATATACAACTAATCTCTGGTGGTGCTGTTACGTGCTTGATCGATTCAATGCACTCACCAATTCGAGATGTATCTTTACCAAACAAGAAGATTTCAACGTTGATTTACCATACAGCAATATCAATCTTCTTAAATTAGTGCAGTTAGCACGTTCTTACGAAAATATGACAATCGCCATTTACCAACCATATAATAATAATGACCTTAATAATAGTAATGCCCTAAAGAGAGATAAACTCTTCAATGTTGATGAGTTTCAGAGATTTGAATTTGAATTTTGCGAGAAGGAAAGGCTAAGTGGAAACCTGTTTTGCGATGTACAGGGATTAGTAAATAATGGCAAAATTATTAATACAGATGCCTCTGTTGAGGCATATACTGCGGCTTGTATACATTTCTTAACAAGGCTATTAAACAACACTATTATTCTTATTTCACAGAAAGCTAAATATGATAACATTCAAATACCCAATTCGATACCCGAAGCTGTTGCTTTAGAAGCGTCGAAGAATATTCTCAGATATGTTATGGAAACCAAGGGTGAAATTAGTTTGAATATTCCTATAATCCCATGGTGTATTGCATTAGGCATGGCTGTGTCTTTAAAGAAAAAAGCGAAGTATATGCTAACAACTGGAGATAGACATGCTAAAGAAGATGATTGTGTGTTCGATTTGCATAATTATATTACTGTTTTAGACGAATATTCGAAAAAATGGTGGGTAGTTGATGAGATCTGTAAACTAACAAAGGATTTCTTTGAGAAATTGAATACAAGCTCAACGTTAAATAAGAGATATTCAAATGGTAAAGACTCCGAACACAAAAGATTAAAAAACGAAAAGTCTTTTAATAGAGGTGGAGAATACCCTAATGGACTGGAATTTTCTCAAAACCAGAGTTCAGTAGATATTTTCAATCATAAGCTAAGATATACACCAATTGGTGATGTCATGAAACCTTCCAACCTGAGAGTCAACCCCATACCATCAATACTGAATATGCTAAATGAAAGTAAAGAGGAGAATATTGTTACGCCATTCGAGTTCAATAGCTCAACACCCAATAATAATTATCTTGCAAATAATTCTGCTCCCAACACAACTTCATATGAGAGACAAGTCGGTACACCACCTTTCTCAGACCAGTATCACGACTTCCTAGAATCTATGCATATTGATTTATTTGATAACGACTTCTTGAAGGATTTCCCAAATATTGTTAATCAGCTTATGGAAGGAGAATCAAACAGCAGATCCAACTAAAAACTACATATAATTATAGATCTATAATACCTTGAATAATATCTAATGAAATAATTACTTGTCATCCATGTATGTTTTGCTGTTAATTATAAGAAATAAGAAGTATTTTTTTAAGCTAAGAACCCCAGACTGCTTATGCTAACGGTAATAGGATTTTTATCTAGGTTGAATAACCAAATGCCTAGTTTCTTGATCACATTTTATTTTTTGCATACTCTCAGAGGACTAAATTATGAAGAATTTCTAAAGCCTATTTACAACCAATTCTAGCAATTGTTTTTCGATTATCACATCAATTAAAATATATAATATAGTTCTAGTTCATATTGCCAGTAAATGAAGTTATAAATCTTCGTATCATTACTTATTAAAATTCTATGAAAAATAGATCATCAAATATTAGAAATTACGAGAGAGACTCTCAATAAATCATAGGATGTACATTACAAGTATACGCCTAAAGTAGAAACTTGATCCAAATATTTTAATCTATGATTATTGTAGCTACTATAGCGTAACTAGTATATAGTATACAAAGTTTATAACTCTTCGTCGCTGTTAATTTCTTCCTCCCAACCTTCTTCTTCAGCTTCAAGTCTTTGGGGCATTAACTCGCTAATTATAGGTCCCCCAACTTCATCAACTAAGCTCAACACTTGATCAATCAATTCAGGGTCGGCATCAACAGAATCAGTTTGGGTGATCTTATATCCCTGAGTTAATGCAGATTTTGCCTCATCAATGAATGCCTTTATATCTGAATTTTGAGATTTCATGAGTTCTTTAATTTCTAAATCTCTATAATCTTCAACATTCGAAGATTGAATCTTATATGCAATTTGCTTTGCTGAAAGAATATTAGCTAAAGCTTCATAATAGTATGATTCCAAGATATTTTCATTTATATCTTGACTATTAGAGGATATGGTAATTGCAATTTCGTAGAGTTCTAATTCTATTGCAAATCTAGCAAGGGTCAATAAAGGCTGAATCAATTCCATGTATTCTAACCCAACTTCAAACGAATCAGACTGATTTTTTTCTTCGGAATCTATTTGCAAATTATTAGCTGCTTCTTCTAATTTCGTCTTCTTGTCTTGAAATAAAGTCCATGATGTTTTCAAAGCTTCCTTTGCCTCATCCACTCGTTGTTGAGAGATTCTAATCGATGATAATAATGACAAGGATTCAGGATTCTGGTCATCTAATTCTAAAGAATACGCAATTAAATCATTGCATTGGTCTTCTGCTTCTGGCTCCATACATAAGTCTGTCATCCAAATTTCAATTTTAGCGAAGATTCCTTGATTTAATTTCTTGATAAAATATTTCTGAAGTTGTTCTTTTGTTTTGTATACCTTAGATAATTCTACGAGGATATTATCGTCTTCGCCTTTATCTTCATTTATAGCATTCAATTGAACGCTCAATTTGTTCAAGCCATTATCCAAATATTTTAAACCATCAGATCCTCCAATTATTTGTCCTAAATAAAGAAACTTTTCAGTGCCTTGGTCACCAGTTGGGTCTAATTCACAAGCTTTTATTAAGATATTGTAGGCGTTTTCTAAATCATTATTCTCTAATAACGTTTCACCAAATATTTGTAAAAATGGAACATTACAACTGTTTGATTCAAAAATTGGAGTCAAAAGTTCTAAAGCTTTCTCAGCCTGAGAAAACTGCAATAATGCCCTTGCATCCGCAATTAGTTGACTTATTTGACTCATCCTTTGCATAAGTTATTAGAATAGAATTTTTTTTGGTTCAAAATTTTTTTTAGATAGATAGCGCAAAATCATCACCAAAATCAAGCAAAATAAGACGTTGTAATTTAAAACCTAATGGAAGATTTTGTAACATCAGATCATAAAGATCAATTGAAACACGAATATGGGATACTTCATCTAATATACCACAGAAATCACAATCAGCATAGAGTTCTGATTTGGTGGAAATACCTAAATATAATTCATAGAAATATCAGAAAAATTCTTAAATTACTAATAGATTTAGAGTTGATAAAAAATTCACAGAAGATACGACAAAAGAAGCAACAGATACTAGACATTATAAAATATTTGATAAAGAGGAAAGTATTTACTAAGGCTTATTATGAATTTAATGGAGTTATTGCTTTGGGTCAGTTTATAACTCTTGGTTTAGCATTGCTAGGAAATTTGAGCAAGATATATTGCATTTTGCGGTCTTTTAAAGGAGTAGATATGATTTGCAAGCCAAATATAATAGATGAAGCTCCAGTTATATATTCGGAGCAGAGCGGAAATGATGACTTGGGGGAGATTATCGACTTGGACAATGGATCAGAAAATTTGCAATTTAAGAGAAAATTTGCAGAAGATGAATCCAAAGGTACAAAGGAGACCGGAATAAATGAAATAGACGATATATTTTCAACCAAAAAAATGAAAACTAAATCAAAGAAAAAAATAGGCCATGCTGATCCTATGGATGATATTTTCAAGGACCTGAAGTATTCAGAAGATAAGAAAAAGAAGAAAAAGAAGAAACATAACGAAATAGATGACATATTTAGCTTTTAGTTATGAATATATATATATTATTAACTAACAACACTATACTTGTAAAATACATTAAAAAAATTCATTAAATACAATCCTGAGTCCGTGCATAGATATTAGTAAACCAAATTTAATCCCCAAAAAAAAAAAATACTTTGCCAAAACAATAAAAACAAAAAATAATTCATAAACAATTCATAAACCACGTATCATTCAACAAGCGCATTGAAGATTTAATAATGCACATGCTGTTGATACGGTTGGCCACTATTCTGAGGAAGATAGCTCAAAATTTCATTGTAGTTGTTGAAACCTGTTTTATTCAATTGATCAACATCCAAGCAAAACTCATCATCATAATCTTCATACATTAGTTGCGATTCTTGAAAAACGTTTTTATGAGGTTTGAATTGTTCAAACATAAGATAATCTGGTTGCTGTTCATCTTGCTCATACGGATGTTGTTGTCGATGTTGTAATTCCTGGTTTTGTTGTCTTGGTTGTTGATCTTGATGCTTTTCATCCTGCTGATGTTGTTGTAGTTTTTGTTGCGTTTTTCGCGTTGGAAGCTGAAATAATTGGTTGCAATAAATCGGAGTGCTCCCATTTTGATCATTAGTATCTGGAGTTACAACATTAGTGGCCAGATTCGCATTGTTAGTATTCCCCGAACTCGTTGAGTTACTAGGAGAGTTGGAATTGTTGTATTCATAGGACATTGAGTTGCTATCCAAGGGAATAGGTGTTTTTGAAGAATTTGAAGAAGGGGTTTCAAACAAGCTACATGAATCAACGCTTTCGCCCAATTTTTTCGATCTTTGCTTGGTTAACTGTTTCTTTAGCCTATTCTTAATAATGGACTTACCCTTGAAGCCAGCAGGTAAAAATTTACATTCTGCACCTTCAATATGTATTTCACACCAAATTTCACTATTCTGGAAGTGTTCACCACACATTGAACAATTACCTGGAGTATTAGACCTGTCCTTGGTTTTGGTACCATGCGGGTATTTAAAATGTCTTGCCTTTAAATGGGTTTTATATGTGTCTCTTCTTGAGAACCCACCTGTTGGATGACATTTATGAGTGATATTATTTTCATCGATGTATATGCTGAACTTATGGAATGGGCAAGAATAAGCCTTATTGATTGCATGCTTCTTTATGTGTCTAGTTAAGTAACCTCTAATCTTAAATACGGCATTGCAATGCGGACAGTTATATGTCTTGGTTTCACCATCTTCTTCAGATTTCACCTTATATTCATCATGGTCTGAGGATAAGTATGGACTCGAGTTTGCTGTCATCGGCGTTTCCTCTTTATCCTTCTTCTTGTTTTTCTCGTTAGATAAAATGGATTCATTATTTGATGAATTCGAGGACATTGGCGATAAAGTATTTTCCTGTTTAATATGATATTCATGTCCGTGATCATACATATGTTCATCTTGAGAACTTACTGGGATCTTCCTATCTACAACCGTTGGTGTCATCTTGAAACAGTCCAACTCGGTGCCCGGAACGATATCATCAGTGAATGTCCATTCGATTTCACCCCTTTCATTCTTAAATGGTAATAAACGTGTAGTTAACCCAGTGGAACATGGTTGTGGGTTCCCCGGAATCGACTTCTCATCTATCTTGCCACTGAGACTGGTCTTGGTGATAGTCGGAAATAATCCTCCGCATTCAACTTTAATGTTTTCTTCCTCTTCTTTCTTAATATTTGCAGTCTCTTCATGGTCGCTTGGCATCTGCAAGTGCTTTGGGAACGGTACAACAAATTCAAACAAAATTTGAATGATGGCTTGGAAAAAATGGGAAATTATTGCCACATCCAGAAGTATCTGTAACATTGCCAATTTTAACTTAGAGTACACCGGATGTGTCTCCTTAGCAAAGCCCATAGTACGTTTCTCTGTATTCATTCTTACGTGTGGGTTTCGATTAATAAATTATCTCTTGACGGTGTTTGCTCCGTAATATTACTAATAAAACTTCGAATACGTTCTTATCCTTTATGTCAATATAACACAGCGCTTGAAGCTCAATATCCTTATAGTCTCCTCTATCTATACGGTTTATCTATATGATTAATTAATTTTTTTTTCACTCTTACTTGGGGTACTATTCTTATTATTATGTACTTTAACGTCAAAGGGAAAATTTGATCATTTTTTTGGAGAAAAATCTGCTTTTGTGTAGCTTTAGTATATGCAGTAAGATTTCTGTTTTTGTCTCGCTGAATGAGAAAGTGTGTTCATTCTAAAGGAGCATACATGAGCATTGTTGTACAGGGCGTTAAGCGAGATGTATACCCCGGGGTACGGACAAGCTATGTCGTATATGTTATAGAGTATTTTACACTCTGTTCTATTTATGGTATCCTTTAAAGGTGCCGCGAAGGGTCTCTGGCCCAACCGTAAACTGGTTTGACGAGATAACCGCAAGCCTAGTGGCTGGTGGAGTCCCCTTAATGTATGCCAAGTAGGCCTCAATGGTTAGCATTATTGAAGAAGCTTATTTATGGAATTAGAGGGGATAAATGTCGAATTAAAATCTTGTTAAACGTTCCGGCATATTTCTGTGCACTATGTGGCGTTGAAAGTCCGCAATGATGAAATTCTGTGTAGAATTAGAATTAGAATTTAATAATTGATTTTATATAGCGGACATGTTACATATGAAAGCAGGTGACGATTGTTGTCTAGATGGGGTTCGCTGGGTGTCTTCACGGTGAAATGCGGAAGAGAAAGTAGAGCGAAATACAGACCGCAGCAAGATGGCATGATTTTTTGGTTCGGAGTGGTAGATAGAGAGAGATGCAGGGGGTAGACATGGGATCAAGTATGATGGGAAGATATGAATGACAGTGTAAGAAGGTCCGAAGGAAACTGTGTATATGGCTTGAACTGGCGCATTTAGGATGGTTTCGATGGTTGATGCGCGGGGGGGGGGGGGAAAATAAATGAACGGTTGAAAAAAAAATTTTACATCAAGAAATAATAGAGGATCGGGAGTCTTGCAAATATTATAGGACGAAATGCTGATAGAAGCCCCCCAAATCGATTTGAAATCGTTCCAACATGCATGCATTAATGTTATAGACAATAAATACTGGTTTCACGAGACATCTGCTGAAGGGTTTCCCGGGCAAGCATTTGCATTGGAAATCGACCAGATATTGTATCACGTCCATTCTCAGTACCAGGACATATTGATATTCAAATCAACCACGTTTGGCAATGTGTTAGTGTTGAATGGCATAATCCAATGTACCGAAAGAGACGAATTTGCATATCAGGAGCTTATTACCCATTTGCCAATAATGTGCCATGCAAGCCCAAGAAGGGTCTTGGTAATCGGCGGAGGAGACTGCGGAGTGGTCCGAGAGCTCATTAAACACCTCGACGAGGGAGTAGATGAAATAACAATGGTCGAAATCGACGACATGGTTATTAAATTGCTGGCTAAATTCTTACCAGAGATGGCCAAGTTTCATGATCACCCTCGAGTTAAGATGATCATCGATGATGGGTTTAAGTATTTGAAATCACTCTCTGCACAGGCCCATGAGAAGTACGATGTCATAATCACCGACTCGTCCGACCCAGATGGCCCTGCAGAGGACTTTTTCCAAACAAATTACTTCAAATTGTTGTCTAACGCATTGAATCCGGACGGAATTGTCATTATGCAAAGCAGTGAAAATATATGGTTAAACATAAACTACTTGAGTCAATTGATGCAAAAGGCTAATCGGGTGTTTAACAACGTTGCCTACAGTCAATGCTACATGCCCAGCTACACCAGTGGCCAATTGGGATTAATAGTTGCTACCAACGACACGTCGAATGTCCTTAGCATTCCGTCCAGAAAGTTTTCCCCGGAAAAGGAACTCCATTTGTTCAAGTACTACTCGAGCAGCGTCCACCAAGCGTCGTTTGTGTTACCTACATGGGCTCACAAAACCCTAAATAATAATTAGTACTTTGCTGCTAAAACCTTATAGCTAATTATGTATACTACTCCATAGACTGTGCTTCATTCATAAAATGCACTCTTGATTGCACCCATACATCCATACACATCTAGACTCTGATATCGGTATGTAGATCGAACCTATTTATGTTCCACCAAAACTATGTCTTTACAATCACATTAGACATTATGATCGGGTTGCCCATTGTGTGTAATACAATCAATTATAATACTTATCATATTATGACAACCACAACGCGTATACTTACATATCTTAGTATCCTATATGCTTACTGCGTACTGTGTTTCAATACACCCAATTATGAGCTATGGATATTCTACATCCTGGGCGTTCCATGGTTATATACAAGCAAGAATACGACGTTACATTGCATACCACAGAATCACTGAATAAATGTGCATTGCTAGAGTTCATATATTGGCGTCAGTCGATATCGATCAGTTCATAGGGCATAGCCTATGTCTTCGTCATGTCGTCATGCCTGGCCCTTCTACTCTGTGCATGTTCTTTTCCTGAAAGAACCGTTTGGCACACTGAGACGCTTGCTCGGTGCTACCCCTCGGTGCTACGAGGTTATATCCGAAGTGTTCACGGAATGCGAATAGAAACCAAAAACCCTCATAGGTCGTGTCGTGGCCACTATCATGATGTCGTCCGATGACCAAAACACCCAATAATCTTCGAAAGAAGTTCATCTACCAAAACAACAAATTAACAAATTTACACTACTTACCAAATAACACGACTTGGTATTATTTGCAACTAAACGTAAGCAGGAACGATCACTAAGAGAAACAGAATACAACATGTCATCACACCACGCAGACGAGGTTTATTCCAATAACATTGATGACCAATTATTAAGCGTGGCCAAACAAGAAGGAGTTGTTGTCGATCCCCAGAATCATCATACACATAGCGACCTCGAGGCCACTAGAGTTAAGCTCGAGCAGATAGCGCATGCAGCCGCGTTATCAGAAAGACAACAAAAACAGCCCCAACATGGACAACAACACGGGCAGCAAGGACAGCAAGTGCAACACCAGCACTCTCAGGGCCAGCAGCATATGCACCAACACCACCAACATGGTAAAGATATGTCGCAAAAGGCATACGAGCTTCCGGATGCCCACTTGCACCAGTACCACACATCTGTGGGAGATGAGAGCGAGTATAACATTCAGATTCCGGAACCCATTATTGACTCAAAACTGAAGATTTATCCAGTCACAGAAAACACCATCACGGCTGAAGGTAATTTGATCACCAGACCGTTCCCTGAACAGGTGCTTCACAACAGGGACGACTTGAACGAATTCATCCAGGAGTTTGCTCGTGATAATGGGTTTGGAGTGGTGATTGCCCATTCGAACAAGAAGGCCATCTACTACACATGCGAGTTGGGAGGCCGTTACCGTCAGAAGAAATCAAAGAAGGGCATGGAAGATGCGAGACATTTGGAGGTGGACAATGGATACATCTTGGATCCGAATACAAAGACCAAGAAGTTAAGATGCCCATTTTCGATGACTGCAACTTACAAGAAATCGACTGGGATGTGGACGTTAAAGACCACTTGTAATGAGCACAACCACCCTCAATTGGACCCGTTGTCGAATCACCCAATGTTGAGAAAGAGATCGGACGAATTAAATTTGTTAATCTTAGATTTGTATAAAGTCGGCACCAAACCTTCTCATATTGAGGCCAAGATTAAGGACCAATACCCAGACGTATTGATTAAACGCGAGGACATTTATAATGAAATCAGAGGCTACAAGAGAAAGTTGAAGAAACAAAGCAGGTTCTTGACGTCTAATAGCGCTGCTCAAGATCCAAGCCTCAGAAATTCTTTTAAGAAGAGAACAAACGCTAATTCTTTCCAACAAGTGGATTTGAATGATGACGATGAATCTACCAATGATCAAGTATTGGAATATGAATTGCAACAGCACCATCAACACCAACAAGAGGCTGAATTACAACGCCAATTGCACCAAGCTGCGAATGCGGCTGCTCATCACCATCAACATCACCCTCACCATCATCATATTGATGAGCAACAATTACAGCAATATCAACAGCAATTACAAGAACATGGATTACACGGTGATAATGGTGATAATGGTGATAGTACCGCGGCTGCTGCCATTGCTGCAGTAGCTGATGCTACTCACAATCATAACCACCATCACCACAATGACGGTGAATTGTCCATGGATAACATCGATAGTAGGTTAGTAGGTGAATAATCATCTTTTGTGTTGTTTTGTATATTAGCTATATGTGTATATTTAATTTAAAATATTTTTGATCTATGAAATTCCTTATATACCCATTCTCCTTAATTTCCTTACATTCCCTTTAATAATTCTAACCCTTTGGTCCTTTCTTCAAATAATTTAGCTAATTCTCCAACTTTTCTACCTCTAATAACGGGTTTCTTGCTATTATTCGTTGAAATGGATATCTTGCTAATTTCATGTTCAAGAGGCTTTTCAACTTGGAATTTATATTTTTGGGGTGGATATTGAATTGCTAAATTAGAATTCTCAGGTAAGTTCTCCTTATTTTGGAATTCATCAGCTAAATTAGCATGCAATTTCTTAACGGATTTCCTTGTTGATTTCCTTGGTGATTTCCTCGGTGACTTTGAAGGTGACCTTATCGGAGTATTTCGTCTTGTGGGGCTTGTTAATACATTTTGCTTTCTAGGGCTCGATATGGGGGTATGTTGCTGTCTCTGAGGGCTCACATTTATTAATCTTGAATTTGTCGTCAAAATATGGTTGGTATTGAATGTGACCCTATCATCCTCTTCGCCGTCGTCTAATGTTAAATCATAACTCATGTCGTAAGATGTCAGTATTTCTTCATCCCCTGGCAGACCATTAATAATCTCATATATGCTTTGGTACTTACCAGCGTAATCTATTCTCAATTCTCTCCAATTGTCTAATATTGTCTTGAAAAAGCGATTTATAATCAAAATGTTGTCCTTATTTTGCATCAGAATCAACTCATGACTTAAACAATGACTTAAGCATTTTGATAAAGAAGACGAGGTATGTTTTGTAACACTGTTATTTTCAATCACCTTATGGCATAATTCGCATAATTGTAATAAGACTAAGTTATAATTTGATTCTGGCTCGAAACTATTCATTATCTTACTAAAGTTATCCCGTATAAATGTAAGATCATATTTTAATGGGAGATTTATGTTGTCAATTGCGATTAAAGGTTGAGGTAGCTCCATCAAGATCCTCTTGAAAGTGGCAGAAATGCAATATAGATCCCAATCATTTATCCAAAGTACTTGATTTCTGTTGATACAATCGAAGAAGATATCCGTGTTCAATTTTTTTCCTGGTTTGTGGAATATTAATTCACTCTTGTGTCCATAACTGTCTATTATGTTGAAAATTTGGTAAAAATGATGATAAAAATTGGGATTCGTATCCACGTTAATTTTGGTTCCTTTATTAATTAGTGGAGTAAACGATTTTATATTGAGCTGGTTTTCTAGTTGATGATTGTATTTATAAATATTCAAGGAGATCTTCAACCTGGTTATATCAATGTAGTTATTCAATTCTGACAATTTACTATAATGTACGATTGTATTGGACAGATTTGTTAGATTCCCGAAATTCTCTATCCTAACATTGAAAGATTCAATGATCTTATTCAACGAGTTGAAATTTTTTCTAGTCGTGTTATAATTCTTGAATATCTGAGTTATGGATTTTACAAACCAACTATCATGCACAGATATAATTTTCGCTAATCTATCTAAATGATTTTCATTGTTATCGGTTAAAAAGCTCTTCAAGAATTTGATTCCCCATATCCAGCTAATCTTGTTCAAACCACAACTGAACATTACCAACACGTAATTTTCCTTCGGTAAGTGCTTCATCAAAGTAGGGATGAACTCATCATAACTAATCACCTCTGTGGATGGTAGATAGGATGTGTCGAAAATGAATATGGGTAGTTGAGTACTTGGATCACATAGATTCGTTTTATAAAATATTCTCTCCATCTTCTGATTCAGGTTATTAAAAAACTTGATATATTTTATATCTTCACTTTTATCTATCAACCGATTCTTCCTATGGTTTTTGTATTAGATCCAGTAGAACCCTCTCTTTCTCCTACTGGCCTCATGAATCTTTTTGGTCCAATTGTAAACATCAAAATACGCGAGACATTTCTGTTTTTGTCGCGACATTAGAGACATTGGTGGAACACACGATTATATTATATACAGTCTCTAGATTCTCTAATTTGAACAATTTGCCATCCATAGCGGTGCAATTTGATAGTTCATTGATTAGCATTACAATTTGTTGTACTTTTAGAGATCCTTAATATAAAAACAGTCGTATTTCAAAGACAAAGTGTACTTATACGAATACTATCTGTTAATTGATTTTTTTTATTGTTGATCTTGATTGTTATTTTAGTACATAGGAAAGATGTCGCCCTCTAAAGATCAGGCACCAGTAAAGAAGGATTCTGTTTCTTCGGAGCCAGAACCTCAATTGTCGAAAAAACAAAACCCACCAAAGGAAGAGGAGCTTTCTGAGGAAGATCAGCACTTGAAAGATGAGTTGGAAATGTTGGTTGAAAGGTTAAACGAACCTTCACAAAAAGTAGAATTGTATAATGAATACTTGAATAGCTTGAAAGCTTTTATTAAGGATTCCACAACATCTATGACTGCTGTTCCAAAACCATTGAAGTTTTTGAGACCACATTATCCATTATTGACCGATTTGTATGATAAATGGTGCGGTGACTATAAAGGTGATTCAGATCTTGTTATCAAGTTGGCCGATATCTTATCGGTTTTGGCAATGACCTATTCTGACGATGGAAAGAATGACTCTTTGAAATACAGATTGTTATCTTCAAGTGATACTATAGTGGATTGGGGCCACGAGTATATGCGTCACTTAGCATTGGAAATTGGTATTTCGTATCAGGAAAACCTAGGTTCCGATGAGGATTTGATTAACCGATTGATAAAATTAGCAATGCAAATTGTTCCCTTTTTCTTGGAGCATAATGGTGAAGCAGATGCAGTTGATTTATTGTTAGAAATTGAAAATATTGATAAATTGCCACAATTCGTTGACGAAAATACTTTCACAAGAGTATGCTTGTACATGGTCAGCTGTGTACCATTATTGGCACCTCCAGATGATGTTTCTTTCTTAAACACCGCGTATGCCATCTACTTATCCCATAATCAATTAACACAAGCTTTAACATTGGCAATTAAATTGGATGATGAGAAATTAATGAGACAAGTTTTTGAAGTGACTGATGATGAGTTGATGCATAAACAATTAGGTTTCATCTTATCCCAACAAAACTCTAGTTTCAAGTATGGCGGAGACAATGATGAAGTCCAAGAATGTGTTTCGAATACCAAGTTGCACGAGTACTACGGATACCTTGTTAAAGAATTAAATTTGTTAGATGCAAAAGTTCCAGAAGATATCTATAAGTCACATTTAGAAAATTCCAAATTTGGTTTAGGTAATTCAGGTTCGATTGATTCTGCCAAGCAGAATTTAGCTTCTGCGTTCGTTAATTCATTTGTTAACTTAGGTCATGGTAGCGATAAATTAATCCAAACAGAAGAAGATAACAAATCGTGGATTTATAAGACCAAGGGACATGGCATGATATCTACCACTGCATCATTGGGATCTATACATCAATGGAATATCAATGATGGTTTACAACATTTGGATAAATATACTTATTCTTCAGAGGATGAAGTCAAAGCAGGTGCATTATTGGGTACAGGTATAGTTTCTGCTAATGTTCATGACGACGTTGAAGCAGCATTAGCTTTATTGCAAGAGTATGTTTCTGACCCAAAGAAAATCTTTCAAACATCTGCCATCAATGGGTTAGGTATTGCGTTTGCGGGATCCTCAAATGAAGAGGTTTTGAGTTTATTATTGCCTTTAGTTTCAGATTTAGATATCTCCATTGAGGTGTCAAGTTTAGCTGCTTTAGCTTTAGGGCATGTCTTTGTTGGCACTTGCCATGGTGATATAACTTCTACAATTTTACAAACCTTATTAGAAAGAGATTTTACCCAATTGACCAATAAATTCATTAGGTTCATGTCATTAGGGTTGGGTTTGTTATATATGGGTAAGACTGAACAAGTGGAAGATGTTTTGGAAACTATCGATGCTATCGATCACCCAATCAGCAAAACTTTGAAAGTTTTAGTTAACATTTGTGCTTATGCAGGTACTGGTAATGTTTTGCAAATTCAATCATTATTACAAATGTGTACGGCTAAACCTAAGGATAATTTTGCTGAGGAAAAGAAATTGGAAGAAAGTGAAGAAGATCAATTAAAGAAGGAAGATGAAGAAGGTCAGGCGAAAGTTAAAGCTGATCCAAGTGCTGATGTTGAAATGGAAGATACTGCAAATGACACCAATGATAAGACTAATGATGCTAATGACAAGGATTCTAAGAAGGAGGAGAAATCAGAAAGTACTCCAGAAGAGGATGATGACGAAGAAGATGAAGAATTGTACCAAGGGTTTGCGGTTCTAGGTCTTGCTTGCATAGCTATGGGAGAAGATATTGGGCAGGATATGGCCTTCCGTCATTTTTCACATTTAATGCATTACGGAAATCCATTAATTCGTAGGGCAGTTCCACTTGCAATGGGTCTCGTGTCGACTTCGTATCCACAAATGAAAGTATTTGATACATTATCACGTTATTCCCATGATCCTGATTTAGAAGTTGCTCAAAACGCAATCTATGCTATGGGGTTAGTTGGAGCTGGTACAAATAATGCAAGATTAGCTCAATTGTTAAGACAATTGGCCTCTTACTACATTAAATCTGCTGATTCATTATTCATGGTCAGAATTGCTCAGGGTATATTACATTTGGGTAAAGGTACTTTAACTTTAACTCCCTTTAATACAGAAAGATCGATATTGTCCAAAGTTTCATTAGCTTCTTTATTAACTATTTCAGTTGCTTTGTTAGATCCTAAGTCATTCATATTGAATGATTCTAACTCTGAAACAACACACGAATTATTATACTACTTAACACCAGCTGTTAAACCAAGAATGTTAGTAACGGTTGATGAGTCATTAAATCCTATAAAGGTAAATGTCAGGGTCGGTCAAGCTGTTGATGTTGTTGGTCAAGCAGGTAAGCCAAAAACTATTACTGGTTGGGTCACACAATCTACTCCTGTATTATTAAATTACGGTGAAAGAGCAGAGTTAGAGAACACTGATGAATGGATAAGTTTAACTAATTCTTTAGAAGGGGTCGTTATTTTAAAGAAAAATCCAGAATATATGGAAGTTGAAAATTAACTTAATAGGTGAACAAAAGTCGGAAATACATATTGAAGTTAGATTTGTTTACTCTTTAATTTTATACGTTTTCAATAAATTATACTAATACGTTACTGCATTGACTACATTTGTATGCGTAAAAAATCTCTATATTATAATGATGCTAAAAGCTAGTTGGATCTTGAAGTAGTTTTAATTGATGAAGGTGGGTAAAAAAAAGTAGTAAAATGAAGTAAATATGTTTTCATATTGTGGAAACTTGACTAATATGAAAAGGTTCGAATAGTGCGTTTTCTAGTTGAATGGTCACCTTCTTATTGGAATTCTAAAGCTTTACCAGCCATTAATAATCCAACAATTAATCCGAATAAACCTAAGACAGAACCAAAGATTTCAATAACTAAAATCTTGACGAAAAGCGATGAATCAGCGGCGTCACTTATAGCTGCTGTGGAACCAGTCACACCAACTGCTAAACCACAAATTAAATTGGAAATACCAACAGTCAAACCGGCCCAAAACAAAGAGTACCCAGTATACAAGTTTTCCTTCGTAAATAATTCTGTCTGCGGAACGTTAGTTAACTTGGATGAGAAAACAATTGCCATAATCAATCCATAAATGGCCACAACTTCACAGAAAATAATAGAAATTAAATTTTTAGTCGTAATCCTTGGAGCCTTGACACCTGCACCGATAATAGACGACCCAGTAATAAAAATACCCCATGCAGCGCCAACAACTGAAAATCCAATGCAACTAGCGATACCTAAATTCGCCCACATATAAGGAGACGTTGATTCTAAAAACTCTCCTATATTGAACGATTCCCCTGAATTATTAAATAACATATAACCTCCAACGGTTAAGAGGGAAGCTAACACGAGTGTCTTACCAACTGCCATCGTTATATAAGTTGCTTTATTGATATAATTGTCTAGTTGATATCTGTTGGATAATATCATTTGTCGTGAATAGAGTAAATTATCTAAGCTTCTGGATTATGTAATCTCTGTTTGCAGTTTATCATTATTTACATGTTGCTAATCTCATAGGACCTACGACTGTAGTATGGCTAGTATTATCGTCTAAACTTATGTCCTTCGTTTACATAGATCTACATAGATTTGTGTTAATTGACCTACAGTGGGTGTTCCATAAATTATATCTTAAAAAATTAATCGAAAATGTATCAATTGGCTGCTGGTTAAGTGAATGTTCTACACGCATAAGTACCATGTCCTTACACTCAATGACTTCATATTCACTGAAATCAGTCTGCAATAATACGTAAACATAAATTCTAGCTTCTAAGGAATATGTCGCTCAATTATCCGATTCTATTATGCTCATAGCATTTATATGTAGTACTGTAGTAGCAAGGTAGTACTGGAACGTTCCAATAAGTACTGCAGTATCGAAGTCAATTATATCACTCCATAGCAATTGGCGATAATTAAGAGGTTGAATTGCTACTTGTATGACTCGAAATCACGGAGCACTGTTCCCAAAAGTCCTAACAATACTCCTGGAATTTATTTTCTCAAAGGACAATGCAAGCAAGAAACGAGTTTTCCGTATTCTCTGTATCCTGTATTTCCATAGCAGAATACTACATATGGTCACTGGTAATTAATTAACAGTAATTGGATGCAGGGTAATAACCAAATCACTGCCAAATTCATATTCGGCTTCCGAACTTCCAGTAGTCCGATCATAGTAAATTCGCAGCAATTAATAGTGCTATCGTGAAACAAAGGGGCCTAAATTACGCAGGTAAGTCCCATGATATAGACATGATCAAGTATTTAATACGGGTATATATATATAATGCACGAATTATTCATAATCTTTTTTAAAGAGAACTGAAGTAATTTTTCTATCATGTCTTTGAAACCAGCTAATAAAATTCCAGCAGTATTTTATGTTAATGCAGCATTATTTGACTGCGATGGTACATTAGTCAACTCTACAGGAGCAATTTCTGAGTTTTGGAGGGGGTTTGCAGAAACCAGACCGCATGTTGATGCTGATGAGATCATAAAAACATCACATGGTTGTAGAACCTTCGATGTCATTGCTAAGTGGTCACCAGACGATGCAGTAGAAAAACAAGTTACGGAATGGGAAGCGTCGATTCCTGAATCATTCGGTCAATATGCAAAGCCGATTCCAGGGGCTGTTGAGCTAGTTAAAAGATTCGATGAGATATCACGAACCCAAACTGATAATAAGCATCAAAGATGGGCGATTATTACCTCTGGTACTTTGCCATTGGCTTCTAAATGGTTGAAATTATTAACAATTGAGAAGCCTGATTGTTTTATCACAGCTGAAAAAGTGGCGCAAGGAAAACCTCATCCACAAGGGTACCAATCGGCGAGAGAAAATCTAGGATATGATGCACCCCATAAGAAGGTTGTCGTTTTTGAAGATGCCCCTGCAGGTATCAAGGCTGGTAAAGGTGCAGGAGCTATGATTGTTGGTATATGTTCAACCTATGACCCTGAAAAGGTTTGGGAATCGGGTGCAGATATAGTGGTGAAAGATTTATCGTCATTTGAAATAGATCATTATAATCCTGAGACTGACGAATTTAGAGTGGTTGTTAACGAATATTATTATGCCAACGAGCAATATACTATTCGTCGTAAGTCACTTGTTGGCTTAGAGGTTTAGCTTAGTCTAGAATTTCTATTTTATATATTGAATATAATGGGAATAGATCTTATTTATAAAAAGCTGAAGTTACGTTCTCTAAATGATTTTTCGTCAGTGACACCTTCGATAGAGACTCCTTGTAAGCTTAGTTTCCTTCCCATTAAATAGACTTTCCATAATGACTCAGTTAATTTTATAAACTCGATTTTGTCCCCTTTTATTTCATTACATAGTTTCCTTTTTTTTGTACTTATCGAATCTTTAGTCAATTCTTCAGATTCAGACGGTGACGCAATATTTTGTAACATTTCAGATACCCAATTATTTTTCATTTCCAATCCATTGATTACCGTCTTACAGTCACTAATATCTGTAAAAATACAAATTGAGGGTATGTCAGAATCTAAATCCTCTACTAAAAACTCATCCGCCACTGCCCTGAACAACAGTACAAATTTTAGGCACATTGAATTTGTCAATTGAACCATAATTATATTGAATTTTTTAACTAAAATAAGCTTAACTTCGGAATATTTCCTGTTGGAGATTTCAGAATAGCTGGAATCTAATTGAAATATCAATGTTCTCCTCGGTTCTTTTGATATAAAGGGTCGTTGATATTGAATTGGAAATTTGCCATTCATATTTTTAATAGATGGGTCACTTATTATTCCTTTGATGTGTAGATCATTGAGTCTTATTATAATCTCTTGATTTCCAAAATCATTAAACGGGTTATTAATTACTTTGTACTTAATGATTCTTTGTTCCAATTCTAGGAAGCGATAATATTTACATTCTCTAATTAATAAGTGCCTATGTTCATCATTCTTGATAACTAGAGAATTACCCCGTAACAATTCTAATAGATCATTGAAAAGTTCAGGGGATCTGGAATTAACTGTAGCCGGCTTTTGGGGTGGGGGTCTAATTATATTTTTTTGTTCTATTATTTTTGAGTTATCAGTAAGCATGCTTTCGTAACTAATACTGAAGAAATTTGGGTAATTTCCACTATTAACTAACAAACTCTTTGAAATCTTGAAAGACTTACTACCGATAGTAGCAAATATATCTTCATCCTTTAAAATTTGTTGTAGTCTTTTCAATCCAAAATAATAACAATCCAGCAATAGATATACAAATTCATACTCATTCTCAACGTTTATTTGATACCCTTGTAGGTGCTGAAATATCTTTTCAAAGGTTAATGGATTTCTATCAATAAATAGAGCTTTATCATTATTTCCCTCTTGTAAGAAGAATCTCGTAAAATATGATGGGGCATCTGACGATAACGATGCACCACTTAACTTGAATAACTTGTATCCAACTTGAATTGAATATATCCTTTCATGAGATAAAATCCTTGGGATCTGCGGATCGAATTCCTCAGAGATTTCAACGTTAATGAAGTTATCTACCATTTATACTCTTGTCCGTTAAGAAAAAAACTCATGAGATAAATTTTGCGATAAATTCCGTAGATCTTTTTTTTAATTTTTCAGGACGAGATAAGGCTTTGATAGATATACAAGAAAAGAAAAGGTGGAATTGAATTACATTAATCGCATAATATATGGTACGAAAGAGTCGAAACTTTGATGGTTGTTGGACTTGTAGATCTAGGAAGGTTAAATGTGATTTGCGGAGACCGAAGTGTCAGAGATGTATTAAGGCCGGTATTGATTGTGCTGGTTATAATATCAAGTTGGGATGGTCAAATCCGTTGACTATTTCTAAGGATAATAATGCATTGATCTGTCTTGGTTCAGAGGAAAACGATGGAAATTCAGAATCTACATTTCAGAGACGGAATATTGATTTTGTTAAATTCTCAAACTCGCTGTTGTATGAAACGTTTAAAGAAGTGAGTAATAGTTTGAACAAATTAGAGATCATTTCACAACAAAATAAAAGTCCTAATTGCAGAGTTGGACCGTTTAGCGTATACAGCATAGAAGGCTTGAAAAGACAAAAGCTACTGGGTCAAGAACCCTATGAATGGCAGAACAATTACAACGATGAGAGCGATAGCGAAAACTCTGATCGTAATAACGAAATTTATAATAACCACAATAGCAACAAAGGTACCGATTATAACCTGCGTAATGAAATTGAAGGATCCATTTTTTCTAAGAATAATAATTCTTGGGTTCATTATGAATTGTTAGACTCTGCTAAGTTAACAACATTAGCCATTAAAGGAATAGACTATAAGTTGAATGAGCAGAATATGTTGCATATATTGTATCCTAAATTTTTTCCGAATATCGATTCAGATGATTGGCTTGCGGATCAGAGTATTTTGGGAAGGCTCTTTTACAAATTACCTGTTTCAAATGATTTACAATTAACAAGTCTATTTAAAGAATTATTAAATAAGTTTAAAGAAGTAACCTTATCTTTTGTGAGAGTAAAATATGCCAATAATTATTGGGAAACCATAGTTATGCCGTTCATTAATAATATCATATGTGAATTTGTTTGCATGAATTTTGCATCTTGGACGAACATTAAAATGAAACCAGAGGAAAACGCCAATATGTCTCAATTAAAGAATCACATTAAGCTCGGTATTGTATACCTTTCATTCAGTCTTTCAGCAATTCAAATATCCAACGGGCTATCGAATAACGTAATTAACGAAAATGAAACATACCATATGAACGAGTATCTTAAGTTAAGCATTGAATTGAGAAAGATGAGCATAACTTTGCTTGATTATCATCTAGATGAATACGACAATAACATGGATGACAACACCAATGAGTATGAAAATTTGTTATTGCTCTGTATTATATTGCAAATCCAGGCCGATAATTATTTCAGTGTATTTGAAAATTATGAATTACTATTTGCAATTGGAGGATTCATATTACAAAGCAAGTTTAAAGAAACAGATGCCCTACTGGATTTATCAAAATATCTTACCAGCACATTTCGGCTCATAAGCGTATTCTTCGAGTCTACTCATTCAATTAATGTATTCACGTATTCAATTGATCCAGCTGATGAAGAAAACTACAAGGAGCTGGGTGCAAGTCATAATCTAATAGAAGCTGCGAGAAAAAAATTAGGCCCTGACCTTCCTGTAAAGCCGTGGATTCCGACACCAGGGGTTGATACCGATTCCATATATCTCATGTATGGTATACCGCGTTCGTTGATCAAGCTTTTCAAGAAAGCTGTCGATTTAACCAACCATAAAAATATCTTCCGAGCTCGAAATGAGTTTCCAAGGCACTTCTTTAAAGTCTGTGCAGACGTAGAACAATTGATCTCTGAGTGGGACGTCAACGTGCATTGGAAACTATACAACGAGAAGTACAACCCAATTTTGAAGGAAATAGAGCGTGTGTATATTCTGCGGTTCCACCAGGCGCTATTTCATTATATTATGGCATTTCACAATGCACTCAAGGTTTATTTCTATCGCCTCGTGCAAGATGCGACTCCAGACAAATACCAGCGGTACATACAACATTCTCTCGCCCATCTACGCGAATTAGTCACCATCAACAGACAGGTTCCCGAGTTCGAGTTCAAGCCATCCTTTTGGGCCCTCTTGGTGTGTGGCAGCGACGCCATAGATGTAACGTTGCATCGCGATATAAAACTGTTGTGGTCGTCGAAAGAAATGGGCTACTTCAACTACTGGAGAGGTAAGCAACTTCTTTACGAGGTGTGGAAACGGCGAGAGATCGGCGAAACCCATAGTTGGATGGACATGGTACGTGAGTGGGATATCGTGTTGTGTTTGGTTTAACCAACTCATACTTATACATATATAGGTCCATGACCTGTTTAATTTCTAATATACATTCGCCTAGTCCAGTTTATATACCTTCTACTACGGTCATACTCTGTTTCATTCTATCTACTACTCTCTCTCTCTCTCTCTCTCTCTTTCTCTCTCCTTGGGTGGAAAACTATTTGTCGTATGCTTATATAACAAAATGATAATAAATTCGCTCGGTTCTTCGGAACAATTCACTGCACCCCTCTACCTCCACCGAAATGCCCCGGGTCATTTCCAAAACTCACAAGGCATTATGTAAGCCGTAGAATTTCCCCGGAAACTTTTTTTGTGTGTTGTGGAGGGACATAATTAATGCCCTTTTCAAAATTGGTTTTTCCGACAATTGAATCTGAGTATATTATAGATAGTTGAAACCTACACATCTAAAAAGAAGGTGTTGTGATAAAGTTAACCATTGGTAAGGAGTAAAAGCCAATAATAGTTACTAATATCAGTAAGACAATTTAAAAAACTTCCCATAAGTTGAAAAAACCCGGAAGCAAGTAGGTATTATTTTTAATTGGAAAAATTCAGATTTTACAACTACTAGGGGAATTATTGAATTTTTTTTTTTGGTCGATATAATATCTATTTCATATAGTCAGAGAATGCCAGGAGTTAACGAATCTCCTGAAAATGGAGATAGGTCACCAAAGGACAAGTCTGACACGATTGTAGCAACAGAGACGGGACCGGAAATAACAAATACCAATGAGAATAGTTCAGCGCCACGGAAACGGTCAAAGGTTTCGAGAGCTTGTGATGCATGCAGAAGGAAGAAGATTAGGTGTGATGCGGAGTTGAGTTCATCGTTGCAAACAGTGACAAAGATATGCAACAATTGTGTGAAGAACGGCGAAAAGTGTACTTTTTCGAGGGTGCCCTTAAAGAGAGGCCCATCCAAAGGTTACATTCGGGATTTGGAAGACAAGTTGGAAAGCACTTCGAGCACGAGAAAGAAGTCATTTACGTTGGAAACCAAGAACCAGCCATTACCGTACCCTAACTCTTTGCAGAGAAATTCAGTAACGGGAGCTACTACTACCTCCCCACCGACAGCCACTTCTACGATTGTTACGTCTGGAACTGCTCAATCTGGCTCACCTATTATTTTGCCACCATTAATTGGGGCTTATGCTCAACCAAAGATTAACGTCTTACCTCCTGCTGTAGCATCGGTGAAGAACATTGAGCAAGGATCGAACCCATCCTCACCATTGAACGGGATTTTGAATCCCCCACCAGTCGACCAACAAATATCAACTTCAACTACTACCTCAAACACGCCTTCTAATAATTACCATGCTACCCACAGTCCCCCAATCCAAGGTCCGTTTTGGAAGGTTCCTTACGAGATGCCTGGTAACAATAATGCTAATAATAATAATAATAATAGCAATTCATTCAATTCCATACATAATCGTAAATTATCCGTTGATTCTGTTTCGTCAAATTCTTCAAATGGTTCAAGATCAAGGTTGCCTTCTTTGAAAACGTCGAACTCAATTTCAAGCGATATGGGGATATCTGATAGCGATGATGATTTTTATTCTATCAGGTCGTTTAAACAATCAAGGCAATCGTCTCAATCATTGTCACCTAGAAACTCGATTAGTTCATTATCAAGTCTAAATGGCAGGATGAACAAAAACTTGGTATTATCCCAACAACCCCATCCACATCAACAAGTGATAATGTCTCCCCACGATCAACAAGCTCCACCTCCACAAAATATGTATTATTCTACAGCACCACATGTTACTATATCCCCTGTCTATCGTCCAAATTTACCACAAAGTGCGACCTATGGTACCCCCCAGACATATTCCAAAGTTCCTCATAATTCAATTGAGCAAAACTTATCCATATACTATACAAAATTCCATAATAATTTCCCGATCCTACCATTTGACCAAAAATTGATAGTGAATATTTTAGACGGCCTAGTCCTTAATGATCAAACTAAGGTGATTGTGGAATTGTTCAACAGTTCCTTAACAAATTTGAATAATTTCCAATTTCAGAATATCAACGATAATATTAATCTAATCTTACGAATTTTGCAATTATATCCATTTAATAACTTTGGAATAAAGTTAAATGATAATATTCTTATCTTATTTTTTTCATCATTGATCCTAATAAATTATTCTATTTTATTGAATGGTGATACATATTCATTGGGTATTTCATTGACATCATCAATTTTGAATGACTTTAAAGTTCTAGAGAATTTCAATCTATTAATCAAGAACAATATCAAAGACTTGGCCCCTGATGATATTAAGTTATATTTGCCCAAACTTTATTATTGTTTATCGATAATGGATAATTTTCATTGTCTAAGTTTTGGAATCCAAAATACTATCCATAACAATAAATTGGTAGACTTCTTGTATGATAATTTGGCCAAGTTGATTCCTATGAGTATTGATAATCAAGGTATACTCAATTTCAAGATTTCGAAACTCTTGAGTAGTTTGATTAATACGAGAGATGAAATGGTTGTAGATGATTCGTTGAAGTATACTCTCAAGAGAAATAAAGATGATTGGAATTATGGTGCTGATTTACAACAATCTCAAGATTTTGCATCTTTATTTATCAATTTCAACAAAGATAAATATGATTTGATTGAATATTTACATGAACTTAATCAAGTCTTGAATACGACGTCTATTGAAGATAGAGTTGATGATACAATTCATGAGCATCATTTTCGGTTATGCAAATCAGTCAAAAAGTTATCACAAACTATTATTAATTTAGCCAACTATATTTCTACGATAAGTTCGCAAAATTCTAACACCAATAGTCCTGGTACAAACAGCAACAATTATAATTCTGAATTATTCACACCTGTTTTGAATATTTCGTTTGGACAATCGTATAAATTGATTAAGCTTTGCAAATTGATAATTGATAGCTTAGTCAAATTAAACAATGATCCTGATCTTATCAACAAATTGATCAAAATCAATAATGATCTTTCAATCGCATTCAATTTGTTAAACAGTAATTTGAATAAGTCATACAATCCTTCGATTATCTTGGGACAGTTTTCCATGAATCTAATTAAGAATAAAATTGAATATTACAACTTGAATTTTAACATGCCAAACCAAGCACTGAATAAAGAATCTGATATAATGCAATGGAAAAACGAGTTTGTCAATTCTATCATGCCTTTTATTGATAAAGAAGATAATGAAGGTTGGTATTAATACGTGAGGATTATCATTTGTCTATATAAATAGCCATTATGTACTTTAATAATATTTATTTTTGCGACCTAAATTAATAAAGCCCAGCATTCGTACTATGTATACAAATGCAGAAGATTAATCAAATTAATCAATCTTGATTTGAGCATAAATTTTTCTGACGAAAAATAAACTACTGACGAATCCAACAGTACCACAGCAAAGGAAAACCAAAAGAGAAGTCACGGCGGAATAACCCACGTACAATACAATCGACGATACACCTTCTAATTTGTACCCACTTATCAAAAACAATGAGTGTAAGAAGACATAAATCGAACAACCTCCACCAATAAAAAGGGATTTCCAGTGCCATTTGTAATTCTCAGAACATAATGTATAATAAACCATTAAGACTGAAATTAACGCTGATGTCAACATCATTAAGATAAAGCAAAAGAATAAAAATCCAAACATATAAAATATTTTGTTGAACCATAATGAGGAGTAAATGAAATACATTTCTACTGCAATTGATCCGAATGGAAATATTCCTGAAATAATCATTAGCGGGAAATTTCTCAAGTACCATGGCTGTTGAGGAATTTGTCTAGGAATTTGATTAGTTCTGACAGGTATAGCTAACATGGACTTCTTAGACGCTAATATTGATCCAACAACCGATAAAGGAATTGAAATCACAAACCATATCGTTGTCATAGCAAACATTGTGCCAATAGGAATTGCACCGGAAGATTCAGCATAAATCAAGAAAAAGTTCAATAAAAGAAAAATAGTAAACAAAACACCTGGAACCAAGGTCGGCGTTAAAATCGTATTCAATTTCCAATTTTCACCTCCAAAAAATCTATAAAGGTAGCTTGAAACAAAGGAAGAGATTATACTGAGAAATATGTACAAAATGAACATAAACGTCGATAATGCACCTCTATTTGACGGAGACAACAAACCAAATAACGCAAATATGATAGTAGTAAGTGCCATTAAAAAGATTTGAACACCACTACCAAGTAAGACCGACAATAATAATTTATGTTGAGGAGGTCTAAACACATCTGCATGAACCAACTTCCATCCACTTTCATCGGAAATATCATCATCCAAGTTAACTTCATTATATTTGACAATATCATTTTTTAAAGTTCTCATTAAAATATGTGCAATGATTATACCTAAAATGATTACAATCAATGAGAAATTAATCAAAGAAAACCATTGAATCTTTGGATCATATACATGTAAGTATTTATCCCATCTAGTGGCCCAAGGGGTTGTAGATTCTTCGAAGTAAACTGAATAAGTAAACATTACATTCGTCTGGGGTTCTTTCTTTAAAGAAACCTTCTTCAATTCCGGCGAGCATATCTTTTCTTTATTATCTGTTTCAGTTATACCACTTCTATCCCATGAGAATGGGTTAACAGTCACACCGACGACTCTATAATTGTTTTCGCTTCTTTGGTGGTATTCAATATGAATGTCAAAGTGGTTATATAAATGTGCTCCTCCTTGATCATCAATTTCACCTATGGAAAACCCTGAACCGTAAAATTCGTCGTTCGTATTATGATCATAAGCATGTTGCGCAGCTGGTAATCCATCGATAATCCAATTATAATTATAACCAGCCCTAATATTTCTGTTAACAAAAACAGCATCAGTGCTGGAATATTGCGATGAACATAACGTTTTACATTTGGTTTCTTCTAACATGTTTATTTCAAATGGAGAATTGAAAATTCTGTCACCAAATATAATTGAACCTAACGATTCTGATTGCTTTTTAGGACCTCCTTCTGGTGAACAGAAATGGAATTTTGGATAATAATAATCATAAGAATAAATATATGTTTTCATATCAATGTTACCCTTTCCATTGCTCGTTCTATGACGAAGTGTTGGTGCCAAATGGTTAACTAATAATGGAATTGTATCACCCTTCTTATAATTTGTTGGGGCAACACCGGGCAAGTAAAACGCCTCAGATATGCCTAAGAGATAGGTGACGAATATCAAGCAACTATATAGAAATAACATCCTCCTGTTAGTTATAGTTAATCATAAATTATAAAAACCTTTAGATTATATTTGCTAACCATATAGGGCGCTTTTCTTTATATTTTCGGTAGATCTTCACGTCTGTAATCTCGACAAAAAAATATATATATATCACGTGTTACTTAACTTACAAGGCTTTTGTAGGGCCTCATTGTCACCTATAATATATGAAGCAAACTAGAACATTCAACCGTGTATCCCTCCTTTAGTGAAGTTGTTTCGCTTTTGCTTGAAAGTGATATTTCTAATCTCTTTCAATTTGTTTGCCTGCAAGATGGGATCAACCATGTATGTTGGCCTTATGGAAGAATAGTCGCAATCTAAGTTCAATCTTGAACATTGACTACACATAGGTCTTTCTTCGGGACAAGCCTTATGTCTGACCCTGCATGTCCAGCAACCGCTCTTAGATCTGGGACCTATTTTTTTCTTTTTATCGTGAACGTTGACGTCAGAATAATTGTTCAAGCTTATTCTGTTTCTCCGACTCTTACTTCTCGTTATCTTATACGCTGGCAAATATTCATCATCCTCTTTGGTAGTACGCTCCGTATTGTCCTGATCTAACAAATCTCCAGAATACAATGCCGTGTCATATATTTCCTTATCGGGCTTTTTTTTCAACAGTTTATTTATCTCCTTGCGGAGATGCTCAGGCTTAATCAGAATTGTAAGTGGTAATGTTTTCGTGATATTACTCCTGCGTTTTCTTTTCCTCGTTAGTCTCTTTTTTTTAATACTTATGTCATGTATATCGGATTCTAATTCATAGCCTGGAGCAGGGTCTTGTATACCCGTTTCTTGTGTAAGTCTGTCTTTTTGGATTAATGAAAGCCTTTCTGAGCTAGTTTCTTCATGCTGTCTTATTAGAGTGCTTTCTACGAATGAGTCGCATCCTTCTAATTCTTGTCTAGGAATCCACGGATATAAATGGTCATTATAGTTGTCGGCTTCTGAGGTTAATAGGTCCTTATCGATTACCACGTCTTGGTTTTGAGTAATTGGAGAACTAACCAAGATATTGTCGCTGTTTTGAGGCAAATTTCTGGAAGATTGAAGGACATATTTCATTCCACGAACAAATAATTGATTGTTTTTATCAAAAGATTCTAGTTCTTCCTTCTCGTGTTTACTACGATTGTTATCGTTGAACGAAATAGGAGGTAGTAAATACTGCAAATTTGACGAGTTCGAACTTTGCAACCCATCATTATTCATTATTTTGGAATTTCTTGGTTCAGAAGAATTGGTATCGTTAAAAGGATTCATGAATTTTGAAGATCTTAATTCACTCGCTGAAGATGATGATACTGTGATAACTGGGGTGTAGTTGCCCAATAACTGTTCTAAGTTTTCTTTGTTTAGTTTGTCTGGTGTTATTCCTGGAACATTTGCCAGTAAACATTTGTTCCCAGGAGTAAGGTCAAGCCCAAAGTTTGCATTGTCTTCTGAACCATATACCTTTGAGGACATGTTTAATTGTTACAATTTGCTTCAAATAAAAATAGTAAAAGTTATTTGCAACCCTCTCTCGCAATATCAGGAAATCAGAAAAGTTTTGGATTTCGCAATTAAATATATAAAATGCTTTTTGATTAAAAAAAAATTATATGTAACATATATAAACTATTATACAACGGAAGGTTTGGTATGAACACTTGTGTATGTTAAGATCCAATTAATATTAGTGAGTAAGAATTTACATCCAAGGGTCCATTCAGTGTTAGACGTGATTCTTATGCTCTTCCCACCAATGGAATCACGTTTTGAAGATATTGTATAAGGTAACTCCATCTCTTCATCAATAGCCAGTAATTTAGACTCTATCTGAGATAAAATATCTAGTAACGCAATCATGGCAACATCTAATTTATTAAAATTAAATAGCTTTCCCAATGAGAAATCATTTGTGGAGTATAAATTGAGAATTGTCTTGTGAGGTTGGTCGGTTGATGAATTATTCTTAGATATTTTAATTATTTGGGACTGAGATCCCATTGGTATCAATTTATAATTCTTCAACTTGAAATCTAATCGTCTAATTATAAAGATGAATAGGAGTACAATTTGACCTAGAGCTGCGTTAATTTCTGACCACGGAACTTTGTAACCCAATCTAAAGCCATTGATGGTACCGTACGTATCATTATCATCAAATGATATCTGAAAGAATTTACTATATATATTCAAATTTCTTAGGTTGTCTAAATGGTTCAAGTGTGACTGGTACAATGATTTAGATTGCTCGAGTTTGTTTAATTTCAGTTTCAAATCTAGCAGTAAATTATTCCTTAATTTAAGAACATCATTCATTTCATTTTCGTTAAGCTTATTCAATTGACCCTTCAAGTCATTTAATTGCTTGTCTAGTTCGCTTTTATGTTCTTCGAGTTGTTTGAGTTTTTGCAATTTCTCTAGTTCTTGCAGGGATAGCTGTTCAAAGCCATCTATAGACTCATCAAATTTTGAATCTAATTCATTATTGTTTATTTCATTGCTATCCTTTTCCTTTAATTTTCTTAAAAATGACATGTAGTATTCTTTCTCTCTTTGATTTTGATCGAATTTCAATTTAAAGTTTGCTAGTAATAAATTGGAACAATCAATGCATAAAGGGTGATCAATTTCTTGATTTGAAGAAAGAATTCCAAATACCTTCTTTAACGTATTAATTCTAGATGATATAATGATATAATGATCGTCATCGTTTTCTTGTGAAGAATCTTTTTCATTCTCGTTATCTTCAGTGTTGTGCATTCCAAATATATTGGAATTAAAACTACTCTCTATGTCGTGCTCATTATTGTCAATCAAATTTTTATAATGAATAGGCGTTTGCACGTCATTATTAACTTCGTCATACAAGGCTAATCTATCCTTAGGTATAAAGTCTGCTGGATCAAGTTTTACCATATCATCATCATTGTAAGTTTCATTATTATTTTTATTCACTAATAGATTGACCTGAGCCAGATTTAGCTTCATTAATGAGGGATCAAGTTTGACCCTTCCATTACATTTCTGGCAATGAAATGATTTATCGTGCATTTTATCATTACTTGGTTAGAGCTATTTCTACTACCAAGAGATAAGGATTTCATACTGATTATAAAAGACAGTCGTTTAAGAACCAAAGATATATTCACAGTACTACTAATGACTACTGCTTCCAAATCCAAAACACATGAAAGAGCCGGTCTAGTATAGTGGTCAGTACACATCGTTGTGGCCGATGAAACCCAAGTTCGATTCCTGGGACCGGCATTTTTTTTGCATTTATGGAAATCAATTCACTCTAGTTAGTTGCTTTCTTTCATTTAATTGTCATACTATGACCTCCCAACTAATGTAGACTCTATAGAGTATCCATATAGAGTATGCATTTGTTTTGTTAATAACGGAACAATTGAATTAGCCCTAAAGAAAACAATACTATTACCCGGACGTTGTAGAATTTAGTTTATAATCCAAAAAAATTTTACTTTCAAAACAGTTATGAAATTTTTTATGGGACCAATTTCTTATAGATTTTAATCAATGATGGAATAGTCTGGTTACTGCCCATTTATTTGAATAAAATCGAAATAGTATGTTTGCACCAGTTTACATGTTGAACATTATTATTTTATGATGATAACCTGATTACAGTGTCTTTAAGTTCTTCGGATCGATGTGAGCACATGATTTCTCAATAGACTACAACGGTATCTGATACATATAATGTTCATCTCCAAGGTTAATGCCAAATTAATACGAATGATGTTTACTAACAGGAATAGAAATGGGAAAACGAAACAGAGTAAATAACAATCAAATATATGCCAATGCTTTGCCCATAATATTATCTACCGATGAGTATGGGAGGTTACCTCAGATATATCCGCATAATCCAGTGTCGTGGATATATTTTGCATATCAGTATTTGAGTATACAGGCCAGAACAGTACCTCAATTGCGTACCAAACCATTCAAGGTAGACTATGAAGATGGGGTGTTTAAAGTTAATGATGAGGAGGATATGCGAAACTTGTGGAAACAAGGTTTTTTTGGCAAAGGAACATTGTCTAGATCAGATCCGTCATGGAAGACTAGGACCAACAGGAGATTGAACCTCGATGAAGACTTGGATATCACGAGTGAAGAGATTACAAGAATGAGAAGAGAAGAGAGAAAGAAGTTCAAGACAGAAAGAAGCAAATTGCAGGATTTGGAGCTAAAGCAACGACAAAACAACATTTCGAATGCTGAGTTACAAACCTTAGAAGAAGTCCGTCAAAGTTTGAATGTGCTGAGGCTCGAAAACCCTAACTACAACCAGGCGTTGACCCAGTTAGAGGCCCTTAGGATCGAGGACCAGAACATCATTCACGATGGCACCCTCTTGGACCTCGAATATTTGCAGTTGCAGAAAACTGAGGTGTTTTTCTTACGTTTCGCCCTCAATGTCATCAACATTGATTTGTCGCTCTCACAACTCTTTTCTGAATGCTGTGAACGCGACATTTCGCCAAACAACTCGTTTATTCTCGAATACGTCGTCTACCACCATTACAGGTCTTTGGGATGGTGTGTGAGGTCTGGAATAAAGTTTGGTTGCGATATGTTGCTCTACAAAAGGGGCCCTCCCTTCAGCCACGCCGAACATGCGATTCTAATAATGTCGGACAGCCACCACGACTGGTCCAGTATCTCTTCTATATCGCGGGTCATAGGTGGTGTCAAAAAAAACCTTGTGTTAACATTTATTGATGGTCCTACGACCGAAGAATTCGATGCGGTTGTTAACTCATCCTATTCATGCGCCAACGAAAAATTGTATAATATATTCAAGCTCTACAAGATAACGGAAATACTATATAGAAGATGGATTCCAAGTCGAAACAGAGATTGAATCTATCGCCCTTCTTTAATAGAGCATAATGCCACAACCGGTGCTAGTTCACCACCCAGTTTTAACTTTGCAGGATTCGTTCCTCTGTAGTCTCTTAGTACTTGACCATCCTACCGACAGAGAAGTGCGCCTTTATGGCCAAGTTGGTAAGGCACCTCACTAGTAATGAGGAGATCGTCAGTTCGAATCTGGCTGAAGGCACCATTTTTTCTTTGTTTTTTTTGTTGTGAAGATTGCGCGCGTTTTACCTGGCTGCTCGTTGGCCTGTTTCACGCCAGGACAAATTGAACACGCACGACCTATTCGGATGTTTTTATCATCGTATATTTAAACCGTATCAATTCCGTCAAGTTTTACAAAAGGGACAGAAAAAAATTACACTACCTGTTACATAATATATTATGTCAGATATACAAAGTCTTATTAATCCTCCATCGTTGACCAATTCTTCGGGTATAGAAACCCCGGAAGAAGCCAATGGCAGCGATACCACCACTAACGACGGCAAGGTACCCCAAGCAGTGATATTGGAAAGTTTTGAGAAAATTAAAACCCACTTTCCTGCTGCCAGAATCAAGAAAATAATGCAGTCAGACGAAGATATAGGTAAGGTGGCCCAGGCTACGCCGGTGATTGTAGGAAGAGCATTGGAAATTTTCATGGCCAATCTTGTGGAAGCATCGATCATCGAAGCCAAAAAGGCAGGCGTCAGAAGAATCGGAGCGTCGCATATAAGATCGGCGGTGGAAAATACGGAACAATTCGACTTTTTGGTGGATACAGTCGATAAATATCCTCCAGCTGAGAACTAGATTCTCTGTACCCATTGTACTCGTCAGGGCCGATACTGCAAAATTAGTTCCTACGTTCACCGTTTTGGGAGTCTGTACTGCACTTGGCACTGACAATCTACCCTTGTATAGTATATGTATTTTAATATCAAGGTCGAGGCCTATTAAATATAATGAAATTTAGTGAAATGAGATTGATCGATTGTATGCAGAATATGCACCCCCCTCTGAAGCAATACTGCCAACGCTTGATACGTTATAATTGCTTAGCGATGATCAAATTACCGGTAAGATAAAAATAGTTATATAAAATATCAGAATAACCACGTAAATCTTTTCATTTTCAACAATTGGTTAAGATAATTAGAATTCGTTGTTTAATACAGATTTAAAGTAATAGTAAATTAAAATGCCACCACAATCAAAGTCTCACACTAGTCTTGCATCCCGTAAATCATCGGTCTTTTTCAATCAACCGCCACCACAACCAGATGTTTACTACGTCGGGGTTGATGTTGGTACCGGGTCAGCCAGAGCGTGTATTATTGATACCAATGGTATAATTCTTGGATTGAGTGAAAGACCAATCACTAGACACGAATTGAAGCCTAACTATATCACTCAATCGTCGACAGAGATCTGGAACTCGATTTGCTACTGTGTCAAAAACTGTATCAGGGAGTCCGGAGTGGATCCAAGCGAGGTTTTCGGTATAGGTTTTGATGCTACATGTTCGTTGGTTGCGATTCGCGAGTCGACAGACCAGCCAGTCGGTGTTGGTCCAGATTTCAGTGACCACAAGGAGAACATCATTTTATGGATGGACCATAGGGCCGTTGAAGAAACCGACACTATCAATGCCACCGGAGACAAGTGCTTGAAGTACGTTGGGGGGCAAATGTCCATTGAGATGGAGTTGCCAAAGATGAAGTGGTTGAAACACAACTTACCTGGAGGAATCGAGGATTGCAAATTCTACGATTTGGCAGATTTTTTGACCCATAAGGCTACAGGTTCTGAGGCCAGATCATTCTGTTCTGTTGTCTGTAAGCAAGGATTCGTTCCATTAGGAGTTGATAGCTCTACTACGGGTTGGTCCGAGGAATTTTTACATTCCCTTGATTTGGATGAATTGGTCGAAGATAACTTCCGTAGATTAGGAGGTGTTCCAGACAAGAATGGTACTTATTTGAGTGCTGGTGATGTTGTTGGAAAATTGAGTACTAAAGCTGCAGAAGAACTAGGCTTAACCACCGAATGTGTTGTTGGTAGTGGTGTTATCGATGCTTATGCGGGTTGGATTGGTACTGTTGCCGCAAAGGTTGATGTACCACATTTACACGAAGAAGGTGAAACCTCAATAGCAACTTCATGTGGTAGATTAGCAGCTGTTGCTGGTACATCAACTTGTCATATTGCCATGACTAAGGAACCATGCTTTGTTCAAGGTGTTTGGGGTCCTTATAAAGATGTTATGGCTCCTGGATACTGGTTGGCTGAAGGTGGACAATCATGTACCGGTGCATTGTTGGCTCATGTTTTGTCAAATCACCCTGCCCATTCAGAATTGGCACACTTAGCAGATGCCTCGAATATTTCTAAGTTTGACTATTTGAATTCAACTTTAGAAAACTTGGTTAGTGAAAATGATAGTAGATCAGTCGTCAGTTTGGCTAAGCATATGTTTTTCTATGGTGATTTCCATGGTAATAGATCACCAATTGCAGATCCAAAAATGAAGGCTTCAATTATCGGTCAATCGATGGATACATCAGTCAATGATTTGGCCATTCAATATTTCGGTGCCTGTGAATTTATCGCTCAACAGACTAGACAAATTGTTGAAGAAATGAAGAAATCCGGTCATGAAATTAGTTGTATTTTTATGAGTGGTGGTCAATGTCGTAACGGTTTATTGATGAGATTATTGGCTGATTGTACTGGCTTGGCAATTATCATTCCTCGTTACATTGATGCTGCCGTTGTTTTTGGTTCTGCATTATTAGGTGCTGTCGCATCTGAAGATGCAGTTCGTGAACATATTGCTACAAGAGGTAAGTCGAGAAGGTCTTCGGTCTTATCCACTCAAAAGTCACAAAGTAATTTAACTGGTGGTGGCGGTCCTCCATCTCCTTACACGGCGCCAACTGCTACAGCATCGACGGCAAACATAGCAGCTTTAGCTTATGCTAATGCCAACCCAGGCAGTCAACACTTGGAACCAACCCAGGAAGAAGGCGTTGATTACTTTAACCAAGCTTCACAAAAACCGGCAAAGGCACTCTCAGAAGATGAAGATGATTCAGAAGAAGAACAAACCTTATCATTTGGCTCGAAGCAAAATGTTCAACAAGGTTTATCTCAAAAATTGAACAAGTTAGGTTTGAAGCCATTATCAACCCTCGATAAGAAGAAGTCGACCGGTGAAGCACAACCTGGCGATAAGTTATGGAAAATTATGGAAAAGATGACTGGCCCTGGTAGAGTAATTTTACCTTCTAAGGAGAATCACCCTGACCGTAGGTTGTTGAATGCCAAATACAAGATTTTCTTAGAGCAATGTTTCAAGCAACAAGAATTCAGAAACATGGTGGATTTAGTCGAACAGGAAAACTTAAAATCATTAAAGATTAATTAGATTCATTAAAGTGGTTCTTCCAGCCTATCTGGATTACCCTTTTTGTCACATATTTTATGTATGATCTCTATAGAGTATCTCCTCAATATATTTGCTATTCATACACACGATTACGAAATATATACGACTTATCACTATGGAAATTTACGTCTCTACAAGAGCAAATGCTACAGCCTTGCATGCATGTGGCAGGCTAATAGAATTACGAGACCTTCGTGGCGCCCATACTTCGAAGTTTATCTCAAATTGTGGATTTAGTATCATGATGATTCAGAGAGAAGTATTACGTAATCATTCTTAGCACATTTCATGTTTTTTCACGTGAATGGTTGCAATCGCATCAACAGATTTCTGTTCTATTCCATCAGATAGAAGACCCTCCAATAATAAATTGCTCTGGCCCATTCACATTAAACGATTTCAACCGAAGAATAACCCGTATTGTAGATACTATTGATGTAGTTAATGTCCTCGAAGATTATAGCAGAATTCAACAAATTAGACTTTGGTTAGGTATGATAAAATCTGATTGACATGGCACGTGACTTCGAACAACTGTGGATTTCCACAGTAGTACCGTGAAAAAATTGCAGCTAAGTAAGTAGTTGCTGAATAGCCACACCTACGTCTATGAAGTGATTTCAAATAACGAATTGGAAAATTTTATTGCAAATATCTTCGAAGATTAGATTTCAAAGTGTTATAAAGAGTAAGACAGTCCTTTTTGCATTTGGTTTGACTAGGTTTTATTGCATATATCATTTGTATTACAGATTGCATTAGTAATGTCGGTTCATGAATCACAGGTACCAGAAATACAGGAGTTCCAACCTGAAGCACAAGAACATGATTTCGACTACGCTAACGACGAATACGAAATAAAGAATAGCAATGTTTTAGTGCCTCTGTATAATGAAAGAGAAGTGACAGTTGTGGACTGGGGCCAAGAGGTATTTGGTAGTCCATTACAAAAGGCAACAAACTATTTCATTTCATTATTTCCAATTGCTCAATGGATATTGCATTATAATAGAAAATGGCTCTACGGTGATCTCATTGCAGGTATCACTGTTGGTGTTGTTTTAGTTCCACAATCGATGTCATATGCCCAGTTAGCGGGTTTGTCAGCTGAATACGGGTTGTATTCATCATTCGTTGGTGTCTTCATATATTCCTTCTTTGCCACCTCAAAAGATGTTTCTATTGGACCAGTTGCTGTCATGTCGATGCAAGTGGGTAAGGTGATACAGAATGTTCAAGCGAAAGTAGGCGAAGATAAATATGACCCTGCGGAAATAGCGACATTTTTGTCCTTAATTTGTGGTGGTATCGCTACTGGTATTGGTATTTTAAGATTAGGATTTATCTTGGAGTTTATTTCCATTCCAGCGGTCATGGGTTTCATGTCCGGATCAGCCTTCAGTATTATTGTTGGACAAGTTCCAGGCTTAATGGGATATAATTCGTTGGTCAATACTAGAAGTGCTTCATATATGGTGGTCATTGATACATTAAAGAACTTGCCAAACACTACGGTGGATGCAGCATTCGGTTTGGTTTGTTTGTTTATATTGTTTGTTTGGAAATTCCTGACTGAAATTGCCATGAAAAGATGGCCAAGATACAAGCTTTGGTTTTTCTATTCACAAAATTTAAGAAATGCCATCGTTTTAATTGTGGCTACTGCAATTTCCTGGGGCATTGTTCATCCTCAGAAGGTTGCGTTTGACGGCCCAGCTTCGGATTTCAAACCACCGATCAAGACTATCGGTGAAGTTCCTTCTGGATTGCAACATGTCGGTGTCATGACAATTCCAGATAATATTATTTCCCTGATGGCTTCTGAGATTCCAGTTTCTACCATTATCTTATTATTAGAGCATATAGCCATTTCAAAATCATTCGGTAGAGTTAATGATTATAAGGTTGTGCCAGATCAAGAATTAATTGCTATTGGGGTCAATAATTTAATTGGTACATTCTTTAATGCATATCCTGCCACGGGTTCATTCTCAAGATCTGCTTTAAAGGCCAAGTGTGGTGTCAGAACACCTTTGGCTGGTATATTCACAGGTGCTGTTGTTTTGTTAGCTTTATACTGTTTAACGAGTGCTTTCTACTATATTCCTAAGGCGGTATTGTCAGCTGTTATTATCCATGCAGTTTCTGATTTGATTGCCAATTACAAAGTCACTTGGAATTTTTGGAGAATTAGTCCCTTAGACTGTGGGATTTTCTTGATTGCAGTTATTATTACTGTCTTTTCATCTATTGAGAATGGTGTCTACTTTGCAATTTGTGCTTCTGTAGCAGTCTTGTTATTCCGTGTTTCCAAACCTCAAGGTTTCTTTTTGGGTAGAATTCAAGTTGCTGAAGTTATCAATCCAATTATCGATAATTCTAACTCGGATAGCTCCTCAACTATTAGCGGCGATGCCAATTATAACAATTCATCTTCCGATGTTTCAAAGGATATTGAAATCCATCAAGTTTTGAGCAATACATCCAATTACCAGGCAACCTCATCTAATAAATTTAAATCTAAGGAAGCAATCACCACTCTGCCATCTACTCATAAATTACTCGACAACAATCCAAATATTAGATTCCACACTAGGTGGGTTCCGTTAACCAAAGAAAACATTAATAGTGACTTACAAGTCAGACCTCCACCACCAGGAGTTATTGTTTATAAACCAATTGAAGCATTCACATATCCTAACGCTTCGACACAAATAGAGAGAGTTACAGATGAGGTAAAACGCATAACAAGAAGAGGCAAACCATATAACTCTAACGATGTCGGTTCCAGACCTTGGAATGACCCAGGCCCATTACAATGGAGTATTCCTTTCTTTAAAAATAAGAATGCTAAGGTAGAAACCCCACAAGAAGATAACAGACCAATCTTGAAGATTGTTCATTTCGATTTTTCTACCGTTGCTTCAGTTGATGTAACTAGTATACAGGCTTTAGTTGATTTGCGTAAAGCCTTGAATATATATGCTGATAGAGAAGTTGAATTTCATTTTTCAGGTATTTTATCTCCTTGGATTAGAAGGGGATTAATGAATGCTGGTTTTGGTTCGTACAGCGAGGATGGTTTAGTCAGTGATACTACTTATGTGAACATTGCTACTTCTTCTAAAACACAGGATATTGAATCGGGTATAAATGACCAATATTTTGCTGCCGTAAGCACCAATACTCCATACTTCCATTTAGACATACCGAACTTTTAGGAGCTTTTTTACATTTCATTATTTTTTTTCAAGTTGTATTTTTAGTGGGCCCTTATTCATTTCTTGGATTTATAAGTAAATCAGATTTATCTCTATACATATCATTAATATTAGATTATTTAAAATTTTTTGTAGTAGTCATCATTGAAATATCCTAGCTTTTTCAGTGCACTATTTAACATTTACTGTGGATTATCACGACAGAATATTTTTTTGTTGATATCAGACGCGTACCACAGAAAAATTCACCAAGGTTTTGGATATTTCATCATATCGTTAGGTATAAGATATAAGACATAAGTGAAGAAATAGAAATTGTTGGTTCAATGAGCAATCTGCTTCCAATTTATAATTCACCTTCGCTAACCCCAACACATAAAATGAATGATCAAAGCGATAAGGTATTACAAGATCATGCTGTTATAGAGGTTGTAAATCCTCCAAAAAGAAATCAGGAAGATGAAAGTAAAGACATAGAAACACCCAAGACCAAGAAGCAAAGATTATCAACCCCCGAAGGTACTTTAGATTCAAGTCCATTCCCTATTGAGGAAGTGAATGATACATCGCCAACAAAGACCCTTACCAAGAAACAAATTGAGAAATTGGGAAGACAGAAGCAAAGGGAGATGGAGAGAATTGAGAAAGAGAAGAAAAGGGAGGAAGATAGAATACGCAAAGAAGAAGAACGTAGAGTGAAAGAAGATGAAAGGAAACGAAAGGCATACGAGAAAGAAATGGAGAAAGAAATGAGACGTAAAAAACTAGAAGAAGAAAAATTAGAACGAGAAAAGAAGAAAGACGAAGAGAGATTGAAAAAGCTTACAGAAAAGGGAGAAAGAGAAAGGCAAAGACTAGAAAAAAAGCGTAAGAATGAAGAGCTTAAAGAGCGCAAGGACCATGAAAGAAAGCTAGCTGAAGAAGAGAAAAGAAAGGCCGAAGAATCGAAAGAAAGGAGTCAAATGAAGATTTCCAATTTCTTCACTATTGGTAAGACTGTCAAGTCATCTCCGATAAAAAATGAACCGAAAAAAGATACTCAAATAGTAGATCTAAGCAATGACGAAAGTAAAGAAAAAGAGGAAGAAACCGACATATACAATAAAGTTTTCCTACCATTTTTTCAAAAGAAAAACGTTATAATGGCTCTGTCAATTCAGTTAACAGATTCTGGATTAAAGAAATCGATAGCTGATTTTGACTCGATTGTGAAAGCCGCAAATAACAAATCTGAAAACACGGATATATCAAAATTTTTCAAGGCTTGCAAGCCAAAGCTTAGAGAAAAGAATTTTACCACTCCACAAGATATTGTTAATGCTTTAAACTCCTCACAAGCGACAGAATCACAGATCTACGAGATGTTTCAAAATCTTCTGCCAATGAAGTATTTACAGTTCTACGAAAACATAAAGCCTCCCTATATTGGAACATGGTGTTCTTCAAACCATATGTCTACTAAATTACCAGTACGAAATCCGTTTGATACATCTAAATCAGGATTAGATTACAGCTATGACTCAGATGCAGAATGGAATGGAGAAGATGCAGAAGATGAAGGTGAAGGCGAGGATATTGATAATGACGATGAGGATGATGATGATGATGATATAGACGATGAAGAAGAGATGGATGATTTCGTAGAGAGTAATGATTTAATGAAAAAGAAAAAGAGAATAATGGGTCCATTAGTGGCAATAAGTAAATGGAATAATGATGACGAGAATGATCACGAATTCTTTGATGAAATAAAATACGAAAGATTGGATATAAATATTGAATTCTCGATAGATCCTTTCACTAATTATTGGGATGTGAACAAAGAGAAAGTTGTTAACTCTCAGACTACAGAACATACCAGCTTCGTCAACCTGTTGAAAAATCAAGGAACAAGTCCAAATAAGAGTACCAGCAGGTCGCCTAATATATTGACTGCACAAAAGCCAACGATTAAAGATCCAAAAGCTATTCATGAACTAATCCAGTTTATTGAAAAGAATAATGACTTCACTATTGGTACATTAGTAGAATTGTCTAAAAAGGAATTCAAGACTTTTACGAAGGCATTATTAAAGCATACGATCCAAGATATAGCCTTTTATAATAAGAAAAGTGGAAATTGGATTGTAAAGCCTGAATTGAAGGAAAAGTTAAGTATTGGCTCGGAAAAATAGGCATTTCAAAAAGTGCGCGTTTATTTGTGTAGTAAATAATGTCAATAAATCATATATTTAACGCATATAGATCATCTTATCTCTGTCTCAACAGTCTTACTAAATCTAACAGTAATAGTTAAAATACTTATGACTACATTTGCATAATATTAAAATGTCTCGATTAACCGAAGACAGTATTGGTGATATCAATCTCGCTTCCACCCAAATGCAAGGAAGATTAGAGGAATTTGATGAAATAAGTAAAGAAGAAGAGAACATGAAGAAAAGGATTGAACGCTTGAGGAAGTTTAAGAATATAGATACAAATACAAATCACACGATTGGTCTTCAGAATGAAAATTTGGAAAATAAAAACAAAGATACGTCTATCACTAAACCTAAACGAAGATCTAAACGAGATAACAATCGAATTAAAAGTTTGACTTCGTTAATGGAAGAAACCTATAATAAAGGGAAATCATTTCAAGAGCTTAAGCAGTCAAAGTTGGGCCAAAAAGATGCTCAGCTATCAATATTTCAATATTTTTCAGGCCACAAGGAGAAGATTGGAGATATTTTGAAGAGAATAGAAAGTATCGAAAAAAGGAAATTAGAACTGTCTGACGTCCCTGAAATAGAACATGAATCAAGAATACTATACACCAAGAAAGAATGGACTGACATTATCAAAAGAATTAGGCTACGGTTCCCAGAATTGTCATCCAGGACCAAGAAGAGTCTTAAATATATCACTAATAAAATTCAAATCCAAAACCAATCACAGTTAATATCAGAGTACCCAAAAAATAATAGTAGCATATGGTCGCAAGCATCTGCACCTCCAGATACAGAGTTTACGGATGACGACTTGAAGTGGTTGTATGATTTGACTTCTGAACAAATAATTAATGAAAGCACGATATTGCAGAATGATTTAGAAGAGTCGGATAACGAAACCCCCTTTGTAATGACACTATCCCAAGTAATGAATACCACAAAATCTGAAGATACCATTGACAGGGAATTTGATGTGATTCTGGATTCGTCCCCTGAGCCCAGTCCTATAAGGGTAAGCTTCTGTTGTAGAGATGAGCAATCCGACAAAGCTCTTCATCTATCGGAACAAAAGATTCAGGTCAAGAATTCGATCTATGACCCCGAGTTTAATGGAAATGAAATTTTTTCTCATCAAAAGGACTCAGTAGAAACTGCTGTATCAATTGAAAGCTTCCCATTTGTTCAATCGGGGCAGAGAGAATCAATTACGGGAGATATAGCTGAGATATCAGAAGATAATTTTCAAGTATCCGAAACTGCGCCTAGACAACCTCAAGCAATACATGGCACGCAAGAAGCACCAATCGAAATATCCTCCAGCTCAATAAATAGAGGTAAAACAAATTTAATGTCTGAAGAGGACCGTGCGTCTCATAATGAAGCGGAAGAGGTCATAATATCGTCCCCTATAAAAGATTCAGAATTATTTAAGACTCCGACAAAGAGAACTCCTGGGAGTAAAAATATAATGTCATCTCCATTTCGATTGCATTGTAATAGTTCACCGCTTCTGATACGATCTAATAGTGTTACGCCCAGACATGAAAGAATTGTTTCAGAGGAATCATCTGCTTATTCTACTGCCAGATCTAAATTCAAGCTCTCTTCAGCACAGCCAATTCCTTCTCAATATCAATTTGACGATAGCGAAGAAGAAGCTATATTTTCTTCTATGCCGGCACGTCAGGCCTATAAGAAACGCAAGGTATATCACACATCTCGATTGTTAATTGATGGAGGTCTATATGTTGAATTAATGAACGAAAATAGCAAAGTTAAGATTAAGACAATTGAAACCAAACGTCAGCCTGTTGATTCGGAGAATGAAATACGTGATTCTGAAGATGAAGGTGAGCACGACAACAGTTTAAGCGTCATTGAAATTACAAGAGAAGTCGATGATACTGATGATTTGGTAAATCTAGGACGCAATCCCAGAAATGAAAATGATACTTCAGTTTTGCAAGTGCCTTCAAGTCCACAGATTGATAATTCTAATGTTCTAGGGCTGTTGTATACCTCACAAGCTGCTGATTCCGCATTTGGCTCTGAAAAGATACTTGAAGACCCTATTCGTTCCAACGCTTTAGAACTAACTCAGGACGAATTTAATAATATGTCTACAAAGGATTTGAAGGCGAAATTTCAAGAATGGGGATTAAAGCCAGTCAAGGGCAAAGAAAAAATGATCCAGATTCTCTCTGAGACAAATAAATTAGTCAGTCAGAGCCAATTAAATGACAGTCAAGACAAACCAATGACTGCATCGCAGCATACAATTAAAACAAACATTTATAATAGAATCAGCTTCCATTTGAAGCAGGATCAATATTGGCTTGATAAAATATTGAGTTTTGAACCAATAAATTTATGTATGTTGCAAGAGTGGTTAGCATCTGGTTCAGCGGGTGTCAAGTTAGAAACAGACATATTGGAAAAATACTGCGATGAATTAGGAATCACATATACGGACATTAAATGACTTGATTATATTATAAGTATTATTTACATAGCATTTTGTATATATATATATATATTACATCCCTAAAGATACTTTTTATGATCTGCATCGATCTTATCATCTAATAGTATCACATTTAAATAAGTAACAAGCTTAATACTTAAACCACCATGAGCAATCAAAGTACCTGGCCCGAATACTAAATTATTGAAGAAATTACCATACGTATTGTAAATCATCACCTTAACTGCCCAAACTGAATGATAACCCCAAAGTACGATTGCAAATAGCGAAAGAAACGTAAGAAAGAGTGCCTTTATCACTCTTGAAGTGGAGATATCTTCATCTGGTATCCCCTGAGTATTTGGTTTACTTTTAACTGGTCTGCGTTGTTCCATTTTGTATATTTGCCTTCTTCATTCTCTTCAGCATATCTTTTGATAAAGTGAAATATATTCGAAGAATTCGATTTCCGGTATTGCGAGGGTAATACCGAAATCCGGATATTACGTTAATTTATTCTTAAAGAACATTATTAAACGATCAGACGATATTGCAACATATCATATTTTGAAGAGCTACTAATTAAATATGGAAGGTATATATGAATCAGATCCTTCCCTAGTAGTAGAGCCGGATCATTATTCCGGTGGAATTCCAGTTTTTAAGCCTACAAAGAAACAATTTCAGGATTTCTACAAGTTTAATAAGGCAATTAACAAGTATGGTATGCAATCAGGAATAGTAAAGATAATACCACCAAAAGCATGGTCAGACACCTTGACACTGAATTATACGGAAGAAGGTTTGGAATCAATCAAAATCAAAAACCCAATTGTCCAGCACATTAATGGCTCTGGAGTTGGGATTTATTCACAGCAGAATATTGAAAGACCGCGGACCTACAACATATTTCAATGGAAGGACTTGTCGGAAAAGTCAAATTTTCAGCCCCCAGCGCCGAAGGGTAAGCCTCGTGTACCTCCTCCAACAGTTGGTGCAGTAAAGTGTACGGGAAGTGCTAAAGATGTATCAAAAATGAATGCAAAATCGACCATAAACCTGCTGCAGACCAAGAACTCCTACAATATTGACACCAGCCAATTCACGGTTGATAGGTGCGAGCTGTTGGAAAAGACGTATTGGAAGTCACTCACGTATGCCGAACCAATGTATGGTGCAGATCTGATAGGTTCTTTATTTTCCAACTCAGTTAAGAGTTGGAATGTAGCACATTTACCAAATATTTTGGATTTGATGGATGCAAAGCTACCAGGTGTTAATGATGCTTATTTATACGCTGGTTTGTGGAAAGCAACGTTTGCCTGGCATCTAGAAGATCAAGATCTATATTCGATCAACTACTTACACTTTGGTGCACCTAAGCAATGGTATTCCATTTCACAAGCAGATTCGGGAAAGTTCTTTGAACTTATGAAAGACACTTTCCCCGAGGAATATAGAAATTGTCTGGAATTCTTAAGACATAAAACATTTCTTGTGTCACCTCAGTTTTTAGCAAAGAATGGCATAAATTGTAATAACATAATACATAATGAGGGTGAATTTATAATAACGTATCCCTATGGATATCATGCTGGCTTTAATTATGGGTATAATTTGGCCGAGTCCGTTAATTTTGCTCTAGATAACTGGTTCCCATATGGAGAGGTAACTAAGAAATGTGAATGTATAAGTGACTCGGTAGGTATTAATGTTCAACAGTTATACTGCAAGTATAAAGGAATCCCTTATGAGTATGTACAAGAGCAAGAGGAAATAGAATCAGATAGTGGTAATCAATCTGAAGAACAAAAAACCATATTGTCACAGGGCAAGAAAAAGAATGTAAATAAAAAACAAATTAAACCTGATCCTATGATGCAACAAGTTAAGAAACCTGAATATGAATGTTATTTATGCCCCAATAACTTACCGAAAAAGTTGACTAAGTCTGATCAATTTCAATTATTAGATACTGATTTAAAGGATAAGAAAACGCTGAATGTATACAGAGTCCATAGAATATGTGCTCAAATGTTTACTAACGAGCTTGAAATTAATAATGATAAGCATACAGTAAGAGGACTAGAACAGATTTCCACAGCACAAAAGAATTTAAAATGTGTGGTTTGTGATTCTAATTCCCCTAAGAGTAAAAAACCATCACATGGGGCATGTTTCCAATGCAAGCATTCAAAGTGTTTGAGAGCTTTCCATGGTACTTGTGGCCTAGGGGGTGGTGGTTTATACGATTTCTCGGGTGCCAGTATGGTATGCAAATACCATAGACTAAAGAAATCCCAAGGAAACGAGAGGGAACAAGAATCAAAAATATCAGAAATACCGTTGGACTCTCTAACTCAATTTACTATATCTTTGCCGGATACTTCTCATCAGACTAAGGAAATTTATTGTGGATATGTGGTTTCGAATAATCCTGGGGAGAGTACTATAGAGGTTGTTTCATATCCACATTTAAAAGAAAGAATCGAAATATCATATGATGACATAATAGTAGGAAATAGCGAAGTAATTGATAATTCATACTTCTGGAACTTGAAAAAAGCAAGACAATCGAAACCTAAACCGAAGAAAATAGAGTCTGCGCGTGTTATTGATGATGAAAAGATCACTGGTATCAAAACAGACTCGCAGTTACGTTTGTTCAAAGAAGATAAGTTTATCACAGAAGTATTGACACCTGAATTTACTGCGCCAAAAGAACTCAAAGACGAAAGATGCAGTATATTCTGGTACAACTTGCCTAGGAGCTCAACAGACCAAGTGGCTAGGTATACTGATAATATAAAATCATCAATACCAAATGATACGAACTATATGAAATATCTTCAAAGAAAAAAAGGTAAGCAGCATCCTTCAATTTTAATTGATAATCAAAAAAGAAAATCTGATAGCGGAATATTGTATCAAGATAATAAAAAGGCGAAGAATATGGCCAACTTGCAGCCACTGATACCTATGTTCGTACCCGCAAACAAGAATTATACTCCTAATCAACTGTTTGTACCCAACGTGCTATATAATGGATCTTTTGCACCACCAGAACAATTTATCTATAGTCCACCACATGGCCCGACACAAGGTGTGTTTTATCACCGTCCTGGAGTAGAAACACCTGTGCCAATGTTCAGGTCTAATGGGGCCTTTAAGAACTAATGTATATTTATTTAGTAATGTTCACGTGATTTTGGTTATATCAAAAAGATTAGTAGGCCTAGGAACATGTTCTATCAAGCTGACAATATTGATGTACAATAAACGTAATCGAGAGAGGAAAGATGATGAAAATAGACTATCGAAGACTGAGGATGTAAGTGATGAAAGTATAAGCGAATTTGAGGCGTCTGAGGAATTCATTCCCTCTAAAAGACAAAGAAAACAGACATGTACGGATACCTTTCAGCAGCAATGGATAGATAAGTATACTCCAACTAGATCCGAAGACATATGTATAAATCCAAGGAAGTTGAAAGAGGTTAAGGAAACATTATCGAATATGATATCCGGAATAGATCCTACCAAGTTACTTATTCTTACAGGGCCGTCGGGAAGCTCTAAATCAACTACTATAAAAGTTTTGGCAAATGAGATCATTCCTCGTTCAGCGACAAGTAATAACTTTGAATCGTACATGACGAGACAAGAATCTACTCTGCATGATAATTGGATTGAGTATATTGACACCATAGTCACTGATACACCACAATCGAAACAATTCAGCGAATTCTTGAACGATGCAAGGTATAGAATAGGGTCAAACTTATCTATAATACTCATCGAGGATTTACCAAATATATTCCATGCAGATATCTTGTCGAAGTTCAGAGGTAATCTAAACGAATGGGTTAATACAGATCACCAATTACCGCCATTAGTGCTCTGTTTAAGTGAAATAGAACTAACGCAAGAACAAAGAAATCAAGATTATTTTAATATCGAAAATAACTTGACTGTGGATACCTTATTGGGAAGAGAGTTTTTAAGTCAACGTGGGAAGGTCAAGCAAATTAAATTCAATTCGATTGCAGCTTCATTTATGAAAAAGTCGATGAATAAAATCGTTAATGAAGAAAGAAGGGCGTTTAACGGTATCGCAAAGACTAGCATTAACGACTTTTCAAGTCACATAATTGAAAGTGGTGATATACGATCGGCGATATCAAATTTACAATTCTGGTCTGGGTTATCTAAGAAAGGAAGGGGAGAAATTTTCAATTCATTACGAGAGAATCAACTAAATTTATTTCATGCTATAGGAAAAGTGATATATTCAAGCTCTAAATACCGGGATTTAGATGAGGAAGAATCAGATTACCTATCGATAAAGACTGTATTAGACAATTATGGAAATAATTCACTATTAAATTTGTCGATACTAGAGAATTATCATATATACAATGACCTGAATTATGGGATAGAGATTGCGAGCGAAATTACTAACAACCTAAGCATAAGTGACATTTTGAATAACTTTGATGAAGGTAAAGAAACAGGTATACGATCCACTCGGAATCAATTACGTAGGGTTAGCGGGAGACAATCGCAACGTATGAATGTTAAGTTTCCTCGCCATTTCAAGATGATAAAAGAATATAATAAAACTAAGCGAGAAATTGGTATGTATCGAAGTGTAGTTAATGAATGCCACACTTCATTTAACGATTTGAATTTAATCGATGGCTATTATTTGCCGCTCATTTATAACAAGCAACAACACAATAAATTAAAATACGGCAGGCTAGGTGGACTGTTCAAACAAATCGTATCTGACGGAGATTTGCCTGTATTGGAAGAAGATATAGCCTGCCTGTATGCACAGGACCAATTCCAGAGAGATATTGACGATAAAATGAAAACAGTACAAGAAGATGAAGAAATATTGAGCGACCCCATAGAGACGGACATCGATTCAGATGACGAGATATTCAACGACTCGATCGACGAAACCCAAATCCACCGATTAGTGACGCAGTCTCGAAGCCAAACGCACAAATTGGAGTCGGAGGATGAATTTCTGTCGGACCCCGAGCTAGACCAACTCATCCTGGCTAAAAACTACTAGCATGTAAATAGTGAATAATCCACGTTATATATTAAGATAAATACCTAAGCACTTTTAACCGCATTCTCGAAGAAGCTCGAATCTTCCTCGATCGATTCCTTAACGATATCAAGTCCCCCTTGGAATTCTCCGCTGATGTATAATTGGGGGAACGTTGGCCAGTCCGAAAAGTTCTTGAGACCCTGTCTGACAGAATCGTCCTTCAAGATGTCAAAGAACCCAAATCTGACCTGGTGTTCTCTCAAAATCGCCACGAGTTGTCTCGAAAACCCACATTGCGGAGCCGATGGCGACCCCTTCATGAAAAGCATCACTGGTGCTGCACCCGTCAACTTCTTCAACCTCTCGTTCAACGCTTCCGGCGACTCCTCGATTGGGGATTGTGCCGGTGCCGCCGGAGCAGCAGCAGCGGCTGCTGCTGGAGCAGCCGTGTCCTTCTTCTCTGTGAACTGGTTCAACGCACTTATGAATTCCCTAGGGTCTGCACCCGACAACTCCTTCAAAATAGTCGAGTTACGAATCAATATAAAATATGGCACCGCCGACACCTCGAAAAGCTCGCTTATGTCCGGGTGGTCGTCTGCGTTGATCGATATGAACAAAACCGACTTGTTGGCCTCTGCTAACGTCTTAAACACTGAGTTCATCGTTTGGCATGGTCCTGCCCATGGTGTATGGAAATACAATGCAATCAACTTATTAGCGTCCGATTTAGTTAACTCTGTGAACTGCGACTCAGACTCTATTTCTATCACTGACATCCTGGCGTGTGTATGTAGATATGGTTCAACTATGCTTACACAGGCTTCGATATAACAATTTTTGATACTAAATTTCCATACTAGAAGACTAATGTCACGTGTGCTCAGCTATTAAAAATGTATTTTTTCGTTCCCCTGCCACACTCGTCGCTTTCGTCGCATTCGCCGCTGTAGTCTCTCCCTATCATGCGATAAACTCAACCGTTGCGACATCATCCGCGACATATTATATATGTCGTATTAGCGACATGGTGTGTCGGCTGTCGCCGGAGTGGCCCGCTGGAGCCGGCTACCAACACGCGCCGCCCATTTTTTACTCCACTTTCAATCATCCTTTCAGATAAGCTGCACCCCACAAAAACTCTTCTGAGTAATTTCGGGTAGTTTTGCAGGTTATTCCAAAAGGCCAGGATTGGCCACGTAGTTAGCATTTGCAGGTTAGGGCCTGGGGGCCCATTTGGTTTCTCGTTTAGACAAATTGTTGGCTCTTTCATATTAATTAAGCGCCAGACCATATATTGGGCAGTATCCAGGGAGAGAATCAATTTATGGAAACTGATTCAATCAATCAATCATAGAGAATATTCGGAAGGCATATTAGTTGACACAGTCATAAGATACTTGACACAACTTAATTTCGGAATTAGAGCTGGAGAAGTTTATATATGCATTCTCAGGTTCAGCAAAATAAAGATACATTGTCGATGGAATTTCCCAATAAGGTAGACAAATTGGAGGGTGAGAATGGAGCAGAAGGTACAGGGAACGGAGGAGGACAGACGGGGGCTAATAAGAAGCAGAAGAGCATACCTTTGGAGCTCACGGCTTACGGAACCACGCCGTCAGGAAAACCCCGGCTATTTGTGTGTCAGATATGTACACGGGCATTTGCTAGGTTGGAGCACTTGAGACGACATGAGAGATCGCACACGAAGGAGAAGCCATTCAGCTGCGGTGTGTGTCAACGGAAATTTTCCAGAAGAGACTTGTTGTTGAGACACGCGCAGAAGTTGCATGCTGGATGTGCCGATGCGATCACCAGGTTGCGAAGGAAGTCGATCAAACGTTCCGGCTCAATGGGCGATACCCTTGACATGGACGACGACATGGTTTCGATGACTCCGGCGAAGGACACCAGGTCGCCAGGGAGCACAAACCCTTCGAGCGGCCACCCATCACAGTCGCCGCTCTCCCATCCACCCTCGGGGTCCCATAACGACTTTGATCTTGTGCTGTTCAATCTCAATCTTTTCAACCACAAAGCGGCCCCCATGTCGAAGTCTGCCAGCAGCTCGGGTGCAAAGGATGGCCCCGCTGGTTCGTCCTTGCACAAACAGATGTTCGATAGAAGAAAAATAGACAAAAATAGAGGTGCGTCATTCTCGGCCCAATCTGGTGGAAACTACGCTATGGGTTTGGCTGAGTTTAACGATCTTTATCCCGGCACCGACCAAGTGGAGTTTTCGACTCCTCAGTTGTATCCAAGCGGTACTCCAGACGACCACGCATGGTTAAATAACTTATCGACTATCCCTGGTATGAACGACAATAATAATAATAATCATAATAATAATAATAATAACAGCAGCAGCACTAATGGTACGCATGTAAATGGTGCTCACAATGGTGCCAACAATGGTGCCAATTTAAACGGGGCCAAAGGTAACCCCAAACTACCAAGGCACAGCTCCATTACATCAATGTCTTTGGATCATAATGATGTACCAGCAAGCGTATCGCAACAAGGCTCTTTTTCGGGACAATTACCCACATTAAGATCAGACAGTTTAGCGAGTACGTCGTCATACAACACGTTCGATTCTTTGAACGGCTTACAGTATATGATGCCTAGTGCGACTGTTTCAAATAATGAGATAACACCTTCTACTTCGACCAACACTAACAACCATATAAATAACCCCCACAACCAAGAATATGGATATTCATTTTATGATATACCTGAATCAATGATGGCAAGTTCGGGAAACCACTTCAAATTAGGTAACCATCTAACACCAATTAAACAAGAAGATGATGAAATGACAATGACAAGCATGAATCACGAAAATAATACCGACCATACTAATTCCCACGGTTTAAAACGCAACCCTAGTCTCACTGAAGATAATGTCAATAATAATAATAATAATAATAATAATAATAATGATAATCACAATGCTAATAACAATAATCCTCAAACAGGTAGCCAAAATTTTGACTTAAATTTTTTAAATGATATAGGAGAATTGACCAACGAATTTGATGTTAATGCCAAATTTATGCCTAATGGATATTCATTTTATGGCGATAATAATTCGGTTTCTTCCAGTGGCATGGAAACCAATTCACCTCAAATGATATCTCCATCAGTTTCGCAAAGTCAGTATCAATCGGAAAGTTCATTACCCCAACCGCATCCACATCTGATTCATCAACAATCTTTAACTGACCATAATTATTTGAACCAATCCCACTTAATGAATATTGAACAATCTGGCAGCAAAAGAAGGAACTCATTCAAGCCTGGTAATTATTCTAAAAACAAATTGTTTACCAATAATATCAGATACATGATCAATAAATCTTTGAGTAAATATCCAATTAATGGTATAATGACACCAACCATTCCTTCGAACGAAAAATTGGAATTCTATACGAACAATTTTGTTAATATTTTCTTGTCTCATTTCCCATTTATACATATCTCAAAATTGAATGAATATGAGATCATGAGTATGACTTCTAATGAAGATTTATCGAATGAAAGTGCTAGAGTTTGCTTGCCTCTATTGACAGCCACTATTGGTGCGTTGTTAGCAAATAATAAGAACGATTCAGAGCATTTATATGAAGCTTCAAGGAGAACCATTCATATCTATTTGGAAAGTAGGAAAAATTCTGTTAATGAGGCTGCTTCAAACTCGACACTGAATTCAACTCCGCAATCTACAAATCCATTGTGGTTGATTCAGTCATTAACATTATCGGTAATATACGGATTATTTTCCGATAATGAGAATAATGTCTACATTGTGATAAGGCAATTGAATGCATTAAATTCGTTGGTTAAAACCTCGATTAAGAGTAATAGAACCGTATTGTTCTCGATCAATGGTGAAGATGAAGATATATATAATAAAATGAATGAAATCAAGTCAAATGATTTTTTGCAGAACGATTCTTTATTCTCAACAACATCGTTCAATGTTAATGATGAAATCAAATTCAAGAATATCATTAATATTCAATCTCAAATAAGAATTGTTTTCATGATCTATAGATTGACCAATTTCTTATTGATGATGTATAATGTTCCTTTAACATTAAGTATTAATGATTTAGGGTTGTTGGAAGCACCTACTAGAAAGGATGAATTTTTATGGAGTTTTAAAAATTACCAATCTTTCCAAGAATACAATCAAAACAATCATACAAATAAAACTTTGAATGATTACTTAAATCCAAACGGAAACAAAATGGTGTTTAGCGACATTTTGTACCAAATTACTAAGACAGATGTACATACTGGCTTGGATGATGTATTAAGTGATAAGCTAAATAATTTAAGTCAATTTGGATTTGTATCGATAGTCAATGGTATTTATGAAAGTAAGCAATACCCAGAATTGCAGAATATGGATGTTTTCTCGGTCTTAGATAATTTGACTAGCTATATTGGATCACACAGTTTTAGCTTCCCAATAGCAAATGATAATATCAATGGTAATCAAACCATGAGTGACTCGTTTCACTCCAAATCTACCGATGATTTTGAGAAACAGAAGTTGGATTATGCTTTGCTTGTCAATTTTGTTAAAATTACCTCGTTGATTGATTTTAAGTACGTCAAGGAACAAAGTTGGTTAAGAAATTTTGATGAATTAACTTCTAATTTTAATAGTTTCTTGAATACTATACATGAAATCAGTGATTATGATTATCTTAGAATTGTTGATTGTTGCATCATAACAACGAAATTAGTCTTATTCAAAACCAAGAGCAATAACTCTAATAGCTCTGCGTTCGATACTCATATGGATTTGAAATTTATGCACGATCCAACTAGTAATGGAAATTTGATTAATGATTATGAAAGTACATCTGCCGTTTTTGAAAAATTAATCGATATTAAGGTATATGATGATGAATTCGATATTTCTAAAAATTCTATTCACTTACAAATGTTATTCCATGTATTTTCTATCTTGTCTATTTTTTCAATCCACTTGATAAGAAAAAATAATGACAATCAAGGTGATAACAGTTTGAGGTCCGAATTGAATCAAAGATTTAATTGTGTTTTGATGATCTTAGGTAAGATTGAAAACTTCTTGAAGAACAAATATCAAAATCTTAAATTGGAGAATCAATTCACCAACTTATATTTATATTCAAATGGGAATAATGGTGAATTAGGTACATTGAATGGAAACAATTTATCGAATGAATACAATTATAGTTTAGAAAAGACATTATACATATTGAAAATTGGTGAATTAATTTTGGGTTTTATATATGATACGAATATTAAAGTTTGTATCTTTAAAAAGTTAAGTGGTAGTTTATCACAAATTAGAAAATTTTTAATTGACAATGAATCAAAGATTCTTTCTTAAAAAGTTGATGAAGGAATTGTACAAGGGTTATAAATGGTTATTTATTTTTGAACAGTTTTTCATCTAATTATTGAATTATTATTTATTATATATTATTTATTTATTTATTTATTTATCTATTTATTAGTAAGTATTTCTTATTTATAATAATAGTTTTTAATACATCATAGTAATTTGAAGTACCGTTGAACGATAATTAGAAGGTTATGGTATTATAAAATCTGTTGAGTAATACAAATGCATGTACACATAGCAGCGCTGTTTGCATTAGTCAAAGCTGTCCCATCTTCCAATTTTGGCGCCGTTCACATCCACTATTTTTTATCACTTTTCATGGTCGCAGATAACTGAATTGAAATCAGTATTTAACAAGTATCGATTTATATAATATTGTTGTTATGTCTGATTCAACTTCGCTGGCATCTCCAATTGCTAGGCCTAAACGGTCTAATCCTCCTTTTTTATCAATAGAAATGATTAAGGAACATGTAACTCCTAAGATGGTCAAGGACATCAAGTTTACTATATCTGGTTCCATAGTTATGATCTTAATCTTATTTCATTACGCTTGGATAATGAAGCGGCTACTCATAAATCCTTATTTATCCATGTCATGGATAATTGCTTACTTTCTCATATTTGGTTCAAATGTTTTATTTTTAGGTTACGTTTTATTGTTTGTACTTTACCCGATAATTTACAAAGAAGAAGTCGAACAGGAAAAAATGGATAGGAATAAGAAAGAAGAATAATTTCTAAAAAAGCTATGATTAAAATTGTTTATTATCAATTGTATCATTTTAAAGCATATTATTATCATATAAATCAAGAGTATGTAGCCTATATACAAGTAAGCATTTCATTTGCAAGCATACTTCACAATGTGGTAAACATTAGACGATTATTCATTCTGCAAACTGATGAAACACAGTAGCCATCAGAGTAATCTCTTGGATAAGATAACCCCATATGCCCCGAGAGAAAGAATGGATAAAATATTAACCAAAGAAGAAATACCATGGTATTTACCGAATTGCTTGTTTAATCTAACCATCTCTTCCGAAGGCTTTACTTCACCATTTTCAATGACCTCGTGTAACTTGTCGCTAACCAATTTGTTTCTCTGGTCTTTAATTTGTTGGCACCAAGGCAATAAAACAAAATAGTTGAGGGCACCGGTGGCACTTGATAAGGCCAATAATCCAATCGTGAATGGGCATAACTTTAATGGGGTCGTTAAACCTAATACTAAAGGTGATAATGCTTGTCCAAGGAAATATGTTGGAAAGATCTTATTCTGAAGATTACTGAATTCTGGTCTCGATAAATGCTTGAACGCAATTGGGGAGACAATAAATGAATGGAACACTGAACCTCCGAAAACGATAGAGTAGAACAAAAAATGGTATGGTGCTGTAGTGTTTAATCCTAATCTGGTAAGCATATTCGTTTATTAGTTTTTATTTGACTTGTTTTATTTAAAGACTTAGTAGTATATAATGGTAATTTATTGAAGACTCGTCTAATATGTGCGCGGAATTATAGATTTTCAACCATAGTAAAAATGTTATTCAAAGCATTTTGCTTCACCGATTCGTCATAATCCAAAATATCCTCAGATAGCTTTTTATAATTGTTCATTAGCCAAGCAAAATCACTCTGTAACCCCAAGCTCAAGTTATTGAGGTTTGCGTTACTTATATCATTCTGCCTCTTAATTCTTGAAGTCTGCTCATATTCCTTTGCCGCAATTTCGGCCTTATCAACTATTTCATTAGAAATGCCACACATAGATGCCACGTTCATACCAAACGATCCCGGAGCAGCACCCTGTTCTAACTTATATAAGAATGTGATGTTTCTAGAATGATCGTCGATTAAAATTGCCATTCTCAAAGGCTTGATTTGAGGGTGGTTTCTAAAAGATAATCCTAAAGAACCATAATGCGTTGCAAAAAAGCCCAACGATTGAATATGAGTAGCCAATTGGTATAAAACAGATTCAGCAATCGAATAACCATCACTAGAAGAACCACCTCTTCCTAATTCATCTAAGATGACCAATGAGTTTGGAGTTGCATTACTCAAGATCTTCTTGGTCTCTGATAATTCAACGAAGAATGTGGATTTTCCTTGCATTATATTATCATTAGCCCCTAATCTTGTCATAATTCTGTCGATTGGATTCAACCTTGCCAGACTGGCAGGAACATGACACCCGATTTGACTTAATATAACTGCTAATGCAGTTGTTCTCATTATTGTAGATTTTCCTGCAGCATTTGCACCCGTAAGAAGTCCAAAATTTGGTTCTGATCCTCCTAAGCAAATGTCATTGGGTATAAATTCCTTTGTTCCAATAAAACAGGGGTGTCTAAGTTCTTTGAACTCGATCAATCCTCTATCTGCTTTCTCAAATTGTGGTCTACAAGATGGATATCCAATAGATTCAGAAGTTTTCGTCAATGCAATTAAACAGTCAATGTTAGCAATATTCCTTATTGCTGATATCCAAATTGAATAATTTTTATTGAATTTTTCATACATTCGAAATTTCAAAGTCTCGCAAACCATCTTATGCGTTTCTTTCTGTTCCATTAATTCCCTAACCAACTTTCTTACTTCTGGCGACCAAAACCTCTTGACTTTAGATGTTGACCCCATTTGCTGCCAATCCTTTGGTATATTTTTTATCTTATTTGGCATTTCAATTAAAAAGATCTCCTTACCGGAATCTTTATAACAAATTTCATTGGATTTATATTGCTTCTTGTAAACCTTTAAATGCTCATTTAATTCTTTTTCAAGTGTATTAATCTTAGCGTGGGATTCGTCAAACTCATTATCAATTCCTTTCATTGGAACGACAATATCACGCATTGCTTCTTGTCTGTCAAAAGCATCGTCCCATTCGTTGATACAATTTTCTAGTTCAGCGGGAAAACTATTGACAAACTTATGTAAAGACCCCGTTTCGCTATCTGAAAAATTATGAACGTCTACTACTAATGTCGAAATTTTTTCAAAACTTTCTACGACTCTCAAGAAATCTTTAAATTTCAATGTCTTGCTGTGAATTCTCGCCAATAACCTTTCTAAATCAGGCAAACCATTAAATGCTTGTTCCAAAATTTCTCTGAATTTTGTACCTTCACCCATTAAATAGTCTATGGAATCGTATCTCTCGTTGATGTCTTCCATCTTCATCAATGGATGCAAAACCCAATGCTTTAACATTCTCTTTCCAAAAGGTGTAATTGCCCTATTCACTAATTTGAATAAAGTTCCTTTATCACCGCCATCAAATGAGTTGTTTAAGATTTCCAAATTATTCAATGTAATACCATCTAAAATTAAATGCTTAGAAGTGTTTTTCGAAATAACATATTCATTAATGTTACCTAAGGTCATGATACTTTCATCCAATTTTAATGACTTCAAATAATATAACAACCCTCCAAATGCATTGAATGCACATTTATGATTATCTTTGAAGCTAACTAAAATTTTAGGGAAATTAGAATAATCATCTAAATCTTCTGCTGCATAATATTTGCTTTTAACCAAATTTTCTAAGGTTGAATCATAATCCCAAAATTCAGAAATTGGGTTTAAATTATTCCAAATTTGATTGGAATTATGTGCATTAAACTTCAAAATCTTATTAGCAATGGAACACAAATTATTCTTCTCGCATAGGATTTCTTTTGGTCTAATCTGAGCAATTAGGGTGTCTAGCTTGGTGCATTCATTATCATCAACAAATTCGATTAAATTTAACTCGGATGTTGCAGTATCGACGAAAGCTATACCAAACGTTTTGCTACCATCATCCAATTGTTCTTCTTTAATACTTAAACAGTAAATAGACATATCATCACTTATCATGTTTAAATCGGTCAACGTCCCTCCTGTTAATACACCTGTCAACTCTCTTTTATAATCTTTTCCTCCTTAGTAGAACCTCCTCTCATTTCTTTGGCTAATAAAGTCTCCTTTTGATCTACTCTAGCGACTTTATAGCCCAGGGTGATGAATTCCTTAGCCCAGTAATCAAAAGACATCTCTGGGATTCCAGCTAATTTCATATTTGCTCTTCCACCACCGGCAATTTTCAAATCAAATTGAGAATTTGCAATCATTGCATCATTTTCATATAATTCATAGAATTTTCCTTTCTTAAAGAAAACAACAGTATCCCACATTATAGATTTAATCTCCCAGTATTGTTTCTCGAATGCAGTAAATTTTGACCAGGCTGATGAAGGAACATATAACGTTCTTGAATCATAATTAGGATCATCGGGCGTTCTCTTCTCTGCATCTTTAATATTAACCAACCATTGATATCTTTCTTCATTTTCTTTTGAAAACTTATTATTCTTGGTCATAGTTGAAGATGGACTTGAAACCTTTGGTTTGGGCAATGAATCTGAAGATACAGTGTAAGAAGAATTTGCCTTAAATTTATTGCCTAATGAGCTATGACCTGGTGGAGCAGTGTCTGTGTTGATCTTTTTTACTTCTGTTTTTGCAGAAGCTCTAATCTTCTTCTTAGGTTTTGTTATACTGATATCTTCTACTTCTTTGTCTTCATTTTCTATCCCACTCCCTTCGTCATCATCTATCCCGCTCTCATCGTTATCATCCACGACAAAGTCACTCATATCATCATCTTCGTCATCATCTTCATCAGCTTCTGCGTCTCCTGGATTGAATTCATCTTCATCATCATCACTTTCCACGATCTTTCTTCTTTTGCGAGATGCATGAGAAATATTAGCATCCTCTTCCGCGTCGGATTCCGCGTAGCTGATAGATTTATTCGAACTACGTTTCGAAACTGGGCTCGAATCAGGAACAGCATTGTTTGATGAATCCGATAATGGTTTTTTAGGATTCTCATGTAGGTTTTCTTGTTTGACTGGCGAAGACTCTGGAAAGTCGGGCTTTGATCTTTTGTATGTAGTATCCACGGCGGCACTGGTTTCTGAAGTTAAAGGTGTATCTGTTAATTGGGTGTCTTCTAGTATACTTTCATTCTCTTTATCGCTTCCATCCTTAAATTCACTATTGTTTTTGCTTTTTAATGGGGAAGACTCCTGTCCAGGTTTACTAGCAGGCTTAAAGAATGACATAAGAGACAGTTGCTTCTTCTTGGAACCACTTCCTGAGGAAGCTCCATTCACCTTACTTACACTCTTATTTGGAGTAGACGGTTTCTTCAACTTCAGTGACATGTTCAAGTCGTATAAAGAAATTTTAATTAAAAGATACTTTAGAGAATGAGGATGTTAAAATCTATTTGATTTCATTATCAAAACACCATAATCGCGTTTTGGATGTAGATCGCGTCTTGTTGCAATTGATTCTTTTTTTTTGCATCTGTACACCAAGCAACAATTTCAAGTACTATATTTGCAATTTCATTGTGGTTTTCTGACATGACTCTACAATTTACAATTATAACTAATAATTTAAAATCAATATATTATAGAAAAAAAGGGAAGATACTCTAATAGGTATGATTTTGCAAACGTATAAATTTGAAAGACGATATTCAGCAAAGTAAATGACATATACTCTGCTAAAATGTAACATTGAGCACCATTGCACTGAAGATTTCACTTTGTCTTGTCCCATATAGTCGTCTCTTATTCTTCACATGATGATTTCATATTTCACATCATTTTTTAATTCCTTATGAGGCAAAACGATTGAATTGTAAACAAAAACCTGGTTATGCACAACTGTATTTTGACATAAAACAACTATATTATTGATAAGCTTATAGTAGCCGTCTGACCTGACCTGATTTATATCCTTGCTAGTCGTGTCATTAGTAAATGTTCCTTCAATACGACACCATCTTCCAATTTTGACGTCTTTAGAAATAATGGCATTTGCAACAAAGGAGTTATCACCGATAGTGACATTATCTGAGATGATACAATTTTTAATTCTGACACCATTTCCAATCTTAACATTCCTACCAAGCGAAACATTTGGCCCGATTATATAATTTTCTGAAGTTGTTACAAAATTTGACGCCCTAACTGGTGATATTACCTTATCTGAAGGAGTTGCCAAAGGATTGCAAACGTGATTTTTCTTGTATTCTTCCAAGAAAAAGATGTTTGCAAATAAAGCGGAAATGGGGGTTTTCAATTGATTCCAAAAACTATCCGATTTATATGTTAAGAACCGGTTCTTGGCTTCAGGTAGGAACTTCAAAACGTCCAATTCGAGGGAAAGTACGTTGGAGTTTATAGACTCGTTGTCTAGATTATGCCTATCATATTCTTTACACTTTGAAGACTTATGACTTTGTGCCTTTGCAAGAAACTCTAATATTGACTTGTCAAAAACGTAGACCCCTCCATTAATTAATGTGTTGTACTCTGTTTGTAATTGAAATTCTGAGAACTTGGAAGAAGGCTTTTCAACATAATGGACAATCTTAGAATCCGACTTATTGGCAATTATCGTACCATATTTACTAAAAGTATCGATATTATCATACACCTTGAATGGAGTGTGGTTCTGAATTTGAGTCTTGTTCTGATAATTATTCATAAGAAGCAAAGGGTTGATTCCCATAATCACAGAGTCTGCATTACTTTTTTTATAGAATTGGATTAATTCTTTGAAGGGGTAATTACATACAATATCTCCATGAATAACCAATAATTCCTCGCATGTCCCATCACCAAATATTTCATCCCTAAAGTAATAAAGGCCACCTCCAGTCCCCATAGAATACGGTTCTGTCAAATATTTTATATTCACGTTAGAATATTCTTTCTTAGCCTCTGCAATATATTCATCAAACGGTTTCAAATCAGTGAAATATCCAAGGAGAAAAACTTCAATTAACTCACCTTCCCCTAATTCAGCTATTTTTTGAACTATATGGCTTATCAAGGGTTTACCTGCGATTGGGAATAAAACTTTGGGTGTATCCATAGACAAAGGTCTAAACCTTGTACCGGTAGTCTCACCTCCAATCAATATAACTACCTTCAAAGACATCTCCTGATACTTGTTACTTGTTCTTGATAAATCTAAAAAGTATATTCTATTTTTATCGTCATAGCAATGTGGGGGTTGTATACTACATATGACCATCGCACAGATTGCAAAAAAAATCGATGAAGAAAAGTCCCACATAGAAGGATGTATACTAAACATTGCCAAATAATATCCAATAAATGCTCTAACTTGTTCACATTTTTTGATATTATTCTTTCCCACGAAATATAGAAAAGTTCATGAATGAAAAAATACAATTAGAATGGGATTATTCATGACATATGGAGGATAACATTATCTTGAGAGCAGGCTTTTATAATTGATTTTACATGCTCAATAGAATGGATCAACTTATACAAATGAAGTATCAAGTATTACAAGTTTGGATTACAATAGGTAATTATTGAGTAAATATATATACTAAACGGTAATATTAGCAAATGCAAAAAAAGGAAGCGATAATTGCTTGAATCCTTTTGTTGTGTACTTTATTCCAGATATTAATACATGCATGGCAAAAGTACTCTTCATTGAATAATTATCTTCATTTAATGTGAGATGCTGCAAAAATTATATATATTTTGCAGCCAGTGTCAGGTATATTGTGAACAGCACTAACTATGGATCTTGATTTATAAAATATTTAACTACGTCAATAGCCGCAAGGGAATCTTCGCTACTGTCGTGTTCTCCTGATTGAATAGTTCTGCCTAAATACTTGAAAGTTAAGTATTTAAGAGGGAATCTGAACTTAGGAGATGTCTTGTGCTTTGGATATAACACGGCAGTATCAATTATTCTTTCATGTATAAGTCTCATAGAATTCACATCATTTTCAAGTCCATGGCCAATTAGAATGGTATTAGAATCAATAACTTCACCTAGAAGTTTGATCAGATCCTCAAAATTCATTGCTTCTTCTTTGATTTCTGCAATTCCAGACCACCTCGTATTCAAGTCAATAACATCACCCTTTGGTCGGACTAAAATATCAATAATATCTTCGCCACTGAAAAAATCGACAGCTGTAATTCTCAATAATTCGAAGCCTCTAGTAGTAAACCCCATTTCGCAATCAATGCCAACAGCTTTAAAACTTTGGCTATTCACACCAAGCAATTCACTTGTCTTATGAAATGGTAATGCATATTGCATTTCTTCTGGATTATTCCAGTAAAAGACATGATGTTCTGAAACTTCACAGCAATCTGTTTCGCCGCCAACGATACCTCCACAACATTCGTATACTTTGTTAAATGAGTCTTTTTTAATTACTTTTCCAAAATGATAATGACATTGTATGGGCTTGAGTTGTTCGTGTAGCTTGAATTCATTGTTACATCTTCTACATGTTCTGACATTCTCTGGTACCACTGCACTCGGAATATTCATGATATACCCATATTTTATGAGTGTTTCTCTTGGTATGACTAATTCCTCTAATTTAGAAAGATACTCAGAATCGGTAAGCTTTTTAGACTTCTTCTCAAATTTCTCTGGGTTACTCAATTCATAAATTTTCCTCTTAATTGATTGTGGATAAGTATTTGCCGAGCACTCAATAGCAACTTTGAACTCTTCTTCTGTGGCTTTTAATATAGGAGTTCGTATATTAGGATCATTCTTCTTCAATGCATCAATCATAATCTGGATGAATTTTTTCCTTACTTGAATTGTTGCAGGTGCAGTCAGCTTGATCTCTTTTGGTAATATAAATTTCGGATCTTCAACGCTTGCTTCTTTGTCTCCTTCCAACAACGTCTTAATACGGGCCCTATATTCCTCTACATTATTACTGCTATCTGCAATCTCGTGTTCTTTTTCAATTGCATCTTTATTTGGTGTATCGTGATTCAAACTGAGATAATGATTAGCAATCTTTTTGACATTGATAGTTCTATCTGACCTGGGTATTTGTAAATGATTTATAGCCTTTGGAATTGTATAGGAGGTATCTTGTGCTTTCTCTACTTCCACTATATGTTTATCTGATTGATCAGGTTTCTTGACCGGTTTTGGCAATTCATCAGTATCTAGAGACCTTTTCCTAGAATTAATTGCTTTCAGTTCCAATTCATGGTTGAAAATACAATTGAGAATCGTACACTTTTTGTTCTTACGTAGTTCTGGGCATTCTAACTTGTCAAAATATCCATTTCTTTTCCTAAACATGGCATCTTCTTTAGTTATTAAACACCTAGTATCTATAAAAAACCCTAAATAGACCAGAAGTATAGCAATTGTTACCCGGTGTAACGGTGCCCTAAAAATAAAAAACTTTGAAGATGTGTGCGTTGGTTCGTAACCATCTGAAAAACTATATAAGTGCGTTAATCAGAAGTTATTTTGATGGTTTTCCTTTTTTTTCTTTGTCGACGTACTTCATAGGATCATTTCTATAGGTCACGTCCCTCTTTGACTCTTCAAAAGAGCCACTGAATCCAACTTGGTTGATGAGTGAGATACCCTTATACCCTCAAAGTGAGAACTATATTTAGCTTGTCTGTAATCCTTAGCGATTCGGTCATCTATTATTTGTTTGCCTTTTATCTTGAAGATTTGGAATTTATTCCTCATCTTTACAAAAGGAGCGATGATCTTTACCCTTTTTTATATACTTCTTCGGATGTTTTAAACTAGGGTGGGTGTAAGTGGCTGTCTGACAAGTTACTTTGAAATTTATTTCAATAGTGACTATAGTTCATTATCAATGTTGTTATGTCGACCTAAATATCCTACATATTGAATAAACGTTCGTTTACTTCACTTTTTTCTGTAAAAATTTACCAAGCGCGTTAACTGGAGTTGTTAAAATCCAAACATTGTTATACAATAAGAGTATTATATGATAATTATTTTATTTATGTTTACACTGAAGGTTATTAATAATTTCTATTCTCTCTAAATATCAAGCATCCACATCTGCTAGTTTTGGAGGGTATTCGTATAGTTTGTAGTAGTCAACGACTGTTCGATTTAAATTATTCTCACCCTCTATAGGTAAATAAAATATGTTTCTCCATTCAATGTCACCAATGAACCAAAAATCTAACCAATTTGTCCTAAACCCATAGTCCGTTGGAATTTCAAATTCATTTAGCGGATCATAGGTTTCAACACTCGATGTATGCGAAAAGATTGATTTTATCCCTAATTTTATAGCTAATACAACTTGATCTAATCCAATTAATTTCAAGCATATACTAAGGCCATTACTTTGCTTAGGAGAGTTATATCTATTGGTATTAGATGATGTCAAATCAAAGTCTTTTGGTAAAGTAGAATGGTTGTAACCATTATGGGTCTGTAACCTATTATTTAATGAACTAAATTCCCAGGTTGTTAACCCTTTCAAAATTTGGAATGTTTGAACCAAACAAAGGAAGGCTATCCAAATGTATTGTATCAAGCACCAAAGCATTAAATTAAATTGAAAGTGATGAGATTTATAGCCCACGCATAATTCATCTGATAATAACCAGCACTTCTGAGATTCATCATCACTATCATACCCACTCATCTTTTCTGTATTTTTGAATAGTTTAATTGATAAATGTGTAAAAAGAAGAACTGCCAAGTTCAAAGAGTAAACAAACACCACGAATAACTTGTGATTTCTCACCCCTATATCATTATATACCCATGGACAGTAATGATCAAATCTAGCGATCAACTTCTTATTAAATCTGGAATATTTTGATCTTAATGGCTTACGAACAAACGTATTGACACAGAAATTATCGGTATCAAATCTCCCAATCTTAATTAAATCTTTCACTTGATCTAGTGTAACACTATTATCACTTGGAACAGGAACATATCCAGGGTTAATAAACATAGCTTTAAAGAAAGACCAGACAAATAAATATATGAAAGCACTCAAAACAAGATTGGAAATGAATTTCTTAAAGAGAAGCGTAGGTATGATATTGAAAGCCCAAGTTACAATGCACCAAAAAGCAGTACCTGAAAAGATCCCTGCCAATAGCGGAGATTTTGGTATGGCCTTTTCTTCTGCTAAGTAAGTTGGTATAACAAGCTTTTGCAAGATATAAATTGATCCAGCAAATAATACCACTGAAAAAAATAATTTAGGAATCACAAACCCGTTATAAAAAGAACAGACTTGGAACATTATAGGTAAAATAATATATGGGGTGAAAAACGTTACTAATTTGCCTATTTTTGGATTCAAATAGATAGTTTTCATTTCCCAATGATTTTTGGGATTCCTACCACATTCCTTCAACACTTTTATCCAAGTATCATAGCAATTCATATCTTTTGCAACCTCAAAAGAATCCTTACCTTGATCGTTCTTCGCAAATATATTAGATCCTGCGCCGGCTAAAACCTTCAAAACGGTCTTGTAACCTTTCATAAATGCCCAATGTAAAGGAATAAATAAATTCTTATCAATCTTCGAAACATCAGCACCAAATTTTAATAATGCATTAATAGTTAATAAGTCTCCTTGGTAAGCAGCCCAATGCAAACTTGTACGATCACAATTATCTGATTCATCCACATATAGCTGTTTAGACGTGGATGTTGATCCGCAACAACTGAGTAAGAGATAAATAATTAACGTGATGTTTGAGCTATGAACTGCTAAATGCAATGCATTATATGACTGGGAATCCCTCAATGTTGGATCAGCATCTGTATGGACAATAAAATAGTCAACAATGTATACTAATCCATTACGACACGCCCAATGTAATGGCGATGCCTTCAATTCACCTCCTAACAAATTTGGATCTGCTTTGGAGTGATCATTCTCAATTAAGTATTTAACTATAGTCAATCTATTATTTATTGCCGCCCAATGCAACGCAGTAATGCCATCGCTAAACGTATCGTTTGCTTTGACTTCTCCATTAGAAATTAACTCACTAACTTTAGTTAAATCACCCTGTTGACACGCACTCATCAAGTTGTGCAAGCTTGGATTTAATTCTTGCTCCGATGCCTCTGGCTTGGTTGCATCTAAATTATTCTCTGATAAGTTCAATATTCCATCCATTGATTTCCGTGACGCTGTATCTTTATTTTCATCAGGCTCTGAAGTTTTATCATTAACCAGTTCATCCTGTATCTTCACAGAAAAAGCATCCAGTAAGTCTGCTTCTCTTTGTTGTTCGTTATGATTCGGTTGTGCGTCTAATTTATCCTTATCCAATGTATCATTTTCTGTATTATCTACAGCTGTTTGATTATTGGTCTCAGATTCCTCGTGGTCAGCGACTGCGCCGTTTGATCCAACAGTAGATTCCAGTGCTTTGATATTCAATTCGCCATTTTCTCCATTAGTCACTTGTTCGGATACAAGTGGTATACTATCAAGTTCATTATTGGCGTCCTTGTCGACCATTCTGAATATATCTGAATTTCTAACAATTAAATTTAAACGGTGATTATTCTGAATATCGAATATTGTGAGGCCAAAAAAAATCTAAAATTAATCGAGAATATATTCCAAGCCTGAAAAGTCCAAGGCAAATAAGTCTATATACTATAAAACATAATTTTAAGGCATACATATCAATGATAATCACCTAATATGTGATTACTTGTTGATAACATGGTGAGACAAAAACTTTTCATCTTCATCTAAGTCAACATAATTAACCTTTTTACCTAAGGTGGAGGATAAGCTTCTTATAGACTTAGTATCTTCACTAGATTTGTCATTTCTGTCTCCGTTTAGAGAAAGCGGACTTTCGTACGAAGATGTAGTCACTGTTGTTGGGTGGGCCTGTGTAGTTGCTGGCAGAGAGCGTAACGCAGCAACGTTAGGGGACTCAGACCCCGAATGAATATACGACTTTATCTGTTCTCCAGCCTTAATAGCACCAGGTTTAACCTTAGTATCCACAAACGGCTGTATTTTATCATTAATGAAGCTGGGTCTCACTTCATCTTCGCCGATTATGCCCATGTTCTTTTCTCCAACGCGGGTCAAATGCTTCTCCAACAAGAGAAAGTTTCTCAGGTTCGACTTATAACCCACTTCAACTAAATCACCAACTATAGGGATTAATCCCAACAAAAAGTCAATTACAATATTTAATAAGAATAATAGTTGCAAGTCCAAAGGCAACCCATCATCCAATTGTCTTGCCGTCTGCAAAAGTGTCAACGACCAATACGTGGAAACAATGGTTCCAGCGATAGGAATTATTCCAACAATATTAGTAAAACCAAACTTGATACCCAAAAAAGAAAACCACATATCATACCTATACGCCTTCTTCTTCACCTTTTGCAATATTGTTTCATCATTTTTGGATAATCCGTCTGGCACTCTCCTGGGAGTTTTCTTATACTTCACTTTTTCATTCTTCCCTATATCCATTGGTACATATTCATAATATGGATCTTCCACCCCAAATCTAGTCCACTGGTTATCTTTGAATATCCTATTCGTAATATATTTGATTACAAACGATGACATGCTAATATTGATCTTCACTTGAAAGAATACAAATTATTCCTATCGTTGCGTTATAACATCAATCCTTGATAGTTGCAAATGATTGCTGCGTGAGCATGTGATTTATATATAGCCTTAAAAATATATTTATCACATTAATTGGTAAGTAACACTTCTTGAATAGTGTGCTACAACACGTAAAATAATCGTATTGGCATATATCATTTAATATGGTCGTGAGAGAAGTATTAGGCAAGGTGGTACGGAAAATGCCGTATTCTGGATATCTCCCCACGTCTTTAATTGGACATGAGAATGATGAAAGAATAGATGAGCCATTATCAGCACTTGGAATATCAACCGCTGCAGAGCTTTCGCCTCGGGATACGATTCATAATAGAATAATAAGTAATCGATCGGATCAAATGAGTAAGAAGAATAGGGTGGGCCCTACTTTGGAATTGAGTTGTTTGAATTACTGCGATACATTTGATGATTTCTCGATTGAAACGTCTCCGATTAACCGATTAAAAAACAAGGAAACGTCTGATAAAGTAAGGAGCGATGGTAGTGATACTAGTGATACACTCATTCACTCACTGCTTAATCAGAGTCAATTATATATCCCAGAAAATAAATATGGACAATCTAAAATACTCAGTACCGTGGAAGAGAAGAATGAAGATTGTGATATGAAGACAATAAGAATAGAAAGATATCTTAATGAGCAGAATAAAAAATTTGACGAGTTGGTAGACAAGAACCTTGATGTTGTATTACAAGACACATCGAGCGACTTGAAGAGGAACGTTATTGGTTTGTTGGATGTATATGATTACAAGCTCCTGGACAAGCTTATGGATATTTCAAACATTATTGGCATAGCTTGTAATAACGTATTGCATTTTACTCCGTTCAAGAAGGAAGGCTCGGAAGTATCTGACAAAGGACTGGATCTCGAGTCAATGTCGAAAGAGTCTTACGATGCGGCCAATACCGAAATCGACCAGATTGTGAGAACAGTAGACAACAAGTCGCCGGTTAATTCACTTTTAGTATCATTAGATTATGATACGAAGGTTGAATTATATACACAATTAAGGGAAGAGTTATGTTACGATGTAGAAGGAATATCTGCAGCTAGTAGGAACAGATTTATGTCTGATGAAGATATGTGCGACGATACCACAAATGATAAAACTGACAACGACTTACTAATTGATAAATTGCAACTGTGCATTATTATATCAATTAAATTGCTATTCATGGGCTTAAAACTAACCATCCCATTAAGCAGAATATTGTACCAAAGGTTCATAAATAACCAGATGTTTATTGTCAATAGTAAAAATGCCAATAAGTTCATGTCGTTCGTAATCAAAATTATGAGATCGTTGGAGTCACATTTGAACGATGATAAGCTTGTCAGCAATCAATATGGATATGAAAAAGGCACGCACGAGAACCAGTTGCAACTAAACCAACTATATGACGAAATGACATCTTCCAATGGTTATTTCACCCTGCAACCGGGAAACCAGTCTACGGATTCATCTTGGAGAAAAGCCATGGCTGAATATATCCTCCTCAAATACATGGGCAGAGATTCTACCACCGACAAAAAGTCCGATCCTAGGTATTCAAAATTCTTTTCGAATCCAGCAGCTCCTTTATCTTCAGCATCCAACTTTTCGTTCAACTCAAATTCTGACTCCAATTCCAACTCCAACTCCAACTCCAACTCCAACTCCAACTCCAATTCACGGACTCCAGTACAGTCTGCCAGCTCCAACAATTCCTTATCGATGTTGAAGATCGCGGAGCAGTTCTTAGATGAATTTTGAATCCCGGGCTTATGTCGATAGGTTGCACATAACATTCGCAGCAAAATGTATGCTGCAATACACTCACTACAGACTATTTTAATACGACAGTTTTCTATTTAGCTACTGTAATTACAAACCCTCCATTACCTATTATTCTTTTGTACTAGAGATATAGACGCCGTCGATAATAGTACTGGCTAGTCCAAATTCCTATCAAATCACTCTCTATGGGTGTTGTTCTTGGTGTTTGGATGTAATAATCTCACATTTTCTAGCAAGCCTACCGAACTTGGATTATGTAATATTTGTCCCGTTAAGGTATAAAAAATGAAACATCTCCTATTTGAGCAGGCCTTGTGCCTGTCTGGCCAATCACCATTCAAATCCACATGCGGGTAACTGCAAAATAATTACCCGGTCATCGTTCCATGGCGGTCTTAAATAAATTGCTGATTCCTGAATTTTGGTCATTACATTAAAGTCATTCAGAAATCCGGATTTAATTTTCATTTTTAGTTCTTGTTCACACATTTCAAAACCCCCTTTATTATAGGTATACTTAATATATAACATATTATTTATATTAACCTATACTATTTTTTCATCTATTAAATAATATAACAGTATTGTATACGTATATTATTGATAGATTGATCAACAGGCTTTTTCAGAATCTTTAGTTTCATCTAGCCGCCCATTTGTTTGCTGACACCTTTATTGGTACGTTCAGGGAGAACATTTTATTTGCCGGCACATCAGTACCAAACGTTTTTAGAGTTTGTGCATTGCCAGTATTTAAAACTTTTTGTGTTGTATATTTGAGGTAATCACACGACGTTTGATTCGCACTTGATTACGGCATAATTATATAATCGACATACCAATCTACATTATAACCACAGGACATTAGAGTTAATATGGCTTTATGTTCACCAGTGTTCAACAACAAAACAGCTAAGCGTCGCAACTCATTCCAAGGTCCTGCTATTTCGAAGAGGATATGTGGAAGTCTCTTGCCTTCGTCAATCGCGTGCTACTCGTCATCGGATGATCAGAATGATGATTCATCAGACGAGCAGTCGTGCTACAATGCGGACCAAGTGAAGGCCAAGAGAAGAGCATCGACGAGGGTCTCGTTCTGTATGGACTCGGAGTTGTGCAGAGCAGTTTCAAAGTACAGCGATGACGAGGAGGATAATGACGCCAACGATAGCACATCCACCAGCGGATGTACTCTCATTAACAACCCCAGAAAGATGAGCACATCATCAGATCTGGATAAGAAGGTTGTTTCTGATGATGATAAGACATCGCGCTCTCGTTGTTTCGAGTATTTGGTTGGTGCCATTGACGAAGCATGGGCAAGGTATTGCGACGTAACTACATCTGTTGAGGATGAAGTTTATGGATACAATACACCTTCGTCAATTGCAACCGACGATGAAGATTATCTCGGTAATACTACTGATATTACCGATTACGAAAGTGACTTTGAAATTTCAAAGTCACGCCAGTCATCCATATCTACGGGTGACAAAACGAACTCTTCTTCGCTACAAGCGTTGAAGGATCGTCTTACCAAAGCGAAGTACTTTTTGCAAGATCTTGTTGATTCGGATGATTTAACCGATGTAGTTTCATTCTGGAAGAGATGGGACATGATCAAGTACGCGACTATTGAATTGGTTGAAGACGATGATGATGACGAAATTATTGAATCGACCATCGATGAGTTAGAAGATGGTCGCTGTTTTGTAAATTAATATTTTTATCTATTTGTTTGCTTTATGTGTTTGGTTTATGGGGTTTAATTTACGAAGGGTATAAATTTTGTATAAAATTACTTTGAAAATATTTAGTTTGGTTAGTTATATACTTGTACAATAGATTATTATCATATGATTCGCTTTCGTAGATTGCCATTCGTATTGGGATTTAGGTCCTTTTATTGACATAAAACGATAGCAATTTTCTGCTTCGTTGCGACTAAATTTTTCAATATTGCCAAATATGTAAAAGGATCTTTTCTCTTCATTATAGGGAACCATGTTATTAAAATCTCTCTTTTTACTCTTTCTTACAGCAATTGCTTTTGCATCTGAACTCCAGATTGGTGTGTGGAATACAAATATATTAGTTCTTTGAACGTATACTAACATTATAGGAATCTTAACTTCAGTACCTGACGACAAGTGCAAAGTTAAATCAAAGCCTGGTGATCTTATTAGCGTTCACTATGAAGGTAAATTAGAGGATGGAACTGTCTTTGATTCGTCGTATTCCAGAGGGCAGCCAATTTCCTTCCAGTTGGGCATTGGTCAGGTTATTCAAGGTTGGGATCAAGGATTGACTAGAATGTGTATTGGTGAAAAAAGAAAATTGACTATTCCTTCTCATTTAGCGTATGGAGATAGAGGTGTTGGTCCTATTCCTGCAAAAGCAACTCTTGGTATGTTTTATTTTACACCTAATTTTATTTATCTAATTTTTAATATTAGAGTACTAACAGAATTCAGTTTTTGTTGCTGAGTTAGTTGATATTGCTGGCTCTAGTAAACATGATGAGCTTTGAATGATCTATAGCTTTAGAAAGAAAATTGTATAATAAAATTTTAAATATAAGCGTATTCTTGATATTATCAGCCTAGTTTAAATTTGAACCTCGCCGAATTATTTATCAACTAATCTAATCTGATGAATTATGTCAAAATTATTAACAGAATTTATAAGTAGTAGATCAGCTTTTAGTATCATTTACAGCACTCCATCGAATGTATTAACAAAGAGAGCTAAACGTATTTGTGTGCTTGATTCATCATTTAATCCTCCGCATTTAGGACATTATTCATTAGTTAGAGAATCACTAATTTATAACTATAATGAGCCACCATCAGATGGTAAGATAGTTTTACTTCTCTTATCGGTTAATAATGCTGATAAATTAACTCCTCAACCGGCATCGTTTGATCATAGGATTGAAATGATGTTTAAATTAGCCGACCATATCAATGAATCGTTGAGGGTAGATGTTAAAGTGGGACTAACCAATCATGCTAAGTTTGTCGATAAATCAGAAGCCATTTGTTCCTATATGAAGAATTATGAACAGCTTTCAATGTCTAATATACGATTATCGTTTTTAGTTGGATATGATACTTTGATTAGAATTTTAGATCCGAAATATTATCTCCCTGATAACTTGGAAACTGCGTTGGCTGGATTTTTCGAAACTTCAGATCTTTTCTGTCTCACTCGATCTGATGGTTCTATATCCTTAGAGAAACAATTTGACTATTTGGACTCTATTTCCAAGGGTAATATACAATACATCCCCAAACACTGGTCTTCTAACATCTATTTAACTCACAATGAATCATTGGAATTAAGCAAGATAAGTTCCTCTAGTATAAGGTCTAATATTCTTAATGATAATAAGGAATGGGTTTATAAGGTGACTCCTGATATTAAAAATTATATAGTAAATGAACATATCTATAAAGACTAACATCGGGGATCTTGAAAATGAGTGAATATAATCTTTGTCTGGTTGAATATAGCAAAATACTTAGTAGTGAAGACAAATAATTAAATCAATGGATCATAATATAAACTTGTTTAATTGATAAGCATCAAAATGAATAAAAGTAAAATATATTTCAAATTCCTTGTTGCATTTAAGTTCACACCTTTCGAAGCTAGTTTTACGCTGTGCTCGTCATTATCTGCGGTGTCGTTATTTCCCCCTTCTGTCGGAGTATCGGCGGTTATTCTTTCATTGTTGGCATTAATACATTCAATTTTACCTCCTCTAATTACTGAACTAAGTTCACTTTTGGTCCATTTAGTGCAATCAAATGAACTATCAGAGGACTTTATTTTCGCACTTCCTTTAACTAATTTTAAATTCTTCAAGTTTGTCTCTTTAATATTACCTACTAATTCGATGGCTCCACCTATAATTGTTAGTTTAGGGTAAAAATTAATTTTATCAATTTTGGTGTTATTAACGATCATTAATCCACCCCCAATTTCTGTTACATTTGGAAATTCAACCTTACCAAGATTTTCATTCTTCAATAAGCTCAAAGTACCCCCAATAGATTTAAGGACGGGCAAACTTAAATTGATAAAAAGGTTATTAACAAAGTTAATGGATGACTCAATTTCTTCAAGATTATTTAAATCAAGATCTAAAACCTCGTGAATGCTTACATTCTTAGCAGACTGTAATTTTGGCAATGAAACTCGTACATCTCTTGAGTTGGCAGCTATGTGCAATCTTCCAGTAATTTTTTCAACATTGGAATAAATAGATTCTAGATATCGATTATTATTTATATCTAATATTTCTAACTTATTAGATAAGAATCCAGGAAATTCAACTAGTGAGGTATCAGAAACAGTTACACTCTCGGTTTCTTTTATTGCATTCCCGAAGTGGGCAACATTCAATATGGGTAACACTTTCCAATCAACTATTTTGACATACCGTAATGATGCGAAAGAAATTGAGTTAAGTGAAGTTAAATCTTTCAATATGAACCTATTTCCGATTCTATGGACATTGTCTGCTTCAATTCTAACCAAGCTTGAAGCACGTTGAATATCTAAATTTCCGAATATATTCATAATATCACCGAACTCAATAATAGGTTCCTTATAGTCATTGATAACAATATCTCCTGTAATAATTTTGCAATCTCTAATATTATTCATATCTGCTGAACTTTCGATATGGTTAATTTCTTTAGAGCATTTCTCAGGAATCTTTTCATCAGGATTATGATTGTCGTATGAATCTTCGATATCTTCGCTATTTGACAGATTAGAAGGATTATCAAATCCCTTTAGGTGCTTTTCATTAATAGCTATCGTTGTTAGAATAATTCAATATTTCTGTTCTTGTAATATTTTTACTTACCTTTTAATGAAGGAATGTTAGTCGAAATTGTTTGAGTTTCTTCTGCAATACTAATACTGAGAACTAATCCAATGATAAAGGAAACAATTAAATACGTTTGAAGTCTATACATTGTCCTGAGTTATATATATTGCTTTTTAGTTTGTAGATATAATTTAATTATGAATTGTAAAATAGATCAACCACAGAAATAAGATAGATTTTCTTTTTGCACCCAAAAACGAGACAAATCTTTTTTTTTACTAAATGCTAACTAAAGGCTAATGAAGTTTATATATGTGCTTTGTATATGTGTAAACATAATAAATAAATATATTATTAATTTAATTTTATTATAATTTATTTAAGCTCTGTCATTTTACTCTAGTCTAACTTCATATATGTAAATTTCTAGAATTTATGCATATTTCTTAATTTAATTGCAAAAATTTAAAATTCATTAATTTATGGTAAGTTCCAAAGGCATACGTTTATTACTCCATTATAGTATATTCTTTGACAAGAATAAATTAATTTATCATTAACTTGAAAATTAGAAAGCATTGGACAAACATATGTAATTGATTGTTGCTCCTAATTTGGACAAGGACAATCCTTATTAGCTCAGTTGGTAGAGCGTTCGGCTTTTAAGGATTAAAGATTTCGTCAAAAGAGTCGACCGAAATGTCCAGGGTTCGAGCCCCTGATGAGGAGTCCATTTTTTTTAATTTTTAATTAATCACTCCTTAATTGTATATCGCTATTAAGGGCTATTATTAATATGAATGCTATTTAATGATGCTGAATGGAATTATCCATTTCCTTCATTAGTTGCTCCAACTACATAACACGATTTGCGGGCTAAGGACATGTATTATTTTGTAGAATAGAATAGTACTGGGTTTGCAAAGAAAATTCTTGCAAAAGTCTTGCAAGGGAAAACAAGTCAATAAGATTCCTCTCTCAGTATTAATTAATGCTTTTTCAAGTGTCAGAAGTGGTATGAGTGGAAATATTAGGAATGTATTTCTAACAAGTCAATGATATATTTTGCAGACTAAGTCAATCCTTTATATAAAGAATCTCATCGCATCGACCCTCGTAGACTTTTTTTTTCCACTAGTAAATACTCCAGAACTGCTTCGATACTGATTATATTACAAAATAATATTATCTATATTATCTTATTGAAATCCTAAAATGGTCAATATGAATAATAATATAGTTGTAAATATACAAAAATCTGAGTCGTTGTACCAGATTTTTAAAGATCATAATTCATTGAAGAATATTCCAAAAATCATTAAACTTGACAAGACATTAACTATTAATGAAAATTTAAATAACTTATCATTATTTGCATTGCATCCATCTACTACAATTCCAGTATTTTACTCATTTGAACCAATTTTTCTTGATTTAATGTCAAGATGGATTAGTAACCCTACAAATGTTGAATTTGAATATAATAGAGTTCATATGAATGGTGAAACTAATCAAATTTCAGGTTCAGTTATACTTTCTGCATTATCCAGATTGATTGGATTATGCAATGAGTCTTTGAATTTGATTGAATACTTTATAACTAAGGTCGATTTCTTTTCGAGTTTGATTAATATTTCCAATACATCTATACCAACCGTACATCACGAAGAATTAGAGCATATCTTGCTAGCATTTTATAGATTAACTTATTGGAATATTGGAAGATTTAAACAATATATTATGCCAAAGGCATTATATGCGATCATGAAAATTGAAGATACCCAGTATAATGTCTCCAAGTACCTAGCTGTCCAAATTTTGTGCAGATATTTGAATGCTTCTGAAAAATCGCAAATTGAAATGTTAAATAGCCATATTGGGCTTGAAGATTCCTTAAAAGGCTCTTATGAATCAGACCCGTCTATTGATTATAGGTTTTTGCATTTGATCGAAGCTAAAAGATTGTCGAATTTTACGAAGTTGCCAAAAGATGTTGATTCTGGCAAGTCAGATAAATTTCTTGCTGTGGAACCAAAAGATTTAAATCCACTAGTTACGTCTATTTGTGGTATATTAGTCCCAAATTTAATTAGCAAAGATGAAAAAACATGTCAAAATAAGTTAAAGCCAACAGATCTCGTTCCAACCGAAAACTCAATTCACGTATTAAGACAATTAGCTCATAATATTCAAAATAATAAATCTGTTATGCTCTACGGTAGAAGTGGTGCTGGTAAAACTTATCTTATTAATCAAGTTGCGCAATATATGTCGTATGAGGATTCAATTGTTAAAATCCACTTAGGTGAACAAACTGATGCTAAGTTATTGTTAGGTACTTATACTTCTGGAGAAAAACCAGGTACCTTCCAATGGAGATCTGGTGTTTTAACAACTGCGGTTCAAGAAGGTAAATGGGTTTTAATTGAAGATATTGATAAAGCTCCAACCGAAGTATTGTCGGTTTTACTAACATTATTGGAGAAGAGAGAATTAACAATTCCTTCCAGAGGCGAAATAATTAAAGCCAAGAATGGCTTTCAATTAATTTCAACTATAAGAATATCTGACGATTCGTCGAAAGATACTATACCGGATTTAATAGGTTTAAGGTTGTGGGAACTAATCAAGGTTGCTGTTCCGACAGAAATTGATTTGAGAAATATTCTTGTAACTAAATTTCCGCTTTTGAAGAACTTTATAGTGCCGTTTATCAGGTGTTACAATGAAATTCTTAGGATATATTCGTTAAGTTCGTTTATTTCATTGAACAAAGGCTCACATCCAAGGAATATATCCTTTAGAGATTTAATGAAGTTTTGTGAAAGATGTAATAGAATGCTTAAGAATGAAGGTATTGACAACCCAAGCCAATTATTAGAATCTTCAGTATATGATAATATATTTGCTGAAGCTGTCGACTGTTTCGGTAGTGCAGTAACAGAGTATAGTGCATTAGTACCATTGATAAATGCAATTGGTGAAACCTTGGAAATTCCTACGTCAAGAATTAATTTGTTTTTAAGTAAGCATACTCCTGATTTAATTAATGATGATGAAAAACTTAAAATTGGAAGAGCTACTTTGGAAAAATCGTTGGCAGATAAAGCATTATTCGTAAACAGGAAGGGAGGTAATAACTCATCGTTTGCGAAAACAAATCATTCGTTGAAATTAATGGAACAAATTGGTGTTTCAATACAAATGGTTGAACCTGTGTTACTAGTTGGTGAAACAGGTACTGGTAAAACAACAGTTGTTCAAGAAGTTGCTAAAATGATGAACAAGAAATTAACTGTTATAAATGTTTCTCAGCAAACGGAAGCAGGTGATTTATTAGGTGGCTATAAACCAGTTAATACCAAAACTGTAGCCATACCATTACAAGAAATCTTTGAAAATTTATTTATTGCTACATTTTCCAAAAAGAAGAATGAGAAATTCTCTCAAATATTATCCAAATGTTTCAATAAAAGCCAATGGAAAAATGTTATTAGACTCTGGTTTGAAGCTCTCAGGATGGCAAAAGACTTACTTGCTAAATCTGAAAATGATTCGGATGAAGAAGCTGGTGGCCCAAAGAAAAAGCGTAAGTTGAGATCTCACGAAAAGTCAATTTTATTAGATAAATGGTTTGAGCTTGAAGTGAAGATTAAGGACTTTGAAATTCAGTCCTCTTCTCTCGAGAATTCTTTCGTTTTTAATTTTGTTGAAGGCTCATTAGTTCAAGCGGTTAGAAATGGTGATTGGTTGTTGTTGGATGAGATTAATTTAGCTTCCTCTGATACATTGGAAAGTATTGCTGACTTATTGTCAGAATCCTTAGAGCAAAGGTCTATTTTGTTGACGGAAAGAGGTGATGTCGAATCAATTAAAGCTCACGAGGATTTCAGAATATTTGGTTGTATGAATCCATCTACAGATGTTGGTAAAAAAGATTTACCTTTGAGTATTCGTTCAAAATTTTCGGAGATTTATGTCCACTCGCCGGATAGAGATATTCAAGATTTATTATCGATTATTGATAAGTACATCAACAGATACGCAGTTGGCGATGAATGGGTTGGTAACGATATAGCAGAATTATATTTGGAAGCGAAAAGATTAGCAGAATCTAATAAAATTGTCGATGGTGCAAATCAAAAACCACATTTCAGTATCCGTACGTTGACAAGAACTTTGATTTATGTGCGTGATATTGTCTCTATTTATGGTTTAAGAAGGTCCTTATATGAGGGATTTTGTATGGCATTTTTAACTTTATTAGACGTTAAGTCTGAGGAAATTTTGAAACCCATAATTGTCAAATATACAATTGGCAAATTGAAAAATGCTAAATCAGTCATGAGTCAATGCCCTCCACCACCAGCAAATAATTCTGATGATTATGTTCAGTTCAGACATTACTGGATGAAGAGAGGACCTGGTGAACCCCTTGAGCAACCAGATTACATTATTACCCCTTTTGTTGAAAAAAATTTACTTAATTTAGTCAGAGCAACAGCCGGTAGAAGATTTCCAGTATTGGTTCAAGGTCCTACTTCTGCAGGTAAGACTTCTATGATCAAATATTTGGCAAATATAACTGGGCACAAATTTGTCCGTATCAATAATCATGAACATACTGATTTACAAGAATACTTAGGAACATTTGTGTCAGACTCTACTGGTAAATTAATTTTCAGGGAAGGTGTTTTAGTGGAAGCTTTACGTAAAGGGCATTGGATAGTATTAGATGAGTTGAATCTTGCACCTACAGATGTCCTAGAAGCCTTAAATCGTTTGCTTGATGACAATAGAGAATTGTTTATACCAGAAACTCAAGAGATAGTTCATCCACATCCCGATTTCATGATATTCGCTACCCAGAACCCACCTGGTCTTTATGGTGGTAGAAAAATGCTTTCAAGGGCTTTCCGGAATAGATTTTTAGAATTGCATTTTGATGATATTCCTCAGGATGAATTAGAAATTATTTTAAGAGATAGATGTAAAATTGCACCTACATATGGGAAGAAAATTGTTGAAGTTTATAGACAATTATCTTTTCAACGTCAATCAACAAGACTTTTTGAACAAAAGAATTCGTTTGCCACTTTAAGAGATTTGTTCAGATGGGCGTTAAGAGATGCAGTTGGGTATGAAGAATTGGCTGCCAATGGCTATATGCTATTAGCGGAAAGAGTTAGGAAAGCAGACCAAAAAAGAGTAGTCAAGGAAACTATTGAAAATGTAATGAAAGTAAAGTTAGATATGGATTCATACTATGAAAAATTGGAGAATAAAGCTTTAATGAATGTAAGTTCCTCAATAGTATGGACGAAGGCTATGCGTCGTTTAGCAGTTCTTGTTTTCACTTCTATGAAATATAATGAGCCTTTATTGTTAGTTGGTGAAACTGGGTGTGGTAAGACTACAGTCTGTCAAATTATTACAGAGTTCCTAAGAAAAGAGCTAATAACGGTAAATGCTCATCAAAATACAGAAACAGGTGATCTTTTAGGTGCCCAAAGGCCTGTCCGTAATAGATTCGAAACACAGAGTACGTTGTTCAATAATTTGATTAATCTTTTCGAAACTCTTGGAGTTGAAATTACACTTGAAGATTCAAAGTTAGATGATTTAATTAAGAAGTATAATTCAATTGCATCATTTGAGAATGTCGATCCTGAGCTTATTTCTGCAATAGAGGAAGGCAAAAGAAACAGTGTGGCTTTGTTTGAGTGGAACGATGGTCCATTAATACATGCTATGAAAGACGGTAATATTTTCTTACTAGATGAAATTTCCTTAGCTGATGACTCTGTATTGGAAAGATTAAATTCGGTCTTAGAACCTGAAAGGAGCATATTATTGGCCGAAAAGGGTGTCGATGATGCATTTATTACGGCTCATGAAGGATTTGAATTTTTAGCTACAATGAATCCAGGTGGTGATTATGGTAAGAAAGAATTGTCTCCAGCCTTGAGAAATCGTTTCACAGAAATCTGGGTACCATCAATGGATGATTTTAATGATGTCAGACAAATCGTCTCCTCTAAATTGAATCATAGAGCAAAAGATCTTTGTGAGCCACTAGTCCAGTTTTCGGAATGGTATGGCAAGAAGTTTGGTGCTGGTCAAACTAATAGTGGTGTAATTTCGCTTCGTGATATTTTGGCATGGGTTCAATTCATAAATTCCTGCGCCGATGAAGTTAGTACGGAAGCAGCACTATTACACGGTGCATCTATGGTATTTATTGATGCTCTAGGCACAAATAACACGGCATATTTAGCAGAAAATGAAATGAGATTGAAAGACCAGAAGTTAGAATGTGTTCAGAAGTTATCAGAATTTTGCCAGAGTGATTTATTGAAATATTACACTGACCACTTTACTGTTGACTTAAGACACGATATGCTATCATTTGGATTGTTTTCTATTCCAAGAGTTGAAGGTTCAAGGGCCAGTGATTCATTCAACTTGCATGCTCCCACTACTGCGGCTAATGCTATGCGTGTTGTTAGAGCCATGCAAGTACATAAACCCATCCTATTAGAAGGTAGTCCTGGTGTAGGGAAAACTAGTTTGGTATCGGCATTGGCGAAAGCGACAGGTAATTCCTTGATCAGAATCAATTTGTCCGAACAAACCGACTTGGTTGATTTGTTTGGTTCAGATGCCCCTGCAGAAGGTGGAAAAGCTGGGGAATTTACCTGGAGAGATGCTCCATTTTTAAGAGCTATGCAGAAGGGTGAATGGGTTTTACTAGATGAAATGAATTTAGCATCTCAATCTGTATTAGAAGGATTGAATGCCTGTTTGGATCATCGTGGTGAAGCTTATATTCCTGAGTTAGATAAATCATTTACTTGTCACCCTGACTTCGTTGTTTTTGCAGCACAAAATCCACAGTATCAAGGAGGTGGTAGAAAAGGTTTACCTAAGTCCTTCGTGAACAGATTCACAGTAGTTTATGTGGATGTTTTGAAATCAGAAGATTTAAACATGATTTCGCAACATTTATTCCCAAATATAGATGGTGATACTTGCTCCAAGATTATTAGATTCATGTCTGAATTGGAAAGAGAAGTTGTTGTAAAGCGGATGTGGGGATCTTCGGGTGGCCCATGGGAATTTAATCTCCGTGATACCTTAAGGTGGTTGGAATTATTCAGCTCTAAAAATATTTGCGGAGACTTGACCCCTGGAGACTTCTTGAATATGATTGTTTGTGAGAGATTTAGATCTAAAGACGACCGGATGAGGGCTAGAACTTTATTTGAGTCTATATTTGGTCAAAAGCCTAATCGTGATAATCTCTACTCTATAGGTGATGATTTTGTTCAAGTTGGATCTGCAATAATCGAAAGAAAACAGACCGTTCAGCATTTAACTGGATCAAAGTTGATTCCTTTACAATGTAACTTTCCTTTCATAGAATCTGCGATACACAGTATCAATCAAAATTTACCGCTAATTCTTGCTGGTCCAACTAATTCAGGTAAGACGGAACTAATAAGGTTTATAGCAGATATTGTTGGTGCAAAAATTGATGAATTTGCCATGAATAGTGATGTTGATAGCATGGATATTCTTGGTGGATATGAACAGGTAGATCTTACAAGGGCTATAGTTGCTCTTACTAATAAGGTCCGTAATTTATTAGTTGATTTAGCAATTGTGAATTTATGCTCAGAACATACAGAACCGACTGTTTTATTGCAAGCTTTGGAACTAATCAACTATATTGATATCAAAGAAATTAATATTGCAAATTACAATGAATTTCACAGTTTCTTAAAATCTTATTTGTCATTTTATTCAAATGATGACCTTATGGCTATTTATAAAGAGTCACAAGACTTACAGAAGAAAACAAAGGAAAACAAGAGCGTCAAATTTGAATGGTTTGATGGTCTTTTAGTCAAGGCTGTAGAAAAAGGTAATTGGTTGATTTTGGACAATGCTAACCTTTGTAGTCCATCAGTTCTTGATAGGTTAAATTCCTTGTTGGAGACAAACGGTACATTGATTATCAATGAATGCAGTTCCGAAGATGGCAAACCAAGGACGATTACACCGCATCCAAATTTCAGATTATTCTTAACTATGGATCCAAAACATGGAGAATTATCTCGTGCCATGAGAAATAGAGGTATCGAACTCTACATGGATTCAATTAAAGAAAGAATATCAAAGTTTGATTCCAGCTGCCTTGGATTTCCTGTTACTGAAAAATCAGAGAAAGACTTAGAGGAAAAAATGAAAAACTTAGAAGTTAATGAAGTTGCTTTTAAACCTTCAATGGCCTTTATCGCAGCAAATTTGTCTACAATTAGACCGTATGCATTATTGAATGACATATTTGACAGATACAACCAAGAAAGCAAGAATGAAATTATAAATGTTATTTTAGGTATAATTCCTTTCATTTGTTTGCAAGAATTGGAGGCGTGGAGAGATTCCATCTGCTCATCTGCTGAGTTTGATTCGCAACATAAATCTTTCTCAAATGACTTGATAGTAAGGTTGAAGTTTTTGGAAGAAGAAGGCATATTAACAAGTTTATCATCTATGTATTATCCTGTACAGAATATGATTAATGGAGTGAATGAAAATGTCAAGAATTTTGTCAACTATCAATCACTTAATCCACTTGTGAATTATTATGTCCACAACTTCATTGCTGAAGAAGCATTATTCTTTGATTCACCAGAACCAACTTTCTTATTTGAAACAGTCTCAGGAATATTGGAATCATCTTCTTCCTTGAATCACTTAGAGGAAAAGTCTATGCATGGTAAAATTAGTGATTTATCTTACATTGAAAGGTCAGCCGCATTCCAACTTGGTAGGAATATCAAGAAAGTGCCTAGATTGGATATATATCGTCTTGTGAAAAGTGTAAATGAATTCATTCTCAAAGCTTTTAAAAGTGGCGCAAAAGATATGGTATTCTCCTCTGAAAGGCTATACAGAGCATTGTTTGACTTACATGTAATATGGAAGAGCTTATTGGATACTGCTAGCGAACAGGACGAATCCAAATTAAGGGTTTTTAAGGATTTGATTCTTTCATGGATTGAAAATTATAGTACTGATCCTTTTATCGTAAATTTCGTTGAAGAACTAAAGGCATCTGTTGATGCCTTTGGGGAAGCTTTGGTATTGAAGTCCGGGTTTTCCATGGCTAAAATTTGGGAACAATTTAGAATGTCATATCCTCTCACAGAGAATACTTGGAATAATGCAGAAATTCTATTTGGATTAGCAAAAGAATTTGATATAGTTGCACAGGAACAGTTAAATGATACAAATGCCGCAGTGTCGAACTTGAGGACTGCAATTCTCGGACTTTATCAAGATATCGTGTTGAATAATATAACAGATGATGATTTCTCTATGATAGCTGATGACTTGAAGTCAGGAATATCCAAATTAAAAGATATGTCTAACGCTTTTATTTATAAACGTCATAATGAATTTAAGTATGAATTTTCGTTGTTGTCTAATTTTGTTGAATGTTCGTCTAGTAATGGCGATGATAATACTGAACTATTATCATTGGCCACCCTATCTGGTCGGTCTACTTTCTCATTATTGAGGTCATCGCATTCTGATATCTTTAATCCTTATCCATCGGTATTTGATAGTTTATGGACTATTAAAAATGGAAAATGTCACTCGTTAGTTCCAGGACTCTTTTCCTATGAAATAATTTCATCATCCTTGTCTAAAAGTCAGAAATTTTCATCATTCCCAGGGAAGAATTTACAACAAAATCTCCAAGATATCAAAATATTTACCGATAGTATCGTGAACAATTCACGTTCGATTTTGAAAGACCAAAGTGCTTTATTTAGTGGATTATTGATTTCTTGGTTTGCTAAAATTATTGAAGCGCACATTATGTCGTTTGATCCTGATGATCGTGAAGTTGTAACTAATTTGGTGAAAGAGTCGTTCACTAAGGAATCAATTGAACCCCTTATTGATATTATTCAGAGATCTGATAATAAGGAATTCATTGATGTTTGCGAAAGATTTATGTTTCCTTCCTTATTCCTTGCGATATCTGCGCATACTTTACAAATTCTAGGCAAAGCATGGATTCTATTCTCTTGTGGTGCAATTCAATTGTATGTCCCAAGCTCGGCATATGATCCTGCTATTAGAGAACATGTAATCTACAAGAAATTTATGGAGCAACAAGCTTCGGCACAAGACATGGTCTTGGCCTGGGAATCAGCAAGGGAAGTTCTGTATGGTGATTCTGAAATACATGCTGAAACGGTTATGCCAATACTCGATCTTTCTAAAGGTCCTAAGAAGCCGCGTGTTTTCAGACGGACTGGACTGATTGATCGTCTTTTTGAGGAATGGAAGGCATTCATGGATTCTACTATTAATGTCGATCCAGTTATGAATCTTTTAAGCTCCGCTGAAGAATTAGTTGAAGCTAGTGGTAAAATGATTGATATTTTCCATAATAATTCGTCACAGTTCTTGTTACGTTTAGATCAAAATTTTTTGATCTATTCAGACCTTAATGATATTTTGCGTGGTTACGTTTATGGCTTAAAATTTGGATTCGATTTGTTATCAATGGGAATTGAGAATTCTAAGACTATGTTTGAGTTTAGTGATGTATGGCCTATTAATGTTTCAGAATTAGCTGATTCGTCTAAAGTTCTTGAAACATTTCCGGCTGCGAAAGAATTTTGTAAAAGTCTAGGGGCAGATTCCATCGCATCAGAACATATTATGTTGTTTTTCATCAGAGTATGTTTCGCCCATAAGAATCATACTTCGAACAACTCGCTTGACTCCATTGTACAACAAGCGTTCCAATCCCTTTACTATAGATGGTCGTTACGTCGTATGAAGGCTGAAGAAGAAAGTTCGCTCCAAAGTAGTTTATACAAATATTCAGATCCTTCAACCGATATTGAAGATGATTTTAAATCATTATTTCCAGATCATGAAGAAGTTATGAACGTTGAAATAGATTCCAGTAGTAAGAATGATTCGTTTGAGGAAGTTTATGTCAATATTGGTAAGATATACGTTGACGCATTTTTATCTAGACAACAAGATGATATGCCAACCTTAGTAAACCAAGGGTCCGAATTATGTGAATTGTTAGCAAATTACAAGGAGGGCTTTAAATCCCAAAGTAATAATTCGCCTATATTATCAGCATTAATAACTAGATTAACATCCTCATTCAATGAATTAACGAGCAACAATTTTGAAGTTGATTTTTACCGTGGAAACATCCCAAGTGAGTTCAAGAAAGCAATGTCAATAGTATCTTCAGTGCACATGTTTACATTAAAGTTATTAGAGCAATGGCCAGAGCATGCTACGTTACAAAACATTGCAAGAGCTTGTGATGAATTTTTGGCTTTTCCTATGCATTGTCCAATTTCAAGATTATTACAGAAGATAGAACAAATCTACACGTACATATCTGAATGGGAAAAATATGCACATAGTCAAGTTTCTCTCAAGTCTAATTTTGATGAATTGACACAGCTTATTGTTTCCTGGAGGAAATTAGAATTATCTGCGTGGAAATCTCTTTTAAAGAATGAAGATGAGCTGGCCGAGAGAAGTATAGGAAAATGGTGGTTTCATTTATTTGAAACTATTATTATTCCTAATTTTTCTAACCAGCAAAAGGAAGATATGCCAGTTGTGAAATTGTTGGCAGCTTTGAATGTATTTATGAGTCAAACAACCTATGGAGAATTTATTCCAAGACTAAACTTGATTAGGGCATTTACAAATCATATCGGTGTTATATCGCCTAAGGAAGTTATTCATGATGCCCTTGCCAATTTAGTTACTTTTTATGAACAGTTTGTTTCCAGCATTGAAGAAAATATTAGTAACGGGAAGAAAAAATTAGAGAAAGACATATCAGAAGTTATATTACTTGCAAGTTGGAAGGATGTCAATATTGATGCCCTCAAGCAAAGTGCTCGCCGCTCTCATAATAATCTTTATAAGATCGTTAGAAAATACCGTGCGTTATTGGCTACGTCAGTATCTGGGATTATTGAACAAGGTATTCCAGAGACCCAAAAAGTCTTAATTGTTTCAACTGACATACCTAGCGTTCGTGGTCATGTCTTCGATTCAAACATCGTTACAAGCTCCTGTCAAGAAATATCATCATGGAACGAAAGACCTAGACGTCTCCAGAATATTACCATGATTGATAAAAACATGGATATATATGTATCTCGTATTATCAATGAAGAACTAC